>NC_054376.1:63445995-64045995 GCF_017654675.1 Xenopus laevis
CCAAACAATACATTTCAAGAGTTCTGTCTGTTATTTATAGGCTCTAGGATTCATAGTGACCTTTTAATATCAGACGTTAGACTGTATGAAGAAATACACATTTACCAGTGTAAGGTCTCTCAATCTACTTTTTTTGTCTGGATGATAAAATGCAGAGATAATTAGCTGTTTGGAAGGGAACCCCCCATGTATCAATAGAAAAGGCAAAATAAAATTGGGCAGATTCAGCAGAGTTCCAGCTTTATATAGATCTTGTATTTCTTCCAGAATACTCAATGGTACTTTTATTGAGGACTGCTGAATAGAGAAGTGAGGGTTATTTGGACTTCCAGATTCGCTATTGAATTGTAACAGCTGCACTATGCCATATTTATAAAGCAGTGTCATAATCCATTTTTTGTTCATTTAGTTAAATATTTCAGTTACTGATGTCCCATATGCACCTTTCTTGAGGAACTATAATACTGTTAGAAAGTGCACATGCACACCTATTTATCTTCACTGGATATTATAATAGTCCCATGTCATTGTCTTTGACAGAGGCATTTGGGGCATACATTTAGGTAGTAAACTTGGTTTCAAAATTAAATCAAGGTGCAGTGTTTTAATACAACCGCTATAGAACATTATGGCTAAAAATGGTATTATACATGTTCTATGGGAAATGGTCTTTCCAGATGTACATGACTGTATATAGTGTACATTATAATCTATATTTATTATTCTTATTCTAACAAAGCTTTATCCAGCATTGATTGATTGAAAAAAACAAATTGGTCTGCTTCATGGGATAGGGAGGCCGAAGTGCCAGAGGACTCTCTATGGGCAATAGAAGACTAAAAGAATCTTGACAAACTTTATAAACTTGAGGAACCTTATAAACAGAAAACATTGATATTCAGTATTGGCCCCAAAAAAAACGGTTTATATGTTTTAAAAAATAATCTTTTAGAATGCATAAATAGTCAATTTAGTGTGGTGGTTGGTGCCCTTCATGGACAATTGATGGTATTTTTGACTATTATAGATTATGGAGAATTTCCTGCTGGGGTTGCTCTCACTCATGAAGTATAATGCAAATCTTCTCTCAAAGTTAATTTAACTTGTTTCATATTAAATGATGCAATCTAATTAACTATCTAATTAAATAATGTACTATATTTCAGCCTATGCGACAAATCATCTTCCTGCTATAAGCTAAGCAAAGCTATTTGCTGATATTACAAGTAAAGGTCTCCAATCTGTACTATAATACTTCATAATCATTTTGAGCACCAATGGTTCTTAAGCAGTAACAATAACTTTTTTTTTATAGGGCAAAATATTTAAAGCCAGTAAGGCACTACACTAAGGCCAGTAGTACAGTACACATTTTCTCTCTATTTCTGGAAAAGGTTCTGTTCTATTTTATCAGTACACTAAATGGCATGGCATCTGCCTGTGAGCGTTCACAAGGGAGGATTTTGGAGTGAACCCCCTCAAAGTATGCTTTTTTTTCTGTACAAAAGAAAACGTATTTGTGGAGGCCTGTAATATTCTGCCTGTCACTGGTTACATTCTTAATACCAGTTTTACTGTTTGGGGCAGAGTTGCAATGTTTTGCACTTTTTATCTCTATTGTTACATTGGAGAAGCCTTTATGCAAATGTGCTGCTGCACTGTCTTCACTTATAACTCAGAGAGCTCTATGTGATGCTGTACTTGTCTTTTTGCTATTGTAATTGACCCAGCATATCTGTTTAGGATCACTAGCTATAGGATTTATAGGGAAGTGGCATTGGAACAGTTCTTCGCCATTGTTTTTAGTCTTTATTTTTGCTTTTTCTTTTATGTGGTGTTTAATATTGTAAAATATGCAGTGAATTCTTTCTATTCATAATTAATTCAGAATCCTTCAAGGTTATTTTTTAAAGAATGTTGCACTGTATCTCAACACATAAAATATTTTCCAAAGCGTCTTTTTGCCTGCGCCTCTCAGAATCCCTTATGTGTAATAGCTGACTTTGGTTATTTGCAATCAGATGATAGTGCAATCAAAATATAACATATTATAAATAAAAGCACAGGAGAAGAATATCTTGTTCAAAAGAATAATCAGCCTTTGAATTTCTACTACTCTCAAAAACTAAAAAAATGTGAGTTGTTCAAGTAAATGTCATTGTAGATTAAATTTTTGGCTAAGTATTTTGAAAACATATATTATTTTGCTCAGCCTCGAGTCAAGAGTGAGTTTGTCATTTCATCCGTATACGTTTGTACAGTACACAGTGAAACGAAACAAGGTTCCTCTAGGACCAATGTGCTACACACAACATAGATGCACCGGACAACAGACAAAGTGCAAAAATATGCAACTCCTGCAAGACAGGTCAGCATAGTGCAGGGACAAGACAATGCACACTCAGCAGATGTAATATGTTAAGTAAATAAGGCTAAACATCAGACATGATGGGCGTATCATTGTGATATGATAGTAGTAAGAACATGATAAAGAACATGATAAAGTGCAGATGTGCTCATAGAGAACAGTTGTATCCAATGGCTACTTATTTATACAATGGCGTACAGTGGCTGTGTAACGTTGTGGTAGATAGTAAGGTCAGATGGAGTGTGTGTGATCTGTCCGGTCCCTGAGTATTCAGGAGCCTTATGGCTTGGGGGAAGAAACTGTTACACAGTCTGGTAGTGTGGGCCCTAATTATTCGGTACCTTTTTCCAGATGGCAGGAGTGTGAACAGTGAGTGTAGGGGTTTGTTGGATCAGCCACAATGCTGGTGGCTTTAGGGATGCAGCGAGTGGTGTAAATGTCCATGATGGAAGGAAGAGAGACACCTATGATCTTCTCTGCTGTCTTCACTATCCTTTGTAGGGTCTTGTGCTCCATGACAGTGCAGTTCCCAGCCCAGACAGTGATACAGCTGCTCAGAATGCTCTCGATAGTCCCTTTGTAGAAGTTTTTGAGTATGGATTGAAGATGGGATTTCCTCAGCTTGCTCAGGAAATAGAGGCACTGTTGGGCTTTCTCAGCTAAGAAGCTGGTGTTGTGGGATCAGGTGAGGTTCTCCGCCAGGTGGACACCAAGGAATTTGGTGCTTTTGATGATCTCCACATTAGAGCCTTTAATGTGCAGTGGCAGGTGGTCACTCCTAATCTTCCTAAAGTCAACAACCATCTATTTACCCAGTTTTTATTTTTACACTGATCTGTTCCTTTAAGTTGAATAGTCACTACTAATAACACATAACAAGAAAAACTGCTGGAATGCAGTTGATTTAATGTTTCGCAAATTTGTTTTTCTTCGTCGTCTAGATTTTTAAAACATTTGAGTTACTGTAACAATTGGCATCTCCAAAACCCAGTGTTCTCAGCTCAGTGTCACACTTAATGCTATTTGTATCAGGAAGTGTATTACACTTATCAGTAGACACCACCTCTGCAATTTGGCTACCACCACTGTCAGGCAAGTTATCCATATGCAGGTTGGATCAAGTTGAGATAAGCCAGTTAAAAAAAAAAACAGTTCTTCTCCTCTCTCCTAAAAAATGAAATCCCTTGTTCAGTTTAAATGACTTCTCCCTATGATTTTCAAAACCTTTGCAGCCCTCTGTTACAAAATGTTGGTTATTATTGATTGAGTGCATGTTTCTCAAGCAATACCGTTGGACCACACAGCATTTCTATCCTGATGGCCAAAAAATGCCCTGCACAATTATTTTTCTACTATTTTATTATACTCTGTAATATTTTGGGCTTTTCGAGATACTGGTTTTTGATGAATATGAATTTTAACTGTTATGATGTGATGGTTCACTTGCTAATATGAGCATTGTTCTACACAACCACATTTCCTAGAGACAGTTAGTGGTAAATGGATAATTGATTAATTGCTAGTCATTGCTTTAAAAAAAGTCTGAGTGTTTTCCTCTCATCTCTGATCTTCCACCCCCCTCCTCCCCTCCCACCCCCCCTTTTTTTTCTCTTCTTCTCTTCTTCTTTCTCTCCCTTTCTTTTTTCTTCACTGTATAATGTTCATTACCAGTTGTATTGCCTGTGACAATAACTAACGGATAGCCTGATCTATGCATAACTGAACTCAATAAAACTTCAGTTTAAAAAACAAAAAAAGGGAATGATATTTAATATTACCATCCCTGTGGACTGCATATTGATTATTGGTGCTAATACAAACCTTAATCCCCTGTTTAATGGAAAAGATTAATCTATCTTTAGCATCCTAGGGGTATAATCTATCAGTCCGTACAGAGGCACAGGAGTTGATTCCTGCAGGTTGGTTCACTTTCTTAGATACTAACTGGGTACTGTCTGTGCACCAGTTTACAGCTCACTGGTATTTATTGCTGCCAACGTCGTTTGGATCCCAAGATTGCCGGCCCTTTTCCCCCCCAACATGATGGCTTAGCTGTTGCTTGTCTTGGCACTACCAGCTCTCAAAGTAGCATCCCTGCTGCCAACTTTTATTGCTCCTTGACTGTTCTGAATTGTAGTGGATTTACTTTGCCAGTTTTTCCCATACCTTTTTCTCCAGCAAAGCTTTAGAAGCTTCTGTTTTTCTGTAAAATAAGCAGAAGCTAAGATCTGGAGAGATCATTCTGGCAAATACAACCTTGTCAGTGTTAAAGGGATTGCTTTTTTGTAGTCAAATTAAAGGAAAACTATTTTTATATTTTTATTTAAAATTCATTGTGGTAATGTACAGAACCACCAAAATTAGAAAGAGTTCTCTGTCCAAAGATTTATGAGCCTAAGGGAATTTTACAAAATGTCATATTTTATTCCATGTTTGATTAGAACCAACGTTTTGGCTCACTTCTAGAGCCTTTATCAAATTGACAAAGGCTCTAGAAGTGCCTCTAATTCTCACACACACACACACACACACACACACACACACACACACACACACTCTCGTAATTCACACACACACACACACTCGTAATTCACACACACACCCAAAAACGCACTTGTAATTCACGCGCACACACCCACTTGTAATTCACATGCACTCACACTCGTAATTCACGCGCACTCACATTCGTAATTCACGCGCACTCACGCTTGTAGTTTACACCCACACACGCTTAATTCACTCATGCACACGCACTTGTAATTCACCCACACACACCCACGCACTTGTAATTCACGCAAACACACACATGCGTAATTCACGCACACTTGTAATTCACACACACACCCACATACTTGTATGTCACGCACACTCGTAATTCACGCACAAACGCACTTGTAATTCACACACACAAACGTAAATCACGGACACACACCCACACACTGGTAATTTACACACACACATGGATTACAAAGCAAAACTGAAATAAATGACTAGCAGAATACAATGAAATGGTATAACCTAAATGAATGGTGTGTATAAATGTGTGATTGTATATAATTAACAGCAGTGCAGCATTGAGCAGAATCTCAGTGGTCTATTTAAAACAATATGGCCTGCATTCTATTACAAAAAGTTTTTTTTTGTTTTTTTACCTAAGGCGAATCACAGTTTGTGATTGAAAATGCTGGAAGTTTTTGTCTGAAATAAATCACACTGATAGTTCCTGTGCAGTACTTTGTTCTCCTCCTGTTTAAAGTGGTACCTGATGTTTGCTATATAGGTGACTAGATCTGCAATATGAGTTTTTGAATCCATTTAGCAAGTAGTTAGATATGTTTAAGAAGCCACATATAGGGGCAGTTCATGTATTGCTTAAAAATAACATACCACAATAATGATTTTTTTTTCAGTTGTTTACAATTTCTTTAAATTTTGTTTTAAAGGAGATCTAAACCCACCTCCATACCAAAAGTGCCTGACTTTTGGTACGGGGGGGTTTAGTTCTCATTTAAACATGAATTTGTTTTGTCTTCCCTCCATGCTTTCCAGTAGCAGCTCTGTTAGCCAGGTCAGACTTTCAAAATGCTTTCAGCTTGATGGACAAGTCAAGTTGGCTTGCTGGTACCAAGCTACCTATAATTTAAAATGTTCATTTTAGACCAACCAACCTGCAAAAGAACCGCACTTGTTTTTTGTTTTGCACTAAACAAGTCCTGAGAGTGCGGTTCTTTTGCAGGTTGGTTATGGAATTATTTAACCAGCACCCAGGCGGTTGTTTTTCTACAAGAGTGCCCCAGCTTTACTAAGGAGAAAATAATTGAAAATATTGAAAATAAATTTATTTAAGGTAATAGATTTTTCTCACCATGTAACCTTTACATGCCAGGGCACTTTGATCTTGCCATACGACATGGTTTAGTAAGTATGGACAGCTCCCCATTTGGATTCCTGTCCCCATACATCATTCCCTTAGTTTTTCCAGTTTCTCTGTCACATTTGATGTGCGCATGAACAGTAAGCAATTGTGTGTGTCAGAAGGAGCATGTGTAATGATGTTATCTCCAGTGGTGGGCTTGAGCAATGACTTCCATATTTCTTGGCAGTTCAGCAATATGTCCAAATTGTATCAGAATGTACAAATCTGGCCTGTAGCATGAGCTTATATGACAGGTAATGTACCCTAAGCTGTGCACGCATGCACAAATTTTTAGGCTATTACACAATTGGAAAACACACAAAAATTTTTGTGCGAAAGCAAATAGTTTTGCATTTATTCTGAACTGTGCACACAGTTTTTAAAATGTGCACACAAGTTTAAAATGTGCGTACAAAATATTTTTTTTGCGTTCATAGCCAAGGAAGAATTAGAGGGAACATTAGTGACAGGTGAATCTCATTTTATGTTTGATATGTGGCAAACACGTAGATTGCTTAAAGGAATTGTTCATTGTAAAAATAAAAACTAGGTAAATAGACAGGTTGTGCAAAATAAAAAATGTTTCCAATATAGTTAGCCAAAAATGTTACGTATAAAGACTGGAGTGACTGGATGTGTAACATAATAAAACAGAACACTACTTCCTGCTTTTCAGCTCTCTAACTCTGAGTTAGTCAGCGACTTTAGGGGGGGGCACATGGGATCTAACTGTTCAGTGAGTTTGCAATTGATCCTTAGCATTCAGCTCAGATTCAAAAGCACAGTTATGTCTCATGTTCCCCCCCTCAAGTCTCTGATTGGTCACTGCCTGGTAATCAATCAGTGGAAACCAAGAGAGCTGTTCTGTTAGACATCCAGTCACTCCAGCCTTTATACATTACATTTTTGCCTAACTATATTAGAAACATTTTTATTTTGCACAGCTTTTTTACCCAGTTTTTATTTTTACACTGAACTATTCCTTTAACAGCTGACCAGTGTACACTGGTTAACGTCTGTTTTTTTTTTTATAAGTACAAATGCACTATTTAGAAATGCTATTCATTAAGTGGTTTCGAAATATCTAGTCATCAGTACTAACCCTGATAAGATTTTTAATCTTGTTAGATTTACTTTTTACAGCTTCCTTTATTAAATTAAATATTGTATATATTGTATCTGACCTTTTATCGGCTATGTATTACCCATGCAGAGAAAATTTCGGGCCGTGCACCCAAGTGAGTACATCATTTTGTGTGGAGTTGGCTTCAAGGTTAATTCATATTTCTCAGTCACCAAATTAAACTGAGCTAGGGCAAAAGGGCTTAAAAAGCTCATATGGTAATATAAAATGAGAGAGGAAGAACCCCCTTCAAATGTACTTTTAAAAAATATTTGGGCTTTATAGCTGTTTGATGTGCTTGGTTACGATATTCTGCTGGTGCTTAGTATAATCAAAATAAATCTCAGTGAAAGCTGCCTTTCCCTTTTCATCTTTTTCTCGGATGTTTCTAAATATTTCCCTCACTATAATTTCAGAGGCTTTTTATAAAGCAAGTAGGTTATCAAAGTAAAAGTAAGGATTGCCTTCTTACCCATTATGCTACACTCGCACAAGAGACCAAATTCCTGCCACTTGAGATAAAATCTTGAGAGCAAATCAGAGCTCCGTTTCTTAAACAAATTTAGAGAACATATGGTCTTCACCATATGCCTTGTTTTCTGCTACTTTTTGAAGAAAAAAAAACACAACAGGTAGCACATGACAGGATAAAAAGATTTATAGTATCAGAGACAAAATAGGAGAAAAAAATGTAAACGACTCTTTTGAAAGTCAGCAGACATATATTGTACATGGTGTGATTGTTTTAATAATCACTAACAGCAGTCATACTATGACCCCCCTAGTCTCATCCTTAAATGAAGAACATTGACTGTATTTGTTACCTTTATTCTGACATGGAAAAACCGAAGCAAGTGTAAAAACTGATTTGCATACCACTTAATATTTTTTAAGACCAAAATAGTCTCTTATTTCCAGTGCTTGAATTGGGTCTAAAAAAGAGAAGGGATGGTATATTTGCTGCGCGTAGCGCGGCGCAAAAATTTACAAGCCACGCCCACGATTATAAGCCATGCCTATTAATATAAGCCACACCCATTGATGCTTTTTTGGGTTCCCCCAGTAAAGAGAAACTGACACCAGGAACGAATTTTTTTTTTTACATCTATCATAGCATTCACTGACACTGAATAGATCATCATCAAGCACACTGCTATGAACAGAAGTCACCCAGGGCAAAGAACTACATTATATGTGCATATAAACATGTAGTATGTAAAAGCAACAACTACTAACCTTATATTTTTGTTCTGCTTTTCTTTTATTTTACATATTTTTCTTGCTCCTGCTCCTCTATTTGTCTTCTTTGTATTTTCTTTCTTCCACCATTTCTTTACTTTTTATATATTCCTCAACCTCTTCTTATTCCTCAGCTGGCACCCCTCTTTTCTTTGGATTCCCCCTGAGGTACACACACACGCGCACGCACACGCACACGCACACACACACACACATATACACACACAGACACACACACACACACTCTGAGGCACGCATACACACACACTCTGAGGCACGCACACACACACACACTCTGAGGCACGCACACACACACACTCTGAGGCACGCACACACACACACACACACACACTGAGGCGCACACACACGGACAAACATACACATCAAGGACACACATTTCACAGAAGCCAGTAAAGCAACAGATTCAGACACTAACAGAGAGCTCCGTAGCCTTATCACTTCTTTAACATAAATAAACAAATAGTGTCCTTCAGTCCGTTCTGCATGAATTCCAACACGAGTTACAGCTAGAAGAGGAAGTGGGGAGGGACAAAACTTAAACTTATCTTTGTTCTCCTTGCTGCTGCTTCGCTCTACTGCATTTTCTTTTCTCTCCTGGGAGTCTGGAACACAGTGGTGTGGGCCCCATCAGGGGGCACAGGCCTGGAGCAGCCACACTCGCGGTAGTACTACGGAGCCCTAGGGGGGCGGGGCCAGATTAGAAGCAATCACTCATCGCTTGCATCCCAATGCCCCCCTCCCCCTGCTCACATCCGTTGTCGCACCAAGCACTCCCCTGCTCCTCTCCCTGACACTGCCTGCTCCTCCTCTCAACCCAACTTGTTTCCAAAACAGTACGAGCACTCTTCTCCCTGTCGGCACTGAGGACAGTGCATGCGCAAAAGTAAAGGGGAAGTTTGTAACGCGCACAGTCCTCAGTGCCTTAGGACAATTATGCGGCTGTACGGAAGCCGAAAAAAAAATGCCGAAAAATGTCTGGAGCCGAAAAAAAAATGATCCGGTATGCTAGACAATAGCATCCTGCCTGTGGGATGCATTTTGTTGAAAAAAAAGAAGTGGCGGCATTCCATCCCGCCGCATCCCGCCCCAATTCAAGCACTGCTTATTTTGTTACTGGCATCCTTGTGCTACTGTAATACAAATGGTTCACAGCTCTGAACAATATTTGTGTGTTGATATGATAGGTGTGAAGCAAGTTATAATGCTGGTTTTCTTAAGTTTTGACTTATTTATTGCCAATTAAATGAGGAAAGAAGTTTGCCACCTCTCCATCTTTTCGTTGCCAGTGGTCTAATATTACTGATTTTTATCTGGACACCCCACATCTTTTAGAAATGGTCCAGTCTGTTTCATATAGAGAACCACTAGTCTACATATTTGGTGGCTTCATTCTAATAAAATGATGTAATCCAATTGCATACTGGTGGCCATAATGTTTTGGAGGGCAATATCTGCTCGGTATGGCCCCAGATCTAACAGTCTGATCAGCCTCATAAATCAAATAGTTTTCTGCATTGATTGTTTTGTCTAGTGATAATTTTGCCAGTAAATGAAAGCATTATTTCAAAGACCTGTCATTCATATGCACAGGGAAATGTACAGTACCAATAAATAGATCTGTGTTTGTCTTAGCAATACTTTAGAATAAACTGGAACTGTGTTCACAATTGGAATAAGTGTCTTGTATCAAACTGGAACTATGTTCACAAGTGGAATAAGTGTCTTGTATCAAACTGTTCTACAACTTCAGTTGACTAGTATGGCAACAGGAAGAGACTTCATACCTTTTATGGGTGACTCATTGTGTATATTTGATGAGTCACATTGGCTAAGACTGCCACGAGCTCACGTGATGTTGACATGAATGTTAACTATGTACGAAAATACATTTGCCCATAAGGGTTCCCTGAAGCTTGTTACAATGGCAAACAACCAAGCTACTTTGCATTTCCTGAAGTGCCATCAAGTACCAACAACTGAAAAGTTTACATGGAAGGATACTAGTTCTGTGTTACCTGTATGTGCTCAAGGCTTTGCTTATCTAATAGGAAAAATGCAGTGGTAAGACAAAGACTGATAGGAAAAGGGAGGTATGGAGATTTTTTTATCCTATATTTACATTAGAAGGTTTTGCAGAACAGCAGCTTACATTTCTATAAAGCCACCTGATCAATTTTCAAATAATTTATCCTGCCTTTCCTGCCAGACATTACTATAGTTAAGCTTTTATTTTTACAGTGACAACTGAATTTCCATCTATCTTTGTATTCTGAATAACTACTTGAACAATAATCTGTATCCCCTTGTTTATAGGGACTTGATAAGATTCTAGAGGGCCTTGTGTTGTTTGACAATATCATGTTACAAACACATCTTCTTGTAGGAAGAAACAGATACAAGATACAAGTATGGGACATGTTACCCAGAATGATTGGGACCTGGGGTTTTCCGAATAACGGATCTTTTCGTAATTTGGATCTTCATACCTTCAGTCTACTACAAAATCATGTAAACATTAGTAAACCCAATAGACTAGTTCTGTTTTCAATAAGGATTAATCATATCTTAATTTGGATCAAGTACAAGCTACTGTTTTTTTACAGAGAAAAAGAATCAAAATATGGATTATTTGATTATAATGGAGTCTATGGGAGATTTTCATTCTGTAATTCAGAACTTTCTGGATAATGGGTTTCTGGATAAAGGATCTCATACCTGTACCACAAAGTAGTATTGGTCATAATAGGAATACAGGTGCAAATTCCAATCACCTATCATACACAATCCTGTGCCCCAGTCCAGAATCCTAGTTATCCATAAACACCAGCTTGCTTGAAGTGTCTGTAAAAGAGGTTAGGCTGCTGGCTTAGCCTTCTCTGTTGGTAATGTGGTGATATTTGAACATAAACGATATGAGGGCCATGTAATAGCTTTTTTTTTTCTTTATCAAACGACTAAGATAAATATAAGAACATAGCATAGCCAATAAATTAATTAAATATGAATGTTTTTTTCTATCCCACACGTAGAACTAGATTCTTTGAGATAAGAATGTTCTTTTCTTTTACCACAGAGTCAATGTTTGAAATTCCCTTGGCACCCAGTAATAAAGTGTACACTTGTTTGCTCTGATGTTGGCCGCATTTCATGTTTGTTATAAGGACACAGGGATGGGAAACAGGGATTCAGTCTCTGCATCACTGCTTATAACCCAGCCAGGTTTTCCTGCAGTGATGTGCTATGTGCATGCCTCTTGAGGGTAACTTTGCACTGACATCTCTATCTAAGCTTCTGTTGTATTTTAGTTCCTTTTATTACATCCCATCTTTACTAGTT
Source organism: Xenopus laevis (assembly GCF_017654675.1). Lineage (NCBI taxonomy): Eukaryota > Metazoa > Chordata > Amphibia > Anura > Pipidae > Xenopus > Xenopus laevis. The sequence continues at coordinate 63,457,999 of NC_054376.1, forward strand.
TGATGTTGCTAGTTATTTAACTCTCTGAGGGCCAAGTCTTTACCCAATATTGCTGCAGATGTAAGACTCAAGTGTGGGGTTGTGCCTTGTGCAGTTCATGCTTTCCTTTGCTGACTTCATACAGTTCATTGAAAGGCTGATTGTGTGCCATTCTGCTTGGGAACCTTCAGCGTTTAAATTAAAGGTTTAGTGTTTTTAAGCAGATATCCAATCTAAGGATTAGCACATCCAAGATCACTTTATCGAGTGCACACATCTGGTGCCACAGCCATATTATCACTGGCAGAGTTGTATAATGTTCCTAGCTTCAATGAATACTTTACTCATTTTTGTCCCCTCGGGTTTAGGCAGATGTCAGAGCACCATGTCATTGGTACAGGTATTGGAGCCAGTATCTAGAAAGCCTTTATCCAGAAAGCTCCAAATTGAGGAAAGGCAGTCTCTCATAGTCTCCATTTTATCCAAATAATCAAAATGTTGAAAAATTATTTCCCTTTTCTCTGTAATAATAAAACAGAGCCTTGTACTTGATCCAAACTAAGATATAAGTAATCCTAATTGGAAGCAGAACCAGTTTATTGGGTTTATTTAATGTTTACATGATTTACGAGTAGACCAGTCATTTGAACTGAAGAAGCTGCTTGGATGAGTAGTGAAACGCCTTCATTGATTACTCAGCAAGTCCAGTTGTTCTTAGATTTACCTATACTAGATATACCATGACCTGGATGAATGAAAATCTTCATAGTCAATATGATTGTGCCTCTTCTGAATATAAGCATCTTGCAATTTCTGCATCATTCTGTAGATATCCAGTAGCACCATATGATTTCATCCACTGACTACATTAGCATTTTCAGAATGCGCTAAAAATACCAATTTGCAATCATTACCAGAGAGGATTTGTTTTTGTTTTAGCATCATGTGTGCTGTTAACTGTTCTCTTCCATGAAAATTGCTACATTATGTAGCTTTCTAAGAGCATTTATTTATGAATCATGGATTAATTCTGCAGAAGCTAATGCAATATACAAGGAGGGTATATCTGTATCATTTGCTCAACCAAAAGATTTTCAATTTACCATCAACAGATTGTTGTTTTTGTGGAGAAGTTTACTTTGCACTTGGCTTAGCAGGTCTGATTAAATCTAAGCCAAGTATTGTGATATGGCTGATTTTGATTGAATGAAGTTATTTTGTAACTTTGTAAGCATATAAAGATTGTATATAAGGTTTTTTTTTTTTTTAACTTGGAGGCAGTTATACCTAGCTATGGTGGCTTTAAAATAAAAAAAAGTAAAATTGTAAAATTTGCTGAAAAATTTCTGGTTAGGCTAAAGAATGGCTTTGCCTCCTGTTCTCCCAAACACCCCTAGCAATTGACTTAGCAATTCAGTTTGATCTCCATACGATGTTGCATGTGATATGCGGTAAAGGAAATTGATTAAAAATAGGTTTCTGTGTACAAACACCTATCCTAGCTGCCAGCCCTTTTTTCAAGTTGATTAATTCTGTTGATGAGCACAGGATTGCAGGCACTGAGAAAAAAAAGCACACTAGCTTTTTTGGACCTTTACTTGGAGGCTTTGCTAAGAAATACTATTCCACTCCTTTTACACCTTCTTATGTGAATACTACGCTTTTCTCCTTTTCAGTCTCATTTACATTTCAGTTCTTTCAGTCTGAAGTACATGAATACATTGCTAGAATTTAGGTTACATTTTTTCAGGGTTATTGATTGTCTTCCATTTGTAGTGTAGTTTGTAACAGACAGCTACTCAAAGCACCCATTCCTAAGAAGCACATTTTCCTTTGCATATCTGTAGTGCCTATTTTTTAATAGCAGGAGGCAGTAGCTGTCTGCTTCCTATTCTTGCATATAAAGGAAAGATTAAATAAATTGTTCTCAACCTCTCCATTTGAAAACAAGCTTGTTTGCACTTTGGACCTCCAAGCAAAATGAATTTATATTTTTCTGTGTGCATGTTAATAAAACAGAATATAAGGTGGCAATGCCACTCACTCAGCAATACTGGTTATTCCTACAGCTGTGTCATTGGATTTAGCAAGCAGGCAGTCCATGGAGAATTTTACATTCTAGCAAGAGAATTGCATTACTTATTTTGAGTACAAATATATTCAGCACTATAGTGACTCAGTTGGAATCTGACTATAAGAAGCATCTAAACAGTAGAATAATCCACAGGAGTTGCTGGAGGTGTGTTTTTGGGGGGTGTTTTTTTTTAGAGCTTGCAAGCTGAGGTTAATACCAGACAATACAGATCAACAGTTTTATGCAGAGGGAACGTTTCATTAAAATAAAAAATATATATTGTCACCTGTAAATCTGTTCAAAGGATGGGATCTACAAATATGGAAATGTTGCAATAAATGACAAGATCGTCAGTAATAACTAGTATAAAATGGAGCAGATTGTGATGATAAAAGTAATTCACAGCAAGCTTTACACCATTGTTTGTAGGGGGCGCTGTGGTGGCAGCAGGAGGAAAGCGAGTCTTTTAAGACGAGCTGGCTGAACCCACGGAACACAGACAGGAAAAGGGGTGACAGGGCGAAGGTCAAGACAGGAACAAACTGGATGGGACAGGGCTGTGCGGGCGTATAGATAACAGACTGGAGCAGAAGGAGACTGGAGCAGAAGGAGACTGGAGCGGGAGGGCAGGAAAGCGGGAGGACTGGAAAGCAAGAGGAGGAAAGGACGGGATAGCTGGAGAGGGAGGAAAAGGCAGAGCAAGACGAGGGAAGATATAGACAGGGTACAAGTAGGAACAGAAAGCAGAAACCAGAAAGGCAAGTTCAGGTATCGAGGCAGAATAAGGTTAAGGCAAGGTCAGGATTGGAGTGAGGAGCAAAGCAAGATTTAGAATAGCAAGGAAAGCTAGGCAGGTTAAAGCAAGGAAAGATCAAGGTTTAAAGCAGGATCAGATCACAACTGCAATGGCAAGGTAAGGCAGATCAAGAAAAGACAAGGTTCAGAGCCAGGCAGGACAATACAGGGAAGAGACAAGACAAAGCAAGGAAAGGAGGCTAGAGCAGGAACCCTTAGCTAGGGACAATGCCACACTGCTAGTTTGCGACGCCAATGCTCAAGCAAGGAGTGTTTTGAGGGCTGGCCTTAAATAGGGCGGCGTCAGCCCTGATTTGCTGACTGCAAACCAATCAGGCTGCAGCCGGGCTGGGGCTGCAAAGGCCAGGTAGTATATACTGTAGTTAGCAACCCTTCAGGCTGCTCTCGTATGTGTAAAAAATGGATGGATCGGTGCCTCCGCCTCTCAACGGAGATAAACAAACACCAGAAACAAAAAGAAAAAATATATAGTGTAGTATTTTCAAAGAAGGAGAAAAGGGTCTTTTAAACACCACGTGTTGGCATGGGGAATTGGTGATGTGCTGTATTGCTTCCCCTTTGTTCTTTCACAAATATCAGAATATCATATGTGGTTCCCCTCCAAGTGTCCCTTAAATTCTTTCAGCATGCCTGCGTAATTTTTGCAGATGCTTACTTAATGCCTACTTACAAGACGGTAGTTTTTAACTTGCATGTATCATTATCTGTGCTGGTCTCCTTCTCCGTCACTCCATGTGGTCCCACATAAACAACAAAGGCTTATATTGTGTAATTTGCTTTAATAATACTTGTTTAGAAAATTAAAGTCTTTCACTCACATTTTTGTCATTCATTACAAACGTTTCCTGGACAGGCTGTATTTTCAGGTTGCCCAGTTGGATCCGGGATAGGTGTAATGCCGGCTTCCCCCTCTCCCTCGTGGCTTCTTCCGTGCAGATTGCCATTCTGTCCCCACTGGCTGACGCGTTTTGCTTCCTCAGAGGCATGGGGGTGTGATTTGCATGTTTTCCTTAAAAGCTGGTTTCGGCTGATTGCTATGTTGCCCTTCCGTTCTGCTTCACTGTGCATTGCACCTTGCGGTCCAGCCCTCTATTTTAGCGATCTTCCATGTTTCATTGCTATTGCCGGGGTACTGGGCAACCAAGCACCTTTTTTGTTTGGAATACAAAGCCACTGTTCACAAAATATCCTCCTCCATTTCGGAAATGAGTCCAGAGGGGATGTATGTTCTTAACACAGTTCTAAACATTTTACATAATTTTACATTTCATTCTTGTTTAAAATTGAGCTCTGGAGGGGTTTTTCTTTTATGCCCATAGTTTACCTATACACCAAAATTCTATATATCCTATTTCTCTCATATTTTCTATTACATATGTCTGATTTATATATATTCGATGAAATCTACTGTAAATATTTAAAGGAAAACTATACCCCCAAAATGAATACTTAAGCAACAGATAGTTTATATCAAATTGAATGACATATTAAAGAATCTTACCAAACTGGAATATATATTTACACAAATATTGCCCTTTTACATCTCTTGCCTTGAGCCACCATTTCGTGACTCTATCTGTGCTGCCTCAGAGATCACCTGACCAGAAATACTACAACACTAACTGTAACAGGAAGAAGTGAGGAAGCAAAAGGCAGAACTCTGTCTGTTAATTGGCTCATGTGACCTTACATGTGGTTTGTATGTGTGCACAGTGAATCTTACGATCTCAGGGGGCGGCCCTTATTTTTTTAAATGGCAATTTTCTATTTATGATTACCCAATGGCACATACTACTAAAAAAGTATATTATTATGATAATGGTTCATTTACATGAAGCAGGGTTTTACACATGAGCTGTTTTACTCAGTATCTTTTAATAGAGACCTACATTGTTTGGGGGGTATAGTTTTCCTTTAAGTATTTAAGTGCACTGTGCTACTTAAATTAATTCTTTCTGTAGTGGCTTTTTTTTCTTTTAGTTTTTGTGTTCTTTATGCTGTGTGATAACTTAATTTTAATTTATAGTGAATAATTTTTTCTTTTTACCTTCTATATTTTTTTCACTTACCCTTTACTTAATATATTACTATATATATTGTTTCTGTGATGTTGCGTATTAAATATTTTTTCTCTTCTTTCCCCTACTCCATTTGTTCTAAAAAGTGCTCAGTGCAATGAATTCAAGTGCTCAGTGCAATAAATAAATTAATTTTATTAGATTAATAATTGGGGTTCAGAATTATAGGATAAAAAGAATTATAAAGAGGATTATTTGATAAGAATGCCCGTAAATTCATATCAATATTTAATACTTTGGGTGTTTGGGTTTGCATATCATAGATCCATTTACTTTCTTCTTGCATGCTAAAAGAATTTAAGGGTCACTTTGGAGGGGAACCAGATATGATATTCTGATACATGCGAAAGAACAAATTTAAAGGGGAACATCACCAATTCCCCCATGCTACCACGTGGTGTTTAAAAGACCCTTTTCTTTTTCTTTGAAAATACTACACTATATATTTTTTCTTTTTGTTTCTGGTGCTTGTTTATCTCTGTTGCCAGAGGCGCTGATCCATCCATTTTTTACACATACGAGAAGCATTCTACACTTGAGAGACTGAAGCAGGATCGGCAGGACCCCCAAAGGTCCCTAGTTTGAATCCCAGCAGAGCCGGACAAAAATGCGTAGAACCAGGGCCGGATTTACATAGAGAGCGTCCCTAGGCCTGCTGTCATTTGTGGTCCCCTCCCCTTTATTCATGCAAATTTTCACAGCAATGGGGGCCATGGAACTTTAAAAAAAACTATTGTATCTCCTGTGCACCCCAAGTGTTTCTGAAGCAATGTAGGTGTTTGGGCAGCTTGCCGTCCCCTAAAATCCTGCTGTCCTAGGCCCAGGCCTTGGTGACCTTTGCACAAATCCAGGCTTGTGTGGAACCTCCCATGGCTTCCACCTTTCCAAAACATCTCATAGCAATCACTATTGCAACAGGCTTGTCTAGCTTAGTACTCTGACCAATCAACAATTAGTACAGAAAAGCATTTGTGATTCACCCGCTGTTTTTCCTACACCTTGTTGGTCAGTTGAATTCTTCACAATAGCATTGTTTTTTATTTATTTAGTTTTTTAATTGGAACATAATTGCTATGCTTTAAATTTATGCCATACTCCGGGGGTTATGTTTATTAGAAAACTATATTGATCAGGATTGAATGTGTACTCCCCCTTTCTGTGGTATGGATATGTTAGCAAAACACTTGGCAAGGAATAACCTGCTTATTCATATAAATCACATAAAACTTGTCCTAGTCATTTGAATAAAAGTTTGGTTTTAGATAATTTGAATTTATATTAGATCAGTGTTTTTTAATCCTTTTTATTAAACATAAGCATCCAGGGGTGCTTCACCAATCAGGCGAGTTGAGGCTGTCGCCTCAGGCGGCAGCGCCCCACTAGGTACCAGGGGCAGCAAAAATGCTGCTCCTGGTACTTTAAGAGCAAATTTCCAGGGGAGGGGGGGCAGCAGCAGTGGCGGTGGAGGGGCCAGAATTGCCCCTGTAAGCATCAGAATCTGTGTGCCTCACCTTGCATTATACATATTGGGGCAAGTGGGAGATTATGTCCTCCTCAGCAGTTATGGATGTTTCAACGCATTGTCCACTTGGGCAAAGTCCATCATTATTTCTATTATTTGTGCATTATGTAAAACCTATACAATAATAATCAACCTCTGTATGGTTGACAAGCATTACTTACAGGATCAGTGTGTTTATTCCTAACTCTAAGCTCTCTAACTGTTGCCTGCTTTATCTGCCTCTTATCCCAGGAACCCACACTTCACAAATGAATCTTTGTTTGTTTTTCAAGTAGAACCTCAGCGGATGTGTAAGGCAGCATGGGAGCTTTCTGGTCCTTTTCCTTGCTGAAGGCTTTGCCTTTGCTTCTTCCACATACATTCAGCCTTATTAACAATAATAACCTCTCATGTGCATTGTATGCTATCTACATGAGTTTCCCTGTATACCTGTTAGTGTGTGACAAGTCCCCTCCTGGTTTTTCTTTCATGATCCATTTCTTATTTCATTCTATTGTGTCTTTATTAATGTCTTGTTAAATTGTTAATACATTTTATAATAAAGCATTATTACTTTGTGTGGAAGCTGAACAAATATAATGTGAAATCACTGAACTCCTCACCTCACTTACTGTATGTAGATCAAAGTAATTTCCGTTAATACTGCTGAAATATTTCTTTGGAAAGCATATGCATAAATCTGAAAAGGTATTAATGAATGCCACATGAAGTTTTCCCTTCGTTTATCTTCCATGTACTTTCCCTTTAATAGGATAAAAGCATACATTCTGTGCACAGAATATTCCTTCTCATTATGAACAAATGAGGCACAGGCAACAAATGCCACAGCAACCCTAGAAGAAACTAATAGATGGTGTTTCTTGAAAAATTACAGCGAAATATGGGAATGTTAGGTGAAAAATCTAAGTTACACTAACCTTTACATCACTTAGAGGCACATTTATCAAGGGTCAAATTTTGAATTCCAAAATTGTTTTTTTAACTCAAATGAATTTGATTTTACTCGAAATTCAATTGGGGGTCATTTATTAAAAAATCAAATATGTCAAACTCGGACAAATTTTACCCACCCGAAAACTCGATTAGTTTTTTCTCCAAAAAAAATTGAATGTCAAAAGGCCACAAACATCTCCAAATTGGTCACTGGACCTCTCCCATTGATTTACACAGTAATTTGTGGTTTTAGGGTGCAGATAGTTGAATTCAAATTCTGAATTTGTATGATAAAGTATGATAAATCTTGAAAATCAAATTTGAATCTTTAAAAAAACTCTAATCGAGTGTTTTTCCCTAGTTGAATTTTACAGTTATGACCATTAAAAAAAATTGACCCTTAAGAAATCTGCCCCTTATTGGTTGTACGGAAGCTGTGGATAATTCCTTGAAAGCAATTGTATTTCTCTTTAGATTGAGCAGTCATTTAATATATTCTTTATGTGAAAGTGAAATTCCCCTTGTTTCAGCCTCCACCTACACAAATACATAACATTATTATTATTGTGTGATTAAAAATGTAAGAAGTGAAATGGGAGTACATTATTACGGCCTTGTTTGTTCTAGCATGTTAGTAATATTTTATTAAAGCCTTGGACAAATTACAGGTACAAGTACAGCCTCTGCAGTAAAGTACACTGTTGCATTTGACATGTATTTCTACATGGAAGTGAAATAGTTGGAATTCTATCCTTTTCAGTGACACCCCTCCCTTCATTTTCTTCATGACAATTCCCTTTGTTTATTGATTAAAGGGAAATGCAATGGCTATTTGTAAGCCTTATAGGTCTGAGACGAATTCAGATGCCAAACGTAACAGTCTTAATTCATTTTGGATAAAGGGCCCAGTGAATCATAGGAATACCAACGAAACTTTCTTCAGAATTTATTCTGCATGCACAGCCAGGGATTTTATAAGAAAGATAAATACAGGTTCATAAGGTTAAATCCAACCCTTTCTTATATCTCAATATATTCATTCTGCCTCCTTGCTGCACAAACCCCCATTGAAGAGTTCGCTAGAGTAACCTTCTTGCAGATTTATAGCACAAATGACAGCAGCCAACCATTTATTAACAATTCAGGGGCGTGAAGCATCTCCTCAGTCCCTGGGTAATAGTGACCATAGTGTTATGTCATTTAACGTTTGTAAAAAAAAAAAAAAAAAAAAAAAAGGAAATAGTAAACATTTTAAGAAAGCAAAATTTTCATCATAAAAATATGACTTCAGTAGGTCAATTGGGACAGGAAATTGTATACTAAAAGCACAGGACAGAAATGGCTGTCCTTTAAAATATTACTGTTCTCAGAGTCTTTTCTTAAAGATCAAATGTAAAAGTGTTGAGAACCATTTCATCTAGCTTAACACAGATGTAACACAGATGTAACCAGAATGAAGAAGAAAACATTTAAAAAAAGTACAAGACAGAGGGGGCAGATGTTGCTTTTAAGATCTACAAATACTGCAACAAGTATACAGCATATGAGTTTGCCAAAGACAAAAAAAAAACCTGTGCAGGTTGATTTCATTCAGAATGTGGCATCCTTATATTGTGATCTGAACAATCTGCATTGTGTGGTTTTTATCACAGAGGGCTTCTTTTCCAGTGAACACACCAACAAAAGTATTATTTTTAAAATATTGGTGGTTAAGAATGATGCTAATAGATGAACCTTTGTTGTGATTGTCTAATATCTTGGATCTAGGTCAGAGTAGCTATAAGAACACAATTAAATTACTTATCAGAGGGATAGTCTAAGGATGCTGGGAACAGTATACGAGTAAAAGCTGAAATGCTGCTGTAATCTAGGTTACATTCATACATAGATCTAGCACAAACACTTTTGACTGTTGTATAGAACCAATATATACAAATGATGGTGCAGAGGTGACCTGCATGTAACAGAAAATACATCTTGCCACTTGGGAAAACTTCTGCGATTATGAAAGTCCTTGGCTGCACATGGGCAGACAGTTTGGCTGCAGGGTTTTTTTTCCTGCTTAATAAACTCTGCAAATAAAGCAGGACAAAATCTTCGCTTTATGTCCAGGTTGAAAAATAGATCTCAGGGGAACAGTTCTAAATATCTTGTGACTGTTAGCTCTGCATCTTTGTCCTTGATGAGCTTGTGAATTTCATACACCCACTTATCTGTATTAGAAGCCATTCCTTTACACACTCCAGCAGTTATGACTCGATCATGTTGAAAGATCCTTTTTTGTGTATACGTAGCAAGTGGGTCCACCAAAAATGTTATGTCATGTAAAGACTCATACAGAACAGTGTAAACACGTATTTTATACATGAATATGTTGTTAACCTAACCATGCTCTTAATTCCATACTGCAGATTTATACACTCTGTTAGTTTTCTATTACTCTACTACACCTACTAGTAAATTAATTTCCATGTAGAAATTTAATTCTGACCAAGAACAAAAACAGTGATTGGTCAGGTTAGTGATGCCTGACTGCTATTATTTTGAACACATCTGTACATCAAAAGTTACCTATAGGTCATTTTGGAATTTTTGTGCTGAGGGGTCTGTTTTAGTAAGTAATTGTTATTTGAAGTTCCTAAATTTGACTCTTTTGCCAACCTGACTGACCTTCTCAGCCTGTCTAATGCTAACGCACTACTGCTGCGCAAATATGGCAACCAGGCCCGGACTGGCAATCTGTGGGTTCTGGCAAATGCCAGAGGGGCTGCTTTAAGTTGCCATAGCCAGTCAGTATTTATTGGGCTGATGGGGGGCTGATTGGACCTCTGTCTACTTGCAATGCCATGGCTTAATGTGAATCCTAATCCAGACCTGATGGCAGCCTTCTCATAGAGCAACATGGGGGATCAGATGATAATGTAATCTAAAAGCATTGGGCAGATGTCAAAATTATATATTCTGATATTAAAAAAGGTTTAATTTCTGGTGTCAGTATCTCTAACATCTCATGTTGGGTTTCTATCTTATGGTGCAGAAAAAAACAGAATAAGCAAATGGTTTAAATTTTACAAAGCAAGCATTATTTAACTTTAATGTTAAGTAGAAAAAATGTTACATTTACAATATCGCTTTATCAATTTAACTTCATTTTGAGCATTATTATGAGTTATTTGGGATAGGAAAACTTTATTTAATCAGCTATCACAAATACCCCCTTGGCACTTATACCAATACCCTTTTGGCCTCCTACCCTTTCTCCTTGGAAATTAGATTGTACAACACCTTATGAGTATTTACTCATTCATATTAAATCTTGTAAACATTTGGAAGTATGTTTCCTCTATGTCTTGGCAGGTACCCAGGCAGTTGCTGTGTACCTGCTAAGAAATGCCCCAAGTGCCCTGGTCTGCATCATGCTTAGTATATATAAAACCCCTTGCTGTATTCATGGTAATCACAGAGATATATTGTTTAAAGATTTAACCACAGGAGAGTGCACAGGCCCCCAATACCATAGCCAACACATCTTGGTTGGGGAAGGGACAAGTGGGCCTGTGTAATTGGGGTTAGATAAAAAATTAGCTGGGGATGTTTTACTTCCTTGTTCCTTGGAAAAGTGGACCGTAAAGTTAAAAAAAAAACACGCTACTTTCTGAATATAATGGTAATCTGTATGTTTGGTGATAATTAGGGCAGTGGTCCTGACAAGAGTACTTAATAACCTTAGGCCACCCTCCAAAGGTGACCTGAACTAAAATGTAGGGGATTGTACTTGGTTAAAAATTGTGGTTATTGGTTGCATGCTCCGTGTTTTTTATTTTTTTTACCAATTAAGGTGTTTTGTGCTGTTATGTTGGTCCCCTGTGGTGTGGTTTAGGAGGGAGACCTTTGGAGGGGCTTAAGATGGCCATAGATGCAAAGATCCGATCGTACGAATCATCGTACGATCGGACTTTCCCATCTCCCGACCCGCCACTAACCATTCAGATCAAAGTCTTACCAGTCAGATAGTTAAAGAACAGATCAGCAATGTTCTGCCCCTGACAGCAATCGTACGATATCTATGTCCAACCAAAGCTAGTGACAGTCTCCCACTGAAAATCGTACGATCGGCAATACACGCAGAGATATTATCGGCAGCCGACAGAAATTTTCTAACCTGTCCGATCAACCAAACGACCGATCTCCGCCGGACGAAAAATGTCGGGACTCTCCACACACGGTCCGAAAATCATACGAATCCTCGATTCGTACGATCAGATCTTTGCGTCTATGGCCAGCTTTAGAGTTATAAGCACACGTTCTTTATGTACTCCTGCAGTAGAGAGGACTTGTGCACATTGGGACATTGTCACACCACTTCTAGCAAGAGTTGCTATACTAAAAAATGTTTTTAATTTTTTTTCTCTAAGGGTTTGAAAAAAAGCATAGAGAGTTGTTGCCAAAAGCCTTAAAGTGATACTGACACACAAAATAAATTTTAAAATATGAATGTACATTAAAAGTTACCTATAGGTCATGTTGATCGATTTTTTTGCATTGAGCTTAATTTTTGTAAGTTCTTAAACCTTACTGTTCTGCCAACCTGACTGTCCATCTCAACCTGTCAGTTAATGTTTCTAATGCTAACGGACTCCTGCTGCACAAATATGGCAGCCCCCTCATACAGGAACATGGGGCATCAGACAGTAATGTAAAAGCATTTGGCAAATACTTTATGGCAAAGTTATAAGTAGCTTTCAAAGACAATATTATGAAAGATGTAAAAAAACGTTTAATTTCTGTTGTCAGTATCTCTTTAAATGTTTTTTTTTTTGGGGGGATAACGACTTTTAAAAACCAGCTTGTGTATGGAGCCTTTAATGATAAAGGTGTCTGCAGTTTAGTAAGTCATATTGGTTGAATTCAGTGATCTGTGCATGGCTAAACTGAATGTGTCTTGAGCAGCCCCACCATCACCCTCTGGCAGTGGATACTATACTGTGGCGGTGTCTCAGGAGGAGCAAGCGATGGCTAGAAGGCCCAACCATAGTTTCAAGAATGTTTATATGTATCAATAAAGAGGTTTCTGAATTAAACTTGAACCTCCACTTATTAATCGGGGCATTTCCAATTCCCAATTCATGTTTAGAAAGAGTGCACATGATGTACGCCACTTTACAAACTAATAGCAAATACATACCTCCCAACATTTTGGAAATAAAGAGGGACAAAAAAGTTGGCGCGTGTAGCATGGTGAAAATTGTTGTGGCCACACCCCCTAATTACCATGTTCATTTTGCAAAATTTGGCAGGTCATGAAAGTTTGAACATATTTCTCTGTTTTTTTTTCCAGTTATTACAGTTTTGCTAATGAAGGTGAATTGAGTTTAACTTTTCCCAAGGGATCTGTTAACTTATATTGTTACAATTACTTATTTGTTTATCATGAAATGTTACAAAAGTATATTATCAGCTGCTCTGGCTGTTCTGGGCTCTCTGCCAAAAACCAATTACGTTAAAAACTTTGTTTCTTTTTCTGACTGTTCAGTGTAGAGAAAAGCGGGACTTTCTAGTACAAATGAGGGTCTGTGAGTTGAGCTGTAAAAAGAGGGACTGTCCCTCTAAAAACAGGACAGTTGGGAGGTATGCAAATAAACTTCTGGCATATAAAATATTAATGTCCGTTGATTGTGGAAAGTAGATCTGCGAGTTATTTCATTTCAAACCCTATCACAATAACCACTGATGCAATTTTTATTTGTATTTCCCCCCTCCTTATTTCCTTCAGGGCACCTCATCTTTTTCCTGTCCGCTTTCCCTCCTCCCTTTTCAAAACACACACATTAAGCAATTTTTGCTGTGAATGGCTGAGATTAAATAGGATTTGCTTCAAAGTTTCACAGAATCCCAGCACTGGGCAAAATTGATGTGAACTAAAAAGCCTCAATTAAGTGTGATCCTATTCCATTCTGCTTTAGATGGCAGTAATGAAGGCACAGAAAGATAAGGCGCTTGTCTGCCTTTTTTTTTTATTCTCTGAAAAATAAAGAATCACAAATGTGAGATTCCCTTGAGCTCCCACAGAAAAGCACTTTTCTAGTATTGGTAATTCTGCTTTGCTTTCAAAGAAGTAATGTTGCAGCACGCTTGACTCAGAACAATGTACCTGTTAATCTACACTAAGGCCTAACTCCATGTACTTTTTAAATAATTAAAAAAAAAGTTAAAGGGATACTATCATGGGAAAAAAATTTTTTCAAAATGAATCAGTTAATAGTGCTGCTCCAGCAGAATTCTGCACTGAAATCCATTTCTCAAAAGAGCAAACAGATTTTTTTATATTCAATTTTGAAATCTGACATGGGGCTCGACATATTGTCAATTTCCCAGCTGCCCCAAGTCATGCGAACGTGTGCTGGTGTAAATTCGCTAGCAAAGTGGATCTACTTTTGCGCTACGTCGCATCCTTACGCCAGGTGAAGTTGCGCTATGGCGAAGGGACGTAACCAGTATCGGACTGGCCCACCAGGATACCAGGAAATCTCCCGGTGGGCCCCGGTGTCAGTGGGCCCCCCATGCTGCTAAACTTTTGGCCTATTTCATGGCCATTCCCTATTCTATGAGAACAAAGAGGCTAAATAGATGGAATAATAGATTATAGTATGTAAAGAAAACAGACTAGGAGAATAAAGGTTGATTGAGGAGATGAAGAATAATCGTACTGAGAGTGGGCCCCTGGTCTAAGGTTTTTGGGTGGGCCCCTGGTGTCCCAGTCCGACACTGGACGTAACTACACTAATACACTAACTTGCGCATTTTACTGAACGTTACCTCTTGCACCAGACTTGCCTTCACCAGCTCAGACCTTTGCGCCGTATGCAAATTAGGCAACACTAGCGTAGCGTAGCTTTGCCTGGAGAAGTAACGGTAGCGCAACTTCACTACCGTTCGCCTCCCTGAGCGCAATTTCGCATTTTAGTAAATTTGCGTAGCACTGGTGAAACTACGCCTGGTGAAGTGCGGCAAAGTGCAGCGAAGCTGTCGCAACTTCGAATTTTAGTGGATTTTCCCCATAGTAGATTATGCAAAACACTTGCAGCGCTCAAGAAAGAACACTCAAATTAGCTTACACTTGCATAAACAATGCCATCACTAGGTAAATGTGTTGCTATGCACTTGAGTAAAAAAATAACAAAAAAACGGAAGCTCTGTTAATTGTTGTCAAAATTCACAGCACTGATAGACTTATTCTTATGTTCTGTAAATGGAAACCTAGGAGGGGCTTGTGCACACAAACCTAGAACTCTGTGTAATGCATTTTCATACATACATACATCATATTGAATGCAAATGCCTCCAGGTATCCTGATAATTGAGAACTGAATAGCTGGCTGTTAACCTGTTGCTAGGACCACCCTTATACAGCTGCTCAGGTGTTGCTAAATATGACCTGGCTGTCTTCCCATGTCAGGCACAGCCACTGCACACGGGATTAGAGTAAAAGAGTTAATGGGCAGACACGGAAGCCTATAGCTGCAATGGGCTGAGCAGGGTGCAGCAGGATGTCTCCAGTGAATCAAAGGGAAGCTCTTTTGCAGTAGTGACATCCCGTGTGCTCCAGCCCTGAGGGAACAATTTCCCTTGTACATTGACTCACTGATATTGTATTCCCTCTAACAAGAGGTCACCCTCCAAGGCAGTAAATAATGATCAAAAGCACCACCTTTTTCTTAGCTGCTAGGGGATTGTAACGTTACCTATGTGGAGCATTTTAACCAGCCCTTGTGTCTAATTATGGTGTATTTATAAAATGCAAATGTTCTCCGCAGAGCTGAAGAATGGTTACAAACCGACACGACAGAACAAAAGTGCCCAGCATCCTTTTGCTTTTCTTATCTTACAATCCAGGGATGCCAAATATACATTCATATGTGTACACAGATGTATCATTTCTCATAGTTCATTAGTAAAGCAAGTTGTGTGTGAAGGTTCAGATTAGTCTCTTTCCAAGGGTAGCACTGGACATTATATATTCATCTCCAGAGATCACCTTTTCCGTTCTAGGATAAAGTATCTAATGCTGGCAGACTGTGACAAATGGTGCTATCTAAGTTTTTTCTCAGGGCTTTCCAGTCTGCGGCCTTTTAAATATTGAACTACACCTTAGAGCAATGTCTTCTGCAGCCTGAGGCATTTAGCTGATGTTGCCGTTAGCAGGTAGAGGGCCAGAGGATGGAGAGCATGTAGATCTTAACGTCATGATTTTTAGGAATTAACCCATGGGTTCCTCTACTTGACTCCTCTTCTGCCCCCGGTCTGTGGTGCGACGTACAGAGAGTTCCATGCCCACCTCTTTAAACACTGTTCTTGTTAAATCTCATTGTCGCTACTGCTTGCTGTCTGTGGGATCTTGTTTTCATGCTGCATCTCCAACCTATGTCCAGCTGCACCAGTTGTCATGGATACACTATGGATTAACCCAGCAAGGCTGGATCATTCTTCTATTGGAAATGCATTCCCATATATGCAGAGTGAATGACAAGGAACCCTCCCTCTATTCAGTCTCCTTGACTTGCCCGCCGCCGCAGATGGGAAAAAAATTCCTTTACACCAGAAATTAACTCCCTTCTTTCTGTGTGTTTACTCCCACAGAACAACTGCAGTCGAGTTTACAAGGTGTTTATTTTCATCTGGATATCCACCCTGTTTTTATTCTTTGTAAAACAATTAGGGAATCATAATTAAAAGTTGGGCTGTACTTGTGCATATTTTGTATATGTGTAGCTGCAGAAAATTGTCTTAAGAGCCTCCCTAACAACTACAGACCGCTAACATCTTGCGATGAGATGGATATGTACAAGTCTCATGTACTTAATCCTTACAAAGATTTTTGATGACAAATCTGCCAACCCCATCCCCATCTAGCATTTTTGTCCTTTTCTATTTTTGTACAAGCACACACAGCCGCAGTTTCTCCCCCTCTTTAAAGTAGAGCGCTCCCCAGGAGCTGGTGCGGAGGCTGGAAATGATAGATGCTCGCTTCTGATACATCTTATGAAAGACTGTTTGCTCCTTGACATGGCTACTTACAGTCACAATGAGTGCTGCTTTAATTAAATGTGAGTCATTGTGTAGGTGTACCAGCACACACCATTGCTGATCGCCTAGCTGTGCCTGGCATCAAAGAACCAGACAGCTCATAAAGATGGTTTTTCTAGTCTGCCACCCTCCTATAACCACCGTATTCTCTAAAGGGCTTACCTCACAGTATGTTTTTATAGCTCAGATCACCCTCCTAATACATCAAGTGAAACGGTGGATACAAACAAAACAAACATACTATATTAGTATACATTTTAATTCCTGAAAGGTAAAAGCTGACAAGGCTAGACAGAATCAGCAGCAGTACAGAGATGTATGCAGGTGCACAGGAAAATTTGGACAGGTTATTTACCATCTAGCAAGCACAGTGCCAGATCGCTTTGCTGGTGGCAATGCTGTAGCTCAGCTGTACTTAAAATTTGTAAGTGTTTCTCCCATAATTAGTTCAAATGTACAGTTCCTATTAAAAATATTTACTCCTGTGAAAGTTTTCATATTTTAATCATTTATTTATTATAATATTAAATTATAACATGGGTCTTAAAAAAAACTCAAGGGTTACCGAACTTTGCATAATAGTGGCCCTATTTTAGTATTTTTTGCCACAGAAATACTTTCATGTCAAAGTGAAAAACAATCTGTGCAAATATCGCTTCTGCAGCCAATTCTTTCTCAAAGTAACACAATTTATTAGAATAAGAATCTGGAAGGTTCCATTTTTGATTAGGTATTGTGGCATAACCTACATCATGAAAGCAAAAGAACACTCCAAGCAACATTATTGTAGTGATGGCATTTATTTTGTATCAATCCCATTCCCCTGATGGGAAGAGTATGGTACAGTTGTAAATCTGCCTGGAACAGGAAATCCACCAAAAGTGTCTGACTGGTGAGTGACTGACTTCTGAGGCTGCCAAGAAACCTATGGCAATACAACTCTGTGGCAGAGATAGGTGAGACTATGCATGGAAGTTGCAATTTTATGGCTAAGTGGCAGAAAGGAAGCCACTGTTAACTAAAACTCCAATGACTACTCGCTTACTGCTGGAAGAATATTCTCAGACTAAAAGTTCTGTTCATAACATACACATCAGAGTCCAGACCTCAATGCAATGGAGAATGTCTATCTGGGCTTCAAAAAAGGCTCTCTTTTTCAAAAACAACAACAATGGGTAAAATAATGGGAGCAAGGATCTGGGAAGAATTTGCCCAAATATGTAAATTCTGTTAATAGATGTGACAAGATTTCTCAGTGATGCAGGATGTGCAGTGACTGCATTCGGTCTAGCATCTATCTCATTAACATGTTTCTAATCCAATTTTTTTTCTCACATATGCCATTTCCTTTCTGTTCCAGTCTTAAAGGGGAACATTTATCGCGGAAATGAAATTTTTTATATAAGCTTCCTCATACTGAAGTAAGGAACTTTCTAAGTAAAATCAATTACATATTCTGCATTGTTTGTGAAATAATAGTTTATATTCACTATTCCTCTCTCAGCATCTGTTTCTCTTCATTCTGTCTTCATGCAGCATGTGGGTGTCAGATGAATGATCCAATACAACTTATAGGGGGGGTTCTTTTCTAGCAGATGAATTATAGCTCACTCAAATAACTGATTCCAGTACAAACAAAATAACTGCCTTTTGCAACAATTCTGTATGTAGAAGGACAGGATTTCTGGTGATTTTAATAGTGAGCTCTAGTACTTCTAGGCAAAGGAGCCCCCCCATAAGATATATTGGATCATTCATCGGACATCCAACTCGTGAATGAAGACAGAATGAGGAGAAACCGATGCTGAGAGAGGGGTAGTAAAGATAAACTTTATTTAAGAAATGGTACCGAATTTTTAATTGATTGTATTTAGAATTTTTTTATTTCAGTATGCTGAAGCTAATATTACATTTTCATTTTCACGATTTCCCTTTAAGACACATTGCTAGACTGGTGAGGTCCAAGTCAGCTGCTTTTTCCCCACCAATGTCCTTAGCAACCTGTTTTACTTGGTACAGCATAGTCAAAAGTGCCTAAATACCACATTTTAATTTTTTCAATACTAACATATTCAATAAACCCATCTACAGTAATCTTTGCAGAAGCCTGTCATTTTAGTTGTGACTATCAAATTGGTGCAATTTGTTCTTTAATAACTAAGGATGCTTTTGGTGAGAAGGGTTGACAGCTACTGCATTGACCATTTTATGGTGGGATTACTTAGCGCTTAGGCTGGCTAATGTACAGTAGTTCATAAAGTAACCTTTCTAGACAGCAGGCCAAGATATGAGAATTTTTATAGCTGTGCCCAACAACCCAAGTTTAAGAAGTGAAATCTAAATTGTTGTTAATCTTTATTATACTATCACAGAAACTCTCTAAAGCTTTCCTCTCTTTCCTGTGGTCATTAGTGCCGTCTCTGTGCAACGACCCTTATGTAGGAGGGCTTGTATAGGGCAACAGGAGGCAGGTCCCATTCATCTACAAATTCTCTTCATTTCATTTACAGCTTTGTGTCTTTAGTCTAACGCAGGAATCTGCAATCTTTACTGCTCTAGCTGTTCCATTATTAAAACTCCCAGCATTTCTTTTCACTCTGTTTAAAATTATGATGGCATTTGCTTTCCAAACTCTAGGCATCCATGGCATTAAGCAGTCTAAGTGGTTTTGAATATGCACTTTGTGCTTTATATAATTTACAAAAGGATACTTTTATTTGTAGGATAATGACAGAAGGCCCAGCTTTGGAGCTGTGCCACTTTTTTTAAGTAGTCTAGAAAACATGGCACTAAAATGCCCCTAACAGCCCCCCAAAAATTAACACTGAAATATGGGAGAGCTAATGCAGTTCATTGTATGTTAATCCCTAATGTCTTCATTAGACAAATTACATTAGTTTCAAAATAGTATAGAAATCCAGAAACCTGATATCGAGAAAGCTAAAAAAAAAAAGAAATTACAGGAAGCCATTGCTGATAGTCCATTTTAAGCAAATTATAATTTTTCTAAATTCCTTTTGCAAGGAATAATACTACTACTATAATAATACTATTTAATCCTAACTAACCTGCATGAGTACATATTGGAGGCAAATTAAATATATATATATATATATATATATATATATCTATATATATATCTATATATATATATATATATATATATATATATATATATGTATATATCTATATATATATATATATCTATATATATATATATCTATATATATATCTATATATATATATATATATCACCACCAGTTAACGTTTCTTTTCTGGATAATTGAGCTATAATCAAGTTGCTTTTCCCAGTCATTGACCTTGATCATCCTGCAGGAAATGTTATCATTATACATTGTACAGTCATTAACACAATATGCTCCTATTATTCATGCATCTCCCCATGGATCTCTGCATGTGCCACCTCTAGAGTACTCTTCCTATTCATCCCGCTGTCACTGTAATTCCCTCCCTTGGATAAAGGACTGAGGATGCTCCATTCACTCTGTACACAGCTTTTTTTCCCAGTCAAAAATAATAACCACTTATGAATCTTGGTTTCTGTTCAGTAGGCTTGTTATATCATAAATTAGAAACTTCTGGGTGAATAACTTTTTTTCACGATACTTGTAAGAGTTAGAGCATTTACTTGTGTGTATATGGCAGGACAGCAAAAAAAAAAAAAAAAAAAAAAAAAATATATATATATATATATATATATATATATATATATATATATATATATATATATATATATATATATATATATATATATATATATATATATATATATATATATACACACATACATACATACACACATACATACATACATACATACATACATACATACATACATACATACATACATACATACATACAGTCCAGTAGTGAAAGGAAGCACTCACGGCATCAGGGTGTTTAAAAAAAAAAAGTCCTTTACTGAATCAACATCTACGCGTTTCGGTACCTCAAGGGATCGTCATCAGGATGTGTGTGTGTGTATATATATATATATATGTCCAAGGTACCTGCACTCCAACCACTTAGATATTTTCACGGGTGCTTGGTCAAAGTAATACTGTATAATCATCAAAGGATGGACCAGCACTCCAGTTCTGATAAATAATGGTGCTTTTATTCACATATCATCATATATATATATATATATATATATATATATATATATATATATATATATATATATATATATTTGTTATCCTGGTGAAACAACATACTGTAAGTTGTTTACAGTCCATAGTTTTAAGTTCAAGCCTTAATCAAAGTAATATCTGCTGCCCATTTATAGAACACATGTAAAAGCATATCTAAGGCTGTAAATCATCTTGGTGAATTGGGATTCTTAAACGCCATTTGCCTACTGGCTGACCCAAAGAAAAAGGCACATACAGGCTCATAGGATACTAGAATATTTTTGCTTTCCTTTATCATGCCTTTTGTAAATGTCATAGTTGGGTTTCTTTAGCTAGCTTGTCATTACATTGGGAGACTGGCTTTGTTGTTTTTGAAATGTAAACTTAGTAAATAGCTTGTATTATTAAACATAAGCACCCCGTGGCTACAGTCTCTTGCAGGGTGCTACTGAATGCTAAAGGCAGTTTGCTTCTTGAGATTTCTACCACACTGAAATAGGCACTATTTGCACCAACATTAACTAATAAGAGATTACGCTTGCAATGTTTTGTGTCTTCTGATTTACACTACAATTAGGGGAAACACTTTTTAGAAATGGGTAAACTTACCAAAGGGGCATAGGGAGTCAATACAAGATTCTCCCTGGGAATTCAATTTTTAAGCATTTCTTAGGTCCAGAGAGGCCAGTAAGTGTCTCCAGGGCAACTAAAGGCAGGTAAGGTCTTTACTGGTAATTGATACACAAGCTACTGATGACCTAATCTCATACTTACAGCTTATTATAGTAGTTCTGTTCCAATGTCACACAAGTCTCTGGTAGGAAAAGGGTTATTTTTGCATTTCTAGGAAGATGAAGTTAATACCTAGCGTATGCTTTATGCAATATGCATTTGCTCTTATTCACTCCTTTTTGCTGTATAAACATATTCCCATTGCTGCCAGTGATTACAAATTCCATTTATTTCATCCTAGTTTAAACAGAAATAAAGCAAAACCTTTTTATTGTTGTCAGTCCTTGGAGTAAGCTGCCTGCTGTCTGCTAACCGTGTTACTTAGATTGCTACAATGAAGTGATCGGTATTGGCTCTCTAGGTTTTGATTTTATAATAAAATACAAAGACTGCTTGAGTTATATTTTAATACATTCTGTGCCTTATAGGCTTGTGTTTTTGCAACAGGCATTGAATAGAGCAGTGGCTTGCAATGTTCACTTATACTTGTGAATTTTTGCTTATACAAATGATTTGAGTGTCATATCTTTCTGCAGTCATTTGGTTAATCGCTACAAAGGTGTGTTTTCTTTCTCTCATCCTTAATTCCATCCACAATTTTGGATTTATGGTGGGCTCATTTAACACATGCAGTTGTTTTAAGGATACGTACAACTCACACATTTCTAGACACGTGTTGTCTTTTAGCCAATAGTAGCTTTGAATTCTGGTGTGCAGAATTCTGGTGTCAGAACCTTTTGACATTTAATGCCTAAGCTGTTATGTAAGGTAGTTGGGGGGGAGAGGTATGTATAATCTGTGATAACAGCAGCAAATTGTACCAGATTTTACCCTTATTTTGATACTTGGAGTAATGGCTTGTTAATTTAATCACTAAGGATTCTGAAGCAGGATTTTTTCCTTGTATCAATTCATCATTTGCATATATTTATTTTGTTACATTTTAGTTGTACAGGTTAATTGCCTGACCTAATTCTAGCTACTGTATATTATATGGGTGACTGAGCAGGCGAGGCCTTCAGATATCATCTTGTTCCTTTTGGCTCTTGTTAATTTTGTATGATGCACCACAAAATATTGATACATAGCCTCTCATCTATCCAGTCTCATGAACCATGGGCAGCTCCATATTTCTCCACAATCATGGGGGGAAAACTCACTTTGCATTGGTAACATCTGAATTCTCTGGCTGGTGTTTACATCAAGCTTATGATTATTACAAAAATTTTTTGGAAAAATCCTAGTATTTTCAGAGCGCTTTTATGTGGTACTTGTCTCCTACAATGCTTGGCTGCATCATCTAATGGGGTTTGTTTGTGAATGGTGCTCAAGACAGTACAGCTATTACATAAGTGATTTACATTTTATAAAATTTCATATAAAAACTATCATAGGCCCACAGACAGGAAGCCGTTACAGGTTCACTAGTAAATTTACTTTTCCATGCCAGCAGCAAGTGACTGTTTTATTCCGAATTAAAGGAAAAGGAAAGGGGGATTCACTGCAGGGTGCCAAAATGTTGGACCCCCTCCAGTGAAGTTTTTCTTCTTCAGACTGTAGTCCCTTTTAGGAGAAAACTCGATTGAGCTTTGGTTTGCACATGCAAAATTATATGTCTAGGAAACGCAGGGAGCATGATGTCAACACAGTGCTCTGTATATGTTCCTTTCTGAAAATTATTAGAAAAATCATTCATACAGTTCTTATATATCCATTTAAAGGTATGAAATCTCAAGCTGAGTTCTTTTAATAATGTCATAGAACCCTGAGGTATCAGTGTTGAGTGGTGGTGCAGGTGCCGCCTAGATGTGGCATCACTAAGCACTGATTATATGAAAAGAGCAAGTTCCATCAATGCTGTCCATCTGCCTGTGTGTGACTTGTATGTGTATTTATATTTAATTTAAATGGATTGACTTAATTCTGTAATTCATGTTTCAATTTCCAGTGTGCAAGGTGCTAATAATATCAGAAATTCCCAGTGAAGGTGGTTCTGGAAACAGAAGCTTTCATTTATTATTAAATATTTGGGCAGCTTCCTGCTGTGTGTCTCGGTAAGGTGACATTGCATCCAAACTCTTATAACTGCTATCTCTCACTGAGCCTATTAAGTAATAAAGCAGAGTATCCTCCCCCCTTGTTCCCAAGGCTGCTGCTCATTGCATGATTTTGATGTGGCAAGTCAACAAATTGTGTCTCTGCCGATGCCCAGAGCTTCTTGGCTGGATGACAACTTCATATGACTTGCTCTGCAATTGATGGAAAGGAAAAGCCTTTACTTATATTTACTTCAACCCATCGTCAGCCAAATTCTTGGTCTCCCTAATGTAAATGTGATGGCCTAGAGCCATCAAAATGGATTGCTCACTAGGATTAAGTGTTTACGCTGGTGGCCCTCATTGCATATCTTATATCCACATGTATTTTAGGAAACGTAAAGTTGGTACTGACCTCTTCTGACCAATAACATGTATTTATTACAGGCATTTAGCAAAAGCACAAGTAGAATGATATAACAAGAGAGTGAGATGCTTAAGTTTTGAAATTACTCTCTAACCAAGCTAAATATCCCACGTCAATTGTTTTATATGGGAAGAGGGTAAAGGGATGCAGCCCTCCAAGTTCAGGGCTTGACACAATCCTGACCCACCCCTCCTGGGGGGCCAAACAAATTTGATATGTGCATCCATCCTAAGGGCCAGTTAGATTAAAGGGTAAATATTTCCTTTGCTGTCTGCAATAATGCTAGAGGTGAAGAGTGCATCTTTTCATATGTGTGACCATGTTATAAGCAAAGTGGAACCTGACTACCGTATATACTCGAGTATAAGCCGAGTTTTTCAGCCCCCAAAATATGCTGAAAAACTCTACCTCGGCATATACTCGGGCCAAGCGCAAAAACGGTCGCGGGCGTCCAAGAATATTCGCCGGTGTCCAAGAATGGTCGCGGGCATCCAGAAACGAGATGCCAGCACCTCCAATGGGAGCAGAAACCCTCAATTTTTTGATTGAAAATTTCCAGAACATGCTGCATTTCTCACCCTAGGCTTATACTAGAGTCAATAAGCTTTCCCAGTTTTTGGAGGTAAAATTAGGTACCTCGACTTATACTCAGGACGGCTTATACTCGAGTATATACGGTAAATGTTAGGCTGCAAAGGGACCTTGAGGCAGTGTCTGCAGAATCTGTTTCTAGTGGGAAATAGAAGAAGCCAGTCTTACGTGACTAAAGTGTGTTGTTTGATATAATCTGATGGCTGTACCTCTAGTTATAAGTCAAATCAACTGCACTTGCTGTATTTTTGACCATTCCAACCATCCATTTCTCATTTGAAAAATAAAAATACAGCAAGTCCAGTTGACTTATTACTGGATATACAACGACTTACAATCAGTATAGATCTGAACTATTACTAAGCACCCAGGATATTGCTTGCTTTAGTTGGAACCTGGTAAGCTCCAGAACCTTATTATGGACTAAAGATGATTATATTGCTTTTTTATAGACATTAGTTAGCAAGTAGCAATTCATTGTGTTGTGTTTAAGTAAGGTTTTTTGTAAGAACATTTTAATAACCAGCATGACTTAGAATTCTGTGTATTATTACCTCTGTTAGGTGCCCCCAAGGTTACAAAGGGATGGAACTGAAAGACCTCTTTGCCTTTCCATGTGTTGTCTATTAGTAAATAATGATCATTTCTTTCTGTGTATAGAGAACAAAAATTCACCCTTCTGAGTAATAATAATGAACATGAACCAAATGTGGCTGCTAATTTAGTGCTGAAAAGAAATGAGTTGAACTTGGGTAGTTAGCAACACCTCTGCTTTAATCTAGCCTGTTTTCTGCCATGTAAATATAGGTGCTGATATAGCCACATTAGGCCCTCGGGCCAAGCTGAAATTATACCTTGCATGTGCTGACTGCAACCTTTTGTCTGCTAATAAGTTTTTTGACCCAGGAGGCCAGAAGTTCGAATCTCTTTAAAGAATAAGTAATGGCTCCTACAGTATATGGTAAAAATAATCACTGTAAACAAAATGTTTCATTAATACAGTATAAAACAGGGATAAATGTGATTATTTAGCTTCCTTTTTTCTGGAGAGAAAAGATTAAATTATTGTTTCTATAGGAAATGTTCAGGCCTGCACAATGGGTTTTGAACAAATTGCATTTCCTCCCCATAAATTGCTTAAAGCAAACTGTATGAACTCTCAGCCCTATACTGGTTAAAACAGAATCTTGTTGCCATCATTTTGAAAAATAAATTCTTGTCCCCTTGTATGCAACAACATGAAAAGCCTCTTGATTCTTGGTTTTCTTCTTCAATTTTAGTTTTTAAACAATGCTTTGTTTTGTTTGCACCTAAAGGTTTTTTTTTAGTACCTGGGGAATTAGTGTTTTTAGTGATGTGCCTGAGAGGCGTGAGTGTAAGTTATGGATAGATGCCTTGTAGGCCATGAAGTCACCCTTTTAACAGGGCAGCTTTTCCCTTAGGTAGGGCTTTAAGAAAAAAAAATAATCTGCTCAGTGAGTAACATAAGTAAAGAAGTTAATATGCTGTAGTTTAACAGTTAGACGTGATACTTATACACTGCTAATGGCAAACAGGAGAAATGTTAACGTTGATTTAAACAATAGTTGTAAATACCGATGAGCTTGCCTGTTCTATAGTAAGTGGTCATTTTTATTTCATAGGTTTTGTTCAGGGATAGTTAATATTCAGGAGTCTTCACATCTTGTTAAACTCAATCTCCAAGTAGCATAAAAAGTGCTGAGCATTGTGGTTCAGGCAACTTGTTGTTTTCCGTAAAGTGGACACCTCCTCAGAAAACCATCCCTTGAACAGGTTAGTCTTGTGTTGGTCTTTTTGAATCCGCTGGTCATGTTTTTAGCCAAAGAGACCCATACTGAAGAAGCTTTAGAGTTTTCATACATGTGGCAAATAAACCCCTCTATGACCTTTGAATTATCAGTTATATTCTCTAAAGGCTAAAACAGAAATCAATGCTCTTGGAAAAATGAATAGAAATTGTTTAATATCTTGCTAATGTCTTGTATCTCCTAATGCTCCTTATGATTGCACTTAGTACAGCTAATAGAGAAGACAAAAGCCAGTGCTTTTTTGTGCTATTGTAGAAGGGAGGCCTGGTTCCCTGTCAGCCTGCCCCTTGGGCACATTATCCCCTTGGTTTAAAAAAAAAAATAAAAAATATACTGTATATATGTGTTCTTATTTGGGTGACTATTATAGAAAATAACAGATGTCTACAGAAGCATGAGTTTAATCAGCATGGGGAGGTTCATTGTTTGATCTGAGGAGTACTTAAATCCAGAAACAAAAAAGCAAAAAATGGCACTCTGATTAGGAATGAATGACAACTGGCAGCTATGATGCCCGATTGTGTCCTCATGGAATCTGACAGGTCTAAAAATTCCAAAAGAGCTAGGGCATTGTAGAATAACTAGTAAAATGCCAGTTGTATGTTTTGCATAATTCTTCTGTATTCTGAGCTCTGCATAGGCTTCCAGCATCTTCTAATACGGAATGGACTTATCACTTGTTGATATTATTTGCTAAGGTTTCCTATCCTAGAGGGTTAAATAATCATCTATGCCCATCTTTAATATTTCAAATTCTGCGCTATTCTGGTATGGTATGCTTGATGTTATGTTGTGAAATCCATTACATAAACTTTTTTTCATTCTTATAGAGTAAACTTTGTTTTGCAGTTCCTAGGAGAAGTAGAAGCTTAAGGTTGTGGAATTCCCAAATGATTTATTATTGTCAAAACATACTGCAGTAGTGGTATAAAAATGTTTACTGGTTATATGCTCTTTCTAAATTTGCAGCTTGAATATGTAAAACCTTATTTAAATATCCCTGTATTTAAAACTAGCTTTCCTGAACAGCCCAAAATAGCAGTTTCACAGTTTTGTTGAATTTCTGCTCACATCACTAGTGGTTAGCCTAAACATTTTCCTGTACACTTTTATCTCTAAAGATCTGCACAGCTCCTGTTTCTTAAGCAACATGTTGTATGTGACAAGGCTTGTATGACAGTAGGTTATATTTTAAATACATCATCTTCCTGTCCAGTGGCTTGAAGTGACACTGACACATCCTAGAAAAATATGCATTATTCCACAAAGCAAAAAAAAAAAAAAACCCGTACTAACTTATTGCTTAACTTATTGTTTTTATCAACTGACGTCTTCCTCACCAGCCCAAGGTATTCTGGGGTTCAGACCCACAAGTGATGCAACATCAGTTCTAGCAAGTAGATCATTGCAAGGGTGTATGGTTTTTAATGGGAAGGCTGAATTTCACTTTTTAAAATTAAGATTAATTTGCAGTTTTAAGTTTTTCAAATTTGAAGTTAATAAAAAAATTCTCTTTTCTGCTATATTTTAGATTCCTTGCTAATCTACATTTCCTTTAGAGCCACTCAATATTTCCATCCTTTTATAGTGTTTCCAATTGTCTATTTGATCTCTCCAGTGTATTTATTGCTTAAAGGGGACCTGGCAACCTAGTAAATAATTCCAAATCACTTTCTATTGAGTTTATTAAAGGAAAACTATACCCCCCAAACAATGTAGGTCTCTATTAAAAGATACTGAGTAAAACAGCTCATATGTAAAACCCTGCTTCATGTAAATGAACCATTATCATAATAATATACTTTTCTAGTAGTATGTGCCATTGGGTAATCATAAATAGAAAATTGCCATTTTAAAAAATAAGGGCCGCCCCCTGAGATCGTAAGATTCACTGTGCACACATACAAACCACATGTAAGGTCACATGAGCCAATTACCAGACAGAGTTCTGCCTTTTGCTTCCTCACTTCTTCCTGTTACAGTTAGTGTTGTAGTATTTCTGGTCAGGTGATCTCTGAGGCAGCACAGATAGAGTCACGAAATGGTGGTTCAAGGAAAGAGATGTAAAAGGGCAATATTTATGTAAATATATATTCCAGTTTGGTAAGATTCTTTAATATGTCATTCAATTTGATATAAACTATCTGTTGCTTAAGTATTCATTTTGGGGATATAGTTTTCCTTTAAGCAATATAAACTGTATTTGCACTATAAATATGGTTTATCTTGTTTCCTTCCTTCTTTTATGAACACTGTTAAAATGGCAAGCTTTGCATCATCCCAAAATCTTGTTTATGCACCAGAATAAGAGACCTAATGCAAAGAGCTGGCTACACATATATACAGTAGCGAAGGACAGGGAATGTTTAGAGTGCAGTGACATCTAGAAGTGCTAAATGGAAAGTGAAAGTAATTGTCTGCCCTGCTCTATGCCTGAAGCATAGAGGTGGAGCAGGCAATATACGATTGACAGCTGAAATTTTATAACGGGTATGAATGCTTTCATAAAAAAAAAATGGTGTTTTCTGTTTAATTGTTAAAAACACACACACACAGCATAATAAGTATGAAAAGTTGCCACTGTTCACTGTTGGGCTTTGTTATTCTGCAGGCATTGAGTGTCCAAGAGGTTCAAGGAACATGCCTAGTGGAGTACAAGAAGGTGAGCCATTTAGTGAAGAGGCTATGCTATTTACCAAGGAGTTGGTGCTACAAAGAGAGGTAAGCCACCTGGCACATGTGAATCTATATTGTAATTTATGTTTATGCTTTGGCATCCAGGACAGCCTGATTTTAAAATTAGTAATATCTTCTAAACTATATTGTCTTTGAAAATTCATTCAAATATTTGTTTCAATAAATCTTTAAATGTCTTCATGCCTTGACACACGGCTGTCAAAAAGGAAAGCTTTAAGAGCCATTTTGTTGCAGAGCTGTGAAGTAAAGGTATTAAATTTAACAGCAGCACATCAAGAAAGTACAAGCTCCAAGGGGCGCATGCTTATTCCCCCACTGGTTTAGGCTATAAACCTCTGCACATCGTTTTCCAATGATGCCTGACATCTATTTGGACCCTGACCAGCTTCCATCTTTAAAGTTATTTTTTAATGCACAGCTGACACCAAGGTTCTTTTGCTACCAAGAATGCATTGAATATATTGTGCTTTAGAAGATATTCCCTTTCTACATTTCACTGCCATACGATCCTGTATGCTGAGATATTGGCAGCAAAAACTCTTATGGCTTCTCTTGTGGGTAAACTTTCCTACAGACATTCCATATCAGTTGTATTCTGCAAACCCACTGGACCTTTTTTTTTTTAAGCCCTAAAATACATAGATGCTTTACATGAGACAAACCTATACATTAAAACAAGGGAGTCAAAGTAATTTGGTATCACCAAAGAGATTAATTTGCCAAATACTGATTAATAGTGGAGTGACTTCTGCCTTGCCAGTATGTACAATGTTTATATCTAGGGACTCACTATTTGCAGGACTTCATTGAGTTAAATTAACAAATGGCCTCTAAAAAGCCTTTCCCCTTAAAACATATTGTGTGCAATTCCTAATTGAACACAGAAGGAAAACACAAATAAACAAATTACTATATATCCGAAAATGTTTCTATACATGAATAGGAAAAGTTTTATTTTTGTATTGTCCATAAAATGCTATATTTTCATACTTTTGTTTGGTTTTATATTTTCTTCTTAAATATATAACTATCCAATCCATTGCTACCCCTACCAAATGACTAAAACATACCACACCCTTCCTACCTGTTTATTAACCACATGTATTTATTTTCCCCATGTGTGCATTTATTCTCTACAAAGAAGTCTTAATTTGATGAATCTCTTAAGGTTTGGGATGTTTCAGGAAGAACTCACTTTTACTCTATTAAATGCTAAAGAAATTTCAGTGTTTTTTTACCCTTTGCTAATCTGCTGCCATCAACAAGAGTTTCCTTTGAGATGCAGATAATACCAGCTCTCATCTCTGCTGTGTAAGCATAGCTTAGAAATGGGACAATAAACTAAATGAAACACCCTTGCACTCCAGCTCACCACGTGGTTCATTTTTTCTTCCTTTAGGTGTGACTGTTTCTTATGCATTTCATGTAGCAGTCCAGTACAGATTTAAGATAAGGAAAAAACTACACTTTAAAAATCATGACAGAATCCCTTTAAAACAGATCAGGGCATTTAAGTATCAATGGTTGGGTTATATGATTGGGTCCAGCTCTAATAATTATAATAATCTGTTGTATTTGATAATGCATCCATCAATGGTAGTTTGCATATTCTTCTGACACAAATATGTGGACTTTGCATGATGAAATGGTTTTCTATTGCATCTTGTTAAAAAGAAAAAAAAAGGTCTGCCATTTCTGAGCAATGTTTCATAAAACATGAATTCATTTTTAAATGTATTGATTAAATAGGCTTTGACCACACCTAGCAACAGGTAAACCATATACTGTTTCAGCTAGAAGTCTTCCAAGGTCAGATTTATGAAGATAAAGCTGAGGTATCACTTTTCACAAAAAGTTGACGCAACCCCTGAATGTCATTTGAGTCCAAATCAGGGGGATCTTGACTTTGTTGTGAAGGTGAGCAGTACAATACAAAGATGTGCATCAATAAAGTCATTAATAAAATGTGCCCAATTTTTTGGCCAGGCATTTTAGGATTTTAACATTTTAATGCACATCACTATATATACATTATTAGACATTATTATTTCTCTGTTATAGCTGTTTAAACTCTGCATTGTTTTTGCTATGTAACAATTTCCATATACACAGGAACTAAACATGTCCCATTGCATTTCATTCTGAACATTATATGGTGTTCAGTCATGTTATGCAATATACAGTAATGGTATGCAGTCCACGCACAGGCTGATCAGTCGGATTGCTATGGGGAATTTTGAGCCTGTGCAACTCTGGGGCAGCCATTGAATTTCATTCAGTAAGTGAGTCTGGTCATCAGTTGGCTCTTTTTTTCCTTTTTGACTGATCAAATCTGCTGTGATTGCAGAAGGGCTTGATCAGCCTGTTAGTGTAGAACTGTGGGGGTTTTTTAACCTTATTGGCTCCATTCTACTTATATGTAGAGAGATGCGTTTCTTGGCTAAGGCAGTAAGTTCTCTTGCTTATTAATGGTCTAAGACAGACAGTTCATCAGCAGGAAATGTGTAAGTGTGTTAGAATAAAAAAAAAAAAAAATAGAATAAAAAAAAAAAATACTGCTGATGCACTGTAGTTGTTAAACTGTGGCTGGCTTGAAATTATTAGGAATAGTTGACGATGAATAAAATTCTGCGAATGCATTCATATTATATTGGATTTTGCCAGGAGGAAGATTCATGTGTAGAACCTGCCTTGTGCTATGTGGCATGGTGCCCTGCTGTTCATAACATACTCTAACCATATTTATTAGTAAAAGCCTTCTGGCTGTGCACAGCTTCAAAACCAAACGAGGTATTAATGAGCATGCACTTACAGCAAATGAAATGGCTGTGTGAAGCACTCGTATAACTAAAGCAGAGTCTGTTAGCCTTAATTCCTGCCACAACTTGTCGATTTGGGGAGCAACCATGCAATGGTCAAACTAGAATATCAACTTTACAAACTGATTTTAAGCTGCTTTTGCAAATCCTGAAAAGTAGATATTAACTTTTTTTTAAATTTTACAACACAAATATAAACATTTTTTATAGTATTAAAAAAATTATACCTGGCAAATTAACTATACCGCATATTTAGGATGGCTTGGTCTGGCAACTTAAATGTTTGTATTCCCTAT
Organism: Xenopus laevis; assembly: GCF_017654675.1. Classification (NCBI taxonomy): domain Eukaryota; kingdom Metazoa; phylum Chordata; class Amphibia; order Anura; family Pipidae; genus Xenopus; species Xenopus laevis. The sequence goes on from NC_054376.1 coordinate 63,490,066, forward strand.
TGGTTTTCCTTTTTATCATGTCTTTGCATGTTTCTGTTAGCTTTTGAATAACTTGCTCTTTTATTATACATTTTTATATTAACTTTAAAGTGTCAGTAATGGTTTTGTTTCAATTCATCATTCACTGTTAAATGCACTGACCAATATAGCCTTCAGAACATTGTGCCTGCCATACAGGCCCGGAGTGAGAATTAAAATAGGCCCTGGCATTTCAGGTACACAAAGGCCCAATAAGCCCACACAGAGGTCCAAACAGCCCCCACCAGCCCACTAAATATTGACTTTTTATGGTACCTTTTAGCAGCCCCTCTGGCATTTGCCAGAACCCACAGATTGCCAGTCCGCGCCTGCGTGCCATATCACAAAGGCACTGTTTCAAGTAAATATTGTAAATTCCTCCTTAAGTACCTTCTTGCAGTGTGCTGTTTCAGCAAACACCGTATTATTAAATGCCCCTTTAGGGTTCTGAAATTCAGCTGGGGTATGTAGAAATAACCCTTTCCGTAGCACAACCATGTTTGCCGCTGAGAGTATTGAGTAATTTGTGTAGTTCTGCGAGATGTTCTGCGAATCAATAGCAATTCAGCTTTTCCCTTATTGATTAAAGTGACAGGGAGAATGATTGTCAGAGGCAATCCATTCATCATGCCATATTTGGTTATAGAAAAGTCCCGGTCTACTTTCGGGTCACATGCCTTTACCTGCCGACATGGGTTTACCCACTACCCAGTCTTAAAATCCGTGATTGGCAGCATTTGTGAAAATACTCATTGCAGGTTTTTTGTTGTTTAATGAAACCATAGAAAATAGGAATTATCTGTTATTTTCTGGAAGGTACAATGTAATCTGTTTTAAATATGTATGCAATATTAAATTAAAACAGATCAACATTAACCTTAAATGCTGGGGTTCACCTGGACTCAAAATAGAATCATAGTAAAATTGTGGAAATGATGCTTTAAAACCATTTTTCTATGTTGAAAAGGGTATGGCCTTATGATGTCTATATCCTGGCATTGAAAATTTGCAATTTTATTAAAAATAATTGTAGGTCTTCTGCATTCAGCTTACTTAATTACATAATATGTGGGCTGTTGCCCACATATTATAGACCTGCCTATAAGAGATGGAGCTAATTCCATTGTGTATGAGTAGACTGTACTTCCAAGGGCATCACAAGAAGGATGTTTTAGGAGACTTGGCTATACAACTGTGCAAAGGATTTATAAGCACACAAAGGATTGCTCTTTTTACCTAAAACAGAACGTGTTCCATGATTTAGAAATTTAAGGCTCTAGTGAATGTTTTTTTTTTTTTTTACACGTTGCATACATTTTTTTCACTTCTGTTTACATATGTGCTTGCTGTGATGCTGATGTTTTATTAAAGTAGCACTGTGAAATATAGTACCGTCGCTACTGAAACAAAAATAGACCAAACTAGGAAGAGTACATTTTTTTTTGCAGTAGGTACTGTTTGCGGCAGATATATATTTTTTAAGTAGTTATTGAAAAGTTGCTGCAATTTTTCTAACTTTCTGATTTCCATATGCATTCTTGTGTAATATACAGAACAGGAGTACAATAGGTCAGCCCTCCCCAGTGTTGCCTTTTCATTCCAGCTGCTGCCCTGGTAGGCAGGCATAATGTTTTGCAGGCTAAATTGGTCAGTGAATTTGCTAGGGGTAGAATTTTCCTTACCAAGAAAGCACTGTACGGGGCATGTAATTATAAAGTCTTGAGCACTATATAGTGATAAATATCACTATATGCACATTCCCTAATTTGGTTCTCTGTATGGCAGTAAATTAACATGAAGGCTTAAATGAAATTCTGTGAGACGAGGTTTGAAACTTGCCATCTGGAAATGGAATTGGGAGAATTAATCTTGTATTTCACTAAGCATTTGTCCTCATACTACCTTAAAACCATACAAAACTACTATATGTTATATGCAGCCTACCTCATTGCCAAAAGACACTGATCTAAATAGTGGGTGTCTTAGGGCTCTTAAACACTTATACTTTAATGTCTTATAGCAGGGCTGTCCCCTTATATGGCCCTCCACATGAAAGTCTACCTGCTGTGTCTGCTTACCATGTGTAAACTTTAAAAGGTATCACTACAGAGATTAACTGGCCCCTGCATTGTTTAAACCTCAAATTTAGACAGTAATGTATTGTTCACACCTGTGATCCCCCTGCATTGTTCACACTTGTGACACCTCTATTGTTCACATCCTAAAGACCTGTACTGTTAACTCCTGAGGTCCAGACTGAAACTGCCCACATTGTTTACTTGTTACACCTTATTCAAAATGCTAATGGGGCACCAACACTGTGTCACTGTATGTAGTACATTTTAGCGTGGTCCTGGTTTCTCTGTCTTCTAGTCTAATCTGCCTTCCCTATACTCCCTGTGTGTGCCATACTCTGCCTTCCCTATGCTCCCTGTGTGTGCCATACTCTGCCTCCCCTGTGTGTGCCCTGCCTATGGAACATAAACCTGGTAATTATTATGGTTTTTTTTTTTAGTATTTTTAGTATTGTTAGGGGCCCCTAAGATGTTAAATCATGTGCTGGGGGAGCTGTGTTATCCACAAGTGTGGAGGAGAGATATTTATTTAAGGGAATGTCTTAATATGACAAATTTTTTCACATATGAGTTACATAGTTAAATCGGGTTGAAAAAAGACAAAGTCCATCAAGTTCAACCCCTCCGAATGAAACCAGCATCCCTACACAGACCATACATTTTAACTCTGCATTTACTTTAGAACGTTTATTTTACACCACTTTTTTCAGCTTAAATGATTTTCCACAGCTTTATTAATATGCTTCTAATATCCAGGAAAATATTTGACTAGCAGTAAACAATTGGCAGAACCATTTGCTTTACAAAATAAAACAAAAAAAGCTTTTACTGTCAGACAGGGATTGCTTGGGAACACTTATGCATTCTTGAAATCCTCACTGGACCTTGCCAGGCCCATGAGATATTGCTGTCCGGGATTAACTGTGCCGTGTCATGAGTCTAAATAAAACTGCAAGCTGTACTAGAATACCTCCATAGATGTTTTGCAAAATGATGATTAATAGGTATTCAGTTCTTAATATTTCCTTAAATTATGTTCAAGCTTTTCTTTAAACATAACCCCAAGTGTCACATGTATTTGAAGCCTTTTTTTTTTTTTATTCAGTTCTTAATATTTCCATAAATTATATTCAAGCTTTTCTTTAAACATAACCCCAAGAGTCACATTTATTTGAAGCCATTGTTTTTAATGGAATTAAGATAATGTGTGTAGCCTTAGGACTTTGGGCCAACAAACCCTAGAAAGTAAACATCTTAAATAACAAAATCGTCAGTATCCTTAAAAAGTCACCAGCATTTGACAGCATGAGCCCGTATTACATAGGTCCGCTTGAAAGTATCACAACCTGTTGTGAATCTAATCTTTTAATTGAGAAGGATTCTTCATGAGTCCAGTGCTCCAGCTGAGTGATTTTTGAAGGCATTGTACAATGGACACAAATGTTCCTAGTTTTCTGTTGTCATGTAATGGGAAAGAATTTTGAAGTCTAGGATACTCTTCACATTATCAGCCAAACAGACAGTCGCACAACAAGATTGCAGCATACAAAAGCCTGTAGACGGATAGAGATATTTTAAGGAGAAGGAATGTCCATGAAAAGACAGATTATAACAGTGCATGTATGGGCTCTAGAAATGTTGCATTCATGGCAAATATATTATCATTGACAGTATGCATCAATTTACCTTTTTGTCAAGGTAAAATATTAAAGTGCTGAGCCTGCAGAGAACAATCTGTGTATTGGGGATTTATCTGCACTTTAAACAGCCTTAAAATAGTGTAAAAAAAAAAAAATGAATAAATGATAAGGAGCTGTCAACTTTCAGGGCTCAGAACAAACCAGAATGGTTGACAATCCTAGAAATCTGCAGTGTGTGATTCTTGTAGGAGTTTTGTCTCTTTGCATACGGTTTAGTTGCAGGAAACTTGGGGTTGGGGGGGGAGATTTTAGTACTTTCATCTTTTCATTTTCATGGAAATAGTTATATGCAGAGCTGAGCTGCCCTACCTTTTAAATCTGTCAAAAGCTATTTAATCAATTTTATATTTTTTTCAAACAACCTCTTTTAGACTGCTAGGTTAAATTCAGTATGGGATCTTGGCACTCTGTAACCAGGGGAAAACTTGGCCATGGCTTATAGTATAACTTTTATTAGTAAAAAAAAAACTTCAGAAAACAAATTAATGGAGATTAACCTCTAATTCAATATGAGTCCTCAGCAACGAATTCAATCAACACAAATGCATGACCGTCCTAGAGACGGGCATATTTATTATGCTGTGTATAAAAAAAACAGCAGGATAATATACCACACAACGGCAGGTTTCGCTGTGTGAAAAAAACTTAACATTTTTACCCAGTTTTTCTTATTTACTTCCACCGGAAGCAATGTAAAATGGCATCAAATCCGGTGTTCACATGGCGTAGAATTACACGCACCATTTATTTTACACAGCATTTTTTGGTGAATTTAGTTTTACACAACATAATAAATATGCCCCTTAAAGGCTAGAGAATAGGCACCATTGGGATGAACAATCTACTGTATACCTTAACTGCTCACTAGCAGCAAATGTCATGTGGTACAGTCGGAGAATACCAAGGCCATGTTGACTCTGTGGCTATTTAAAGATTTGCGTCCATAGATATACAGTATGTGCTAGTAGCAGAGATGAAAAGAAACACACTGGCACACAAGGGGCAAATTCACTAACCTTTTAAAATTCGCAAGCGACGGCTTCACTCACAGCGCAACACTTGGCAGGCGTAGATGTGCCAGGACAACGCTAATTTACTAAAATCCGAAGTTGTGTCCATGGCGCCGAACACTGGCGAAGTTGCGCTAGCGTTGCGTCAAGCTAAGTGAAGTTGCGCTACCGTTGCCTAATTTGCATACGACGGGAAGTTAAAACGTATATGTTGCAGCCAATACATTACACAAGCCCGGGAAAACTTAATAAAATAAAATAAAGTTGTTATATTGCCCTACACATGAGCCCAGTGTATAGTTTATGTGCCATATGTAAGGAAATAAAGGGAGAAAGCCAGTTATCCCCCAAAAAAATGACGCTATTTTTCAGCCTATCATCCTGAAAAAGGAAAATACGTTAGTTTTTTTTGCACTTCGCCTGGTCTGAGGTGGTGAAGGCAAGTCTGGCGCAAGAGGTAAAGTTCAGTGAAATCCGCATCTTAGTGAATTTGTGTAGTTCTATTCATTCGCCAGAGCGCAAATTCGCCAGGGAGAGAAGTACTGCTAGAGTCTATCTCCTTCACTAGCGAAGTTACACCAGCGACCGTTAGTAAACTGGTCAAGTACCGAAATCATGTCACGCTGGTGAATTTTAGCCCGCGTTAGTCACTTGCCCTTTAGTAAATTTGCCTCAGGCAGTGTAGTTGCAGGGCAAGCCCTTGCAAAAGCTTTTTACTGCAGAAGTGCAATGTTTCAGAGCTCCGCCCCTTTGTCAAGCAGTCTAGTAGCAGAGATGTCCAGCATGAAGTCCTCCAGCATTGCTGAAGCTCATCTTCATCCCATATGCTTTACATTACTTTTGCAATTATAATGCTACCTCTAACCTTAATTAGTTTACAAGATTAAGTGCTGGATTTGGCCATTGAACTGACGGATCTGTGGCCTTTTGGAGACTTTTGTAGGCCATGTCTGTTCATTGGAAAGTCAGTAATGATCAAATAACAGTCTGTGTGGTTGGCTGACTAACGTAGACAATGCCGGGCACTGTTTTGAAGTCAACTGTAATATTCAGCCTGATTGATGGAAATTCTTCTTATTTAGAATCAGATGATGTATCTGATAAATTTAAGCCCGAAGGCTGGTCATACATGGAAGCCTACTTGTTTGGGTTTCCAAATGGGTAGATCTTTAGTCAAGTCAGCCACCCATTTACTGATCCCTTGGAACAACGATCACTTCATGGGTGTTACAGATGTTGACGAACTATATTTTCTGCCTGTTCCAATTGAAATCTCAGCTATTCTATTCTGAGCCAATATCAATTGGCAGAGGCAGTTGCTGCAAGAGCCAGTGGTCTGTCTATTTAATAAAGGCTGAAAGTGTACAAGCATCACAACAGTAAGCCATTTTTATGTATGTGTACAGCGGGATAATACACCACACGTCAGCAGGTTTCGCTGTGTATTTTCTGCACTAAATAAATAGCTGCTATATGCTAGCTTATGAAATATATCTTCCATACATTTAGTTCTGGTTAAAATACAGTAATGACATACCTTTGAATAGTATTTAAGTTGCAGTCTAATGATTTAAATCTAGCAGTGATTGGAATGATATGTTGCTGCACTGTGGCAGGGGTTGTGATTCTACTACAAATAACACCAAATGGCCAAATAGAAGTACCTCTATGGGGGTATATTTATCAAAATGTAAAACAGAGCTTGTCATATTTAACCAGAAGAAAACTTTTGCCACTATTCAGTTGTATAGGATTTTTAGAGACTTGTTTTAATTGAAGGATGAACATTCATCCCTTAATTAATATATCCCTAAATGTGAACAGAGTAGGTTGGAAATTACTAAAAAAAACTTGTTCTGTGATCCATTGCATAGGAAGCTGTGAGTAGTTTATACATTTGTTTCAGGAGCACATCATTTTGCTAAGCTATGAAAAGCTGCTGTAGTGGCTGCACTATTAAGCTTGTAGAGTATGATTGCTAATTGGCAGCTGGGGGAAGTTGAGTATGTTATGACCATACAGCATGAAGAGAGATGCTATTACAGAATGAGTATCATTAGAACAAAAAACCTCCAAAGACTCCAATTTTAGCTCATGCAAAAATAACTGATTTCAGATTAATTCTTTAAGCTTGTCTCCACCATACGTGTATGTGGGAGTGTTATAGTTTCTTAGGTGTGATTTCTCCATTTTAATTATCAAGTGTTGATTTTTTTAAAGATGAAATTGACACTGTATCTGTTATGAAAAAGGCAGGCGATGGAGGCAGATGCAGTCGTGATGAAGAGACTACAAGTTTACGCACAAAAGTCCACTGTTTGTCTTGCAGGCAGCCAATCATTGTTTATGAAAGCCCATCATTTTCTCACAGATAAAGCAAGGTTTTTAGTAAATGTCACATGACTCACTATAAACAGTTTGCTTAGTCTACAGAACATTAATACTGTGGGGGTGGTATATCTACTACCTTTCATGGGTCTCTAGTTAGCAGCAGATTACTGCCTCCTGATGCACCAGTCTTTTGCTGTTACTGACTAAAGATGCCAATGATGGAGCTGTCTACCTGGGCTGGACCATCATTAGATAAGGATAATTTCAAAGCTATAAGGACTGGCAGAGGCAAAATAAAGTAACAGAATTGGTACATGGAGTTGCTATGCATGACTAACAAGTATACTGCTAGACTGCTTTCTAACTGTCTTAAGAATATCACTGCTTACACAGCTTATAAACTCTGTGTACACATTGTGGGCACATGTACAAAGAAAAAAAGGTAACTAAATGGAATATTTAAAAAAAAAAAAAAGCCATAAAATGAAGCAGCATTGATTTCCTAATGATTATGGAAACTACAGTATTATTAGGGTCTGGCCACATGATCAGATTTGGAGACTTATCTCCCCGATCTGCCTTCCGCCGGCTAAAATTGCCTGGAGCAGGCACACGGAGCGCTTAGTTTCCCGAAGTCGCCCAAAGTTTCCTTGTGAGGCAAATACAGGTGACTAAGGAAAATAAAGCGCTCCGTGTGCCTGCCCCCAGGCGATTTTCATTTTAGCCGGCGGAATTCAACTAATTTTGGGATGTGGAGGCTTTTGTCATGTGGCTTCCAGCTATTACTATGCAGTGGTCCACGTTAAGGAGTTCAATAAGGGACCATAAACACATCAATATAATGTCAATTGAATTAACTCACACTATGATTGAAGTGGTATCTTGGGATACTATGGTAATGAATGGAGCAAAGAGATTGTAGTGCTGTGGATGTTTCTCAGAGGCTGGGCACAGACCTGCAACTAAAAAATGGGAGCTGCATTCCAGGTTGTGTTGTTGACACACACACACTCCACCCACCATTTACCTATTGTCACTCTAGTTAAAATCATTGATTTTTAAACAGTGTTTGTAGGGGGAGGGGATCTGTAAATTGACTTTCCTATATATCCTATAAGTGCTTAGTGTTTTTCCCTACTTCTGTCCATGTACACATTGCTTACCAGCATAATTGTACTTGGTTATGCAATTTTAATAGATGCATGATGATTATCATTGTATCACAGACCTAAACTCTTGGACTCAGCATCCAAAATTCTGTGGCCTCATAGGCCACCTACCTTTTTAAAAGATGTGATATACCACAGGAGTAATGGAATCCTCTTGCATCCTGTGCTTTAACATAATAGGAAATCAAGCATTTGGTTTGCCAACATTTGACAGATCTTTATTGCATATTTAAATATATACATATTTCCCAGCTTCCACAGAATTTTTGTGAATGTGTGTAATCTGCTTGCAGCTGTTTACTGCTCTTGCAGGGGTGCTGTTTGAGGCATGGTCCTCAATATTATAAAAGAACGTCTAGCAATAATGCATTTCAGGGCTGCATAGGTTGCCTGTAGACTGTTCTAGAACTGGTTGAAGCCATTAACTAGGATGCTAGGATCTGAATTCATGTTAATGCTAAACTACTTTTTCTCAGCTGTAGCTTATTTTGCAGAAGATTTTTCTTCATTTGGGATTTTCATTCTAGGTGAGAAATCGTCTGTGCCAAAAAAGCTGCAAAATGTATTTTTGTTTCAGGCAATAATTAAAATGACAGGGAAAAAGTTTGAGGCAGAACTTTTATACTGATTCTATGTTTGTAGTATTTTGGACAAGTAAGAAATATAAAACTGATTTTATTAAATGCTTTGGAGCATTTGTGAATCCGTTAGTTTAGAGTCTAGACTGTTATAACTTTTTTTACATGAAGCAAAGCCTTTATATTATATAAATATATAGATAAACATGGTGATTCTGTTCTGCCAGGCTCTGTTTCCAGATCTGTAATTGCCACCTGAAGTGGTAAAAGCACCTCTCTTGCCTCATTCTACTGAGCCTCAATCTGTCTGAGTTGGGTGTATGACAACAGTTCTCAAGTTTTTATGGAACAATGATCTCTTCTGCCTGCTAAGATTTTAGCTTGTGCTTTATGGAAGTATGTTTAATGGTTTATGGTACTCCCACCAGAATTTTATGCTTTATGCACATATATTTAATGGTTTATGGTGCTCCCACTGTAATGTTGACTTATTGTATTGCTGTCAGTCACCAAATACAAGGAGGTGAATAAGAAGACAAATAAAAAGCAATTATGCCACCTGCAAAAAAATCTTTGCTTGTCAAATCATCTGTTTAGTGTCTGCCTTCATGAGAGCTTTTCTAATGGATGTGTTCTGGTGTCTGATTTGTAGTTATAGAGCAGGTTTAGGTTTGAATGTGTTTGGGGGCTGAAATTGGCGTGTTATGACATTTTTTACTATGATGGTTTTGGCCAGAAATCCTCCTTGGTGGTTCAGGAATCAGTATAAAAATGGATCGATATTTTATTTGTTCTTTAATTGGGCGCTGAGCTTTAATGTGGCTCTCCAATTATTTACATTTAGTTGTTTTCTTGTTCACATGTCTTGTATGAAAGTACAACCTCAAATGCATGTTAATTAATTCTGATTGCTCTATTATTGTATGAGTGGTGCACAACATGTCATTTAAAGGGGAAGTTTTACTTGTTGGAAGCACATGCTCTCTAGACTAATTAAAATGAGGGGTCTAGTTTAAAAAGGATTATGGGTAAACGATCAGATACTTGCACTGCCACTATTTAACCATTGTCAGCAACAATACCTTCCACAAACTAAAATCATTGACTACACCTACCTTTGGGTAAGCTGCTGATGAATTCCAAATGTTGAACGAAGCATCTCCCAAAAGTGGCAGACCCCATATACATTATGAAAGCCCTACATTTTTTTAAAAGTGTTTTCCCTTTAAAATAAAAGTTCCTAACCTGTTTAGTTCATTCTATGAGCTTTTTGTATAGTGATGTAGTTCATGCACAACAGATCACATTCCTTTCGTACTCTGTGGGCCTGTCCCTTGTCATCGACTGCTTGGATATGACCTGCCAGTGAACACTGCTGCAACACTTCCATGGATTAGCCAAACTCTGTGACTGCTAACCTCAGCCTGTGAAGTGCTGCTGAGTGCAGACAGACAGTCCTTTTACAAACATCATGCATTTTCTCACCTTTTGACAAAAGGGAACCAAGAAAAAAGGCCCCTGTTACTATATTGCTTTACTTTTCCTGTTAGATTTCTATTATCATGAACTCCAAGGTTAAGGCTCTTATGGTCAATTACTGCACAAGCTGACCACATCTTAATATAAATGTAATCATTTCAATCCCTGTAGCTAACTGTATTTACAGTGGCAGAGTGTCAATTCTTTTGTAGCAAACATTAATTAAAGGAGAACTAAAGCCTAACTAAAGAGGTAGGTTAGAAATGTTGTACATTATGTTTTGGGCTTCTATACCAGCCCAAGGCAACCACAGCCCTTTAGACTCTGTGTCTCCAAAGATGCCCCAGTAGCTCCCCATCTTCAATGCTGATTAGTAATTAATACAGATAATTACTAAATGGCAGCTCAGAAACCAGTGCAACTAGCATCAGAATTTAATAATCAGCCCTGTAGCATCAGCTTGTATTACAGACCAACGTAATTTTCTGCTTGATATTGCGACGACCCCTAAGCTTAGCTTCTCAACAGCTGCTCAGAGCCCACTGAGCATATGAGTGTCGCAGACCCTTATCAAGATGGTGACCTCCTGTGACAAGTCCTGTATCATTGCTGCTATTGACAAGCTGACATTTTAGGCTGGTGCAATTAATCCAGGATGTAAAATATGGCATTTTTAACCATATTTAATTTTTAAGGTTTAGTTCTCCTTTAAGCAATTTTGTGGTCTGTTGTGTGCATCATATACTTTAGTAATGTGCATTTGCTACTCCATTTTTTTCCTGCCACTTGGACTTTTAGTTGTAAGTGTCTGTGAAATGTATACCTCCCAACTGTCCCGTTTTTCGTGGGACAGTCCCGATTTTGACCGCTTAACCCGCAGTCCCGGGTTTGTTACTGTATTTAGTAATGTGCGGGTTGAGAATTTCTGAACCCGCACCCGACCCTAATCCACCCCCTCCAGAACCTCACCGTGCCCGCTGCTGCCCTCTTTATAGACCCGTGCCCGCCCTGCAGTGATATCACAAAAGGGGCAGGGTGTGGCAGGCGGAAGTCTATAAATTCTGGTGATGTAAGCCGCCAGTACTAGCGAGCCAAAGATTTTGTACAGGAGTTGGCGGGTTTCAGGAAGGCCCCGCACATCACTAACTGAAATGTCCAGACTTGATCTTCTGCACTGAACAGTCAGAAAAAGATACAATGTTTCTAACTCAATTGGCTTTTGGCAGAGAGCCCAGAATACGTGACAGACTTTGATACGTTTGTAACAATTTATTATAGCCAAATGTAACAATTTAAGATAAACGGGTATCTTGTGATTTGCAGCTTAAATGGCAATTCACCTTCATTAGCAAAACTGTAAAAACACCTAAAAAACACAGCAATGTGTTCAAACTTTAATAACCCAAATTTTGTAAAATGAACATGGTAATTAGGGGGATGTGGCCACAAAAAAATGGGCATGGTCAAAAAATTTGCTGCGCTCTGCTGTTGGTTGGTATGGACATGTGACCAGTGGTAACTGCTTTTGTTATTCCTGCATTGTAGTTCTAGTGTTCTGGCTTGTTGAGGATATATGGGAGAGGAAATTTTGAATTGATGGCTTTCATGCTCTCCAAATGGGGCTAAACTACAGCTCCCAGTATCCCTTCACCAGCTGAAGTAAAGAAAGGAGGATGCTGAAAACTGTATTTCTGCAGTGACAACAATTACCTATGTCCTGGGTTATAACTCCTAAAAAGAACAATTACTATCATGTACAATATGCATAAGCAAGATCTCATACTTTTTTTTAATAGCATGAGTGTTAATAGCATGAGAGATAGACAAAGCTAAAGTACCATGTGCAGATTTTTTCCAACACCCTCCCTTTCAGGAAAATGATAATTTGTGTCTTGAATTGTGTGGATGCTGGCAGGGGCTGTGTCTAGCAGCTCACAAGAGAGGCCATCTGAGCCTGCGGGAACTCTGGGTATTTGGGTATAACGATGCCAAAAGCATGCACTTGTAATCAGACTGAATCCTGGATGCCTTTTTAACATAACCTTTGTATACAGATCACATAAACGGAGATACTGTGCAGCAGCTGAACCGTGAACGACTAAGAAAAGGGGTAGAGCTGCAGAATTAATGCTGCCAAATTTTCAGTTTCAATTGCACAACCTTTAACTCTTTATTGTAAAAAAAAACGATTTAAGCGGTGGATCTGGCATGACTCACTTTTCAGGAAATAAATCCTAGCATCCATTGAGCACTTTTGGCAGATATTTTTCTGCAACAGCTGAGCAGGGTTTTTGGGGAGACATAATAGATATGCTCTAAAAAAAAATTTGTTTTGCTACACAAATACAAATTGTGATTTCTTGGTTATTTCCAGCCTTTACCACTGTACGGTTTTATCTTTAGACCATAATCTCTCCACAGCCAGTCACACTCTGATACAGCCACTTGGGCTCAGCATCCAGATCTGTGTAAATTGTCTCCCCTTGTGTAAATGGATTGGCCATAGCTAGGGTTAACACCTTTTCTGGAAAAAAAAATACCTACCTTCCTATATATTTATCTTATTTCCCTATTAATAACATTGGGATCAATCATCATTTTTATTGGCCAGGCCTGTAAAATACCAGCCAGATGGCAACCCTAGCCATAGCAGATCTGCTCACGTGTACTGTAGCAATAATAGTAGCAATAATTATTTTTTTATACCACTAACAAATTACACATCACTTCCGAAAAAGTGATCAGTTTATGCTGCAGCTGATGAAGTGTCAGGTCTTCTGACACGAAACGCGTTAGATGTGAATCCCCCTACTTAGCAATTTTAATGCGCTCAATAAAGCCAACATATTGATACTAATTTGCCAGACTCCGTGATTGCTTTGAACAGCGCTCTGTAACGGTAACAGAAGCGTGAAAAAGATATGCTGCAGCAGAGCAAGATAATTACAGCTCTCACATGCAAGTTCAAAAGAAAAGGCTACGAACACTGATAGATGTCATTGTTCTTTAGTAATGCAAATGTTTTTGTTTAGGTTCCTTGACCTCACAGTCGAATCGATCACTTGTTAGATGCAATAGTGTTCCGATTTGTTGCATTTTTGTGTCCTTTTTTTCTTCTTCTCAATAGGTGTGATTTCAGTGTGCGCTGCCTGCTTGCGCTACTGTATTTTCTACATTGCACTGAACACCTCAATAATGCTCCATCACTTTTAATTAATATGAAAGACAATGGCTCAGGTCAGAGAGAAGAAACAAGGTGGCAATTATGCTCCTGGCTCTCTTGAAATATTTATCATGTGTTTATCACAGTGACCCATATTTTACCCAAATTTGTATGATTTTTATCTTGGCAAAGTCATAGGGTGTTATGGATGCAGTGTATTTGGCCTAGAGAATCCTCAACAAATTCTTTAAGTACTCTGGGGGAAAGAAACAAACACGAGCTTGTGCATTGTTTTATTTTCACATTTACCAATATAGCTGCTAAACTGCACAAAGGCACTAACCCACACTTTAGCACATGTCTCCTTTAATGAGCCCTTTCTTTTTTGTCAGGCTGGGCAATGGAAGTTTAATTTGATTTATCACACTTGTAAGTTTTTGCAGTAATCTATTTCTGCGTCTTTTCCGGGACACGGCAAACACACATAAAATGTTTACTAGGTTTCTTGAAAGCATATGAAACCACTTCCATGTCTGGTTTATTACTGTAGAAAAATCCTTGCATGCATCAAACAACACATTTTATCATTATCATATTTATGAGCACAACTTGTATTTGTCAGTGTCTCTATAAAGGTGGTGTTGAACTGATTACATGAACCAGATAAAAATGAAGACATGCTAGTGCAGTGTGTGTGTGTGAAAGAAAATATACATTAATCTCTCCTGTCAATCAGATTTTAACTGCTCCATTTACATATTTCTGTGCATTGGAAGCCTCTTTGTTTCTTTATGGAGCCTTCTAGGATGTCTTTCTGAAAGCTGACAAATTCAGGCCAACAGGGAATATGCATAAGCAAGGGGACATGAGTACAGGAGGCCAGTGGAGCAAACATGGTTGTCTTAAATCTATCTGTATATAAAATAGAATTATAGAATAGACTACACTTTATTTGCATTCCCTGTTCATCATTATTTCATATAGGATGGCATTTAACTTAAAGGAGTTGTTCACCTCTGGGTTAATTTTTAGTATGATGTAGAGAGTGATATTTTGAGACAATTTGCAATTGGTTTTCATTTTTTATTACTTGTGGTTTTTGTTATTTTAGCTTTTTATTCAGCAGTTTTTCAGTTTGCAATTTTAGCAACATGGTTGCTGGTTTCCAAATGACCCTGGCAACCATGCATTTGTTTGAATAATAGACTGGATTATGAATAGGGGAGGGACTGAATAGATTTAGGAGTAATAACAAGTATCAATAACAATACATTAATGGACTTTGCAGAACATTTGTTTTTAGAAGGGATCAGTGACCCCCATTTGAAAGCTGGAAAGATTCAAGATTTTCAACCTAACTTATTTAGGGTTCAATGGTCAAAATTTGTTATCCAGCTTAATAGAAGGACCAGCACTCCATTTCATTGTGAAATAATGTGTCTTTATTAATGCATATCCAACATTTCAGCCCACAATAGGGTTTTTCTCATAAATATATTCTTGGTGTATATATACAGTACACACACACCAAGAATATCTGGACATAAATAACTGATTTGCTTGTAATACCTCCTGTTGACAAAGTTCTTTCAGGAGACATGGTACACATGTCATTTTCAGATAAAGATGGTACACGTCAGGTAAAGAAAGTGGGGCTATGCTAACCTTTTCAGTTCACTTGCAAACATTTGATTATCATCAAAGCTGTTCCCTTTATAATGTATGTGAGAGGAAAGAGTTGCCAATTAGAATTAAACAGGAGATTCCTTGGTTTCGAAACAATATTAAAAGAAGGGGTGTATTGATATTCAGGATGAGCATGGATTTTATATTGGTTTTAATGGAGCATGAAGGAATTTTGGCACACTTGCTAATTATTTGATTATCAGATATCTTTTTGATCCATATATCGCCATAGCTGTGCTTGCATCAGTATTAAATGCTTTTGGCCTTCCTCTGTATAGGGCAGCCAGACATGTGAGGAAGAACATTAATATGGATTCATCACAGGCTGGAGAAAAAATGGTGATGCAAAGCTGACTATCTGAGAAATACATAATAGATAATACCTAGCTAGGTTCATGCATATCTGAATAATGAGCTATTGGCTTACAGGCAATAAAACACTGTTTTGATGCCTGTGCAATTTCAGAGCAAGTAACAACTATTGTTGCCTATGAAATAAATCAGGTCTGCTTAAAGTGAGCTGCTGAAGCAGGTATGGATAGGTGACAGGTTTATATTTGTTGCTTGTAAGGCACTGTACATACAGTATAAGGCTACAGTGAGACGGGTCATCTGTGCCAGGTGCAATAACAAGACATTTTTATCTGGGTGCCCAAACGTTCCACACACTTAAATATCTACTGTATCTACTGTATTCATGACTGTAAACTATCTTCTCTTGTGTTCCACATGAGCTGCACCCTATAGATGCAAATGCCCTGCTTGGAAAAGGAAACGCAGATTGCAGCCCTGGCCTTGGGTGCCAAAGCTCCTTGTCGACGCTCTTATAGAAACCCCCTTCTATCTTTCCCTTGTTGAATGATTTCTGTATTTATTTTTCCAGGGGAGGCATAGCTAAAAGCAACTAAATACGAGTGACAGATATGTGCCTTCCTACATGTGTCCTTTACAAACCTTGCTTCTTTGAAATTTCATTTGTAGCATAAACATGGGGCTTTGTAAGATATAGGGAAATTCACAAAGTTAATGCTTTTTTTGTGTAAATACATTCTCCATACTGTATTCACAACTAACCAAAACGGATAAGGAAAATTACACGTTTTACATTTCAAAGCACTGCGTATCTTGACAGCGCTATATAAATAAATGATGATGATTTCCCCCCCAACATTTTTAAAAGGAGTAATGACGAAACAGCATTAGCATTTTTAGTGAGTATATTGTAAAATACCCCCCCCCAGTTCCCTCCCCACTTCCTCAAACTGACCCTCACTGACAGTTGCCCCGATTTATCTGTTCCCCAATAGCATATTCAGGTTGGTGTGGTAGGTATGGAGTATCTTTCTGCTGTTGCTAATACTAAATATTTAAACATTTTAAGAACACATTTGTGTATGTGGTTTTATTTATTGAATAATAGACCCCATATGTCCTCTTTAATATTGTAGTAGACAAACATCATCTTGAATCTGTAGCTGGTAGCATTTAGTGCTGCCACTGAGCCAATTAGCAACACTCAAGTGCAGTTCTTATTCCTTGGGGAAGTCACCTAAGGCCTTATTCAGATTTGTGTGTTTTTAAACCTCAACTAAACTTAGTTTTAAAAAGCATAACTGTCTCCTTAGTTATTAAACATTCTAAATATAAAAAACACAAACAAATGAAACCATGGATTGAATATGACAACAAAAACCTCAAAAATTATAATTTTTGAAATTTGTGCAATAAAAAATAAATAAATCCTGAAAACATCTAAAACCTTGCAGTAAGAGACTTTACAATTTGACAGACAGTGCCCATTGATGTCAACATGACCTCGCCAGCTTTTAGATAGCAAAGTTTTGTATTTGATTTGTCATCCTATTTCTACTTGTATATTTCTGTGGTTTAGAGTAATTATTCTTATACACGTATGTTAGCCCTTAAATGTTTCATTCAGGGTAACAGGAGTAAAACGTAACATTGATAAACTGGCTCCTTAGTGTGACCCTATCATATACAAAAGAAGGAAGGTTGCATAGAAGATCTGAAGGCAATTATTTATGGAAAATAGTCCACAATAGCCATGCATCTTATTTTTTTTTCTTCCTCTGACAAAGGGATTTCATTTGTGTTTAAAATTATGTAGCTTTTGCCAGGAAACATAAATTTTATATAATATGTGTATATGTGCAACATTAGGCAGTAATTAGTCTTGTTTGAGGCATATATCTGTTCTATAATATGAACATCCAGTGAATACTTCTGTTTTGTTGTCTGAAGTTCCATTTTATAGATTAATATCAACAGCCATCAAAATCTAATTCCTGCTGTCTGTAAGCAAGTCCGCACCTTTGTGATTGATCATAGTGAGGCAGTTATTTAAGGCAGCCGTCATATTACTGCAAACATTTAGCAAGCAGGACATTATCCTAAATGCTGCCAGTTGCCAGAGCACAGATCCTGCTATCTTTAGTCCTTGAGGTTCAGATGTATTTCATCTCGTGGACGATTTCAGAATAAATTTAGTCTGCCGTTTTCTGCCTTCTGGATAATTTATACAGATCCCTTTTTATTTCTCCCCTTTCCCTTTTTGCTTGCAGACTCATTTATTCCCACTCGGATAAGTGTCCCCTTGTGTATAAATACACACCACATAGCGCTGTTTTAGAACTTCCATACATTTATCAGAAACTATCTTATAAAGGAGCAGTGCAAGTGGCTATCTGCTTTTAGAGCCTTTATTCTGCCAAACACATTTTCCCCCTCTTAGAAAATATTTTCCATGTCCTTATAGGGAATATAGCCTTGTATGAATGATACCTCATGTTATGGTTACAACTGAAGTTCTGCTTGTGTGTTTTTAATATTGCCCAAGGCTCTATACATTACATTGTATACAATTCTTATTGTATTATTACAGTCCTCAAAATGTATACTGGATATGTTACACTGTTGCAAAAACAAGTTTTTTTTTCTTTAGCAATGATATAGAGCAGTGTTGTCAAGTGCAACCATATAGTGAGCCAATTACTCCTTATATCAGGTTTGGCAGATGCAAAAAAGTCAATGGAGCAAGTGAGCACTCAGGAAACTATGAAAATCTCTAGAAGGGATACAACCCTGCTTTTACAGCATTAGACTTTTTAAAATATACAGGTGAAATAAAGTGACTTACCTGTGATTTAGCAGTTTTCTGGTTTGGAATTCCCTGCTAGTTTGGAGACTCCTGGCCTTTCACCTGTTGGCAGGATTAATTGGCTAGCAATAATTTCCAGCACCAGGAATCTGAATCAGATTCAATTAGACTGCATAATATGTATTAGGAATCAAAGGCCATGGGCACCACACAAGTGATAGTTGTCTTTTTCTGATCAAATTGAACAAATGTCCCACTGCTTGTTTAATCTGTTTTACAACACTGGTAAATATTTTAAGTACAACAACTTTGAATGTTGTTGTTCACATTCCAACACTAGAAGAAGATGGTTCACCAAAAAGACTTTTTCAATTGCTTTCTATTTGAGACTGTTTTCTAATATAAAAGTGTAAAGTTTAGTTTTTCACCTTCTTACTTCATGAAGCAGCGCTGGAAGGGGTTTGCCCTGTTCATACAGTTCTCAATAGCTACACAAGTTAATAGATTTCTTCTCTTTGGCCCTGCAGAGCAATATATTTCTTCTCTTTGGCCCTGCAGAGCAAAATCCCTGAGTTTCTTCAAAGGCAGCATCTGTGCAATAACAACTATTGTATCAATGCTAAGAAATGAATCAACTAATGTAGCAAATTGTAACCGTTCAAAATCTGCACCTGGATCACCGAGGAGCCACACTGAAACACCAGACAGGCACAAACATTAAACTAAAATTTTGGAATAACAATCAAGAATAAAACATGTAAAGCAATTGGAACAAGTTTTTATTTGGTGAACAAGTGTTGATTGCCAGTATCCATTAAAATTACTACTATGAATTTCATTTTGTTTGCTGATTTTTAAGGGAAAAAATGGGCAATGCAGTGGCACAATGAGTAGAATTACTGCCTTGCAGAACTGCAGTCATAGATTTGTTTCCAACCATGGCATTGGAAAGCCAATCTGCGTGTTCTCCATGTTTCTGCATCGGTCTTCTCTGGACACTGTCACTCCAAAAAACATGCAAAATAATTAGGTTGGTGATGGATGAATCTGACCCGTTTGCTTAAAAAAAAAAGAGAAAATTGGCAAGCTGACAAACGCATTGAAGTCACTGGGTGTTTTTTTCACAACAGTTTTTCAAATCACGCAACATTTTTTTCTACTATCCATTATAGTCTATGGGTGTATGTTCTCTGCAAAACTAGGTAAAATATTTTGCTCATCCCTTCTTGTGATATAATTGCCCATGATGGGTGTCATCATGACCTTGAAATATAAGCTCTGCTGGGGCACAAGCTGATGTTTGTGGTATATAATCTATTTAAAGCACTGCAAGATTTGTTACTGAATAGCAATACAGGAGAATTAGTTGGTAAAAGTATGGACAAGGGTAGAACTGCTTGCCACCATAACCAAAATAGTTTATTTTTAATGGATGGATGTGTTTTAAATGTGTGTACTGTAGGTGGGAAAGGGTAACATCTGGTCACCTGTTGGGTTATTGTAGTATTATAACGTGTGGAGTACTATTCATAGCAAGGCAATAATAAAGTCATAAATGCAATGCAATAAAGGCGGAGGCTTGATGATACCACATGTTCGAAGCACAGGAGCAAGGTTTTAGGTGTTGGGAAGAGGTCTGCAGTAATATCCACAATCTGATAGTCTGAAGAAATGATAAATGCCTGTTTAAAGTGACGAGGATATCACATAAAATGTCTGTGCTCTGCCAGTGCGAGAGCTCCAACAATGTTTTATATTGTGCAATAAAGCACACTGCGGGACTCACTAGAAAAGCAGATTGTTTGCATTTTCAGACATTTCTGTTACCGAAGCAGTTTTGTTCAGCTTTCAGCAATTTCCAATGTTCCAATTTATATCTCATGAATCAGTGCAGATGTGAATGCAGGCAAGCAAAACTATGCTATCTTTGTCTTCTGCCTAATGACCTTCCCAGTGGCTGCTACAGTTGAAGCAATTAACACACTTGTTCTTAATTTATGCCCTCAATTATTTAGAGAGCACTAGGGTAACAGACAGATATTACCCTAGACTGTGTTTTATAAAGTTCTCTTTCACAGACTGGGATAAAAGGTTAAAAGTACTGTGTTCTACGGGTTTTTTTCTCCACAATAAAGCTTACAGTGCAGACTTTTGTCATAAAAGTCAAAAGGGCCTATGTGATGGCACTAAAGGTGGCCATAGATGCAAAGATCCGCTCGTTTGGCAACATCGCCAAACGAGCTGATCTTTCCCCGATATGCCATTAACTAGCACGGCTATATTGGGGGTAATCTGATTGTTCGGCCATATGGCCGAACGATCTGATTACGATGCACAATGGGCTAAGGTGGGATTGGTCGGGTCAAAATCAACCCTGACCGATCGACCAAACGACCAATCTCCGTCGGACGAAAGATGTCGGCACACTCCACACACGATCCAAAAATCGTACGAATCGAACGATCTGTGTGTCTATGGCCACCTTAAGTTTGCCCATGTGCAGTGACCTATAGCAATAGTCAGTAGGTTGGATTCCTGGTCACCTGTTTAAAAGTAAACAACTTATTGGTTACTGCTCCTGGGCAAACTTAGTGTCTTTTGTTTCATTTGGGGGAAAACCTTTGTAAAAGGGCTTTTAATTCCTAGCAACCAATCAATTCTTTACATTCACACAGGTGACCAGTGCATGCTAACTGCTTGCTTGCTGTTCTGTTAAAACAAGTTCTAATAGATAACAAGGTTATGTGTTAACATAACTTGGTATGGGTTATAAGACCTGGTGGAACAATTAATTTTATTTTATTGCCCTTTATATTAACACACATCTTCAAAGTGTGGTGCTCCCAAGCACACACATGTATGGGATCTAATGTAAGCATTCATGAGCCAGGGGGTCAAGCTATTCCTCCCAAAGAGCCGAGTGCCTTTAATTTATTTTGAAAGGCACCAAAAACCTACTGAAAAGTCCTGTACTAGATGCAGTGGCGTAACTATATAGGAAGCAAACCCCGCAGTTGCAGGGGGGCTAGTCTGCTTTCTCTATAAGAAAACCACCTCCTTCCCAGCCACTCTCTTACCGGTGAGGAAGGGGATGCAAGTTGGGCAGGATGTGGGCGGGATCATAGGGATTACAGTGCACCAGGCCCCTCTAAAGTTTTTTTTGCAGGGGGGCCCAGCACGCTCTTGTTACTTAACTGACTAGATTAAATGATTTTTAAATATTTTGGTGATCCCTCACTCACTGTATTCAGGGTATCTCCAACAGAGTAGCAGCCCTGTCCAGCCGCAAACCTTCCAAATCAGCTTCAAATAAACTCTGGAGACCCACAGCAATTCAATGTGTCTTTATTTTGTGTGAAATAAAGACACATTGAATTGCTGTGGGCCTCCAGAGTTTATTTTAAGCGGTTAATAAAAATACATTACTAATATAGTATAGTCTGATCCTCTCCCTCCCCTATACATAGCTTCTTGCCTTCCTCTGCCTAATTTGACATTACATATTCCATAATAAGACCTGAAACCTATAACTGTAAATGGCAGAGCCATTACAGACTTGCTCACACCATTTGTGTTCATAGTCATTTGTCAGTCCTATCCCCTCCATTTGCACATCTAATGACTTTAATAACAACAGTTTATTTAAATGAAGATCTGACAGGGTATAACACTGGATCATGCAAAAATATCTTCATATGACATGATTTGTGTTAAAGTGGGATTAGGGTTCCTTTCTGAAAAGTAAGAACCATTTCTAAATATTCAGCAAATATCTTCTCAGTGCCTTATCCAGCAAATCTCAGGCAGAGCGTTTCCGAAGGCAAGAAGCATCAATTTGGGTTTTTTTTATGCATCTGCCATTTTCTCAATATGGTTTGGGATCTTTCTGCTTCTGGCAGTTTTATAACAGGGAATCGGTTCAGGACATAAAACTATCCATCAAAACTGACCTTAAAATCCATATTAGTAAGAGGTCAAATTCATTCTAATATTTAATATGATGTGTTATTTGCAATTCAACTACACATACTCACTTGGTCTTCCTATTTGGTGTTTTATGTGAG
Organism: Xenopus laevis; assembly: GCF_017654675.1. Lineage (NCBI taxonomy): Eukaryota > Metazoa > Chordata > Amphibia > Anura > Pipidae > Xenopus > Xenopus laevis. The sequence continues at coordinate 63,512,457 of NC_054376.1, forward strand.
TTTGGATGATTTAGGCTTTTCCTGTAGTTTTGCAGTTTCCCATTAAGTGGTCTTCAAGGTCCCATGACCCTGAGTGATGGACTAGAAGTTATAGATGGAAGAATAAGCTAAAATATAACATCTATCCCCAGAAAACCCATACAGGTATGGACCCGTTATCCAGAATGCTTGGTACCTGAGGTTTTCCTGATAACGCATCATTCTGTAATTTGGATCTTCATACTTTGTCTACTAGAAAATCATTGTAATCATTAAATAAATCCAAAAAGCTAGCTTTGCTTCCAGTAAGAATTATATCTGTTTGAATCATGTACAAGGTACTGTTTTATTACTACAGAGAAAATGAAATAATTTTTTCAAATTTAAATTTGATTATAACGGAGTCTTTTGGAGACTGCCTTTCCATAATTCAGGGCTTTCTGGATGACAGATTTCCCTATAACAGATGCCATATCTGTATTTCAGTTTGGAGGAGCAGAAGAGAAGAATGGTTTACATAACCTGTAAAGTCCATTTGTAAAATTGCTTCTCTGAATTTATTTAAAAATATAATTTCTCTCACTGCTTACCCTTAAATAGCTATGGAATTCTAGAAGGTGTTATTTTTGTGCTATGCCAGTATTAAGTCATAGAGTAGTTTGACGACATCTACTTGTATATTTGCAAATATGCAGAGAAAATGTTCTTGGATGTACAATAATTTATTACCCTGCTTTAATAAACCTCATACATGGGAGATATAAATTAATAATGTTTACTCTTAAATAAAAATCTCAACCTTAAAAAAGGTCCCAACAGGGACCGAAACGTCGGGCATAGATACAATGCAATAATAAAGTATTGATTCTTATAACAGGGAGTGTTGGTCTGAGAATAATTGATATATATATATGTGTGTATGTATGTATGTGTATATATATATATATATATATATATATATATATATATATATATATATATATATATATATATATATGTATGTATGTATGTGTGTATATAAATACAAGAGTCCTCTGCACTCAATCCATTATCAATATATTTAAGACAGAGACATTTTGTTCATACTGCTACTGAAAAATGCCTTACCCTTTAAACAAAACAGGGATTGTTTGTCCATATATTGAATATATTGAATCAATCAATCCCTGTTTTGTTTAAAGGGTAAGGCATTTTTCAGTAGCAGTATGCACAAAAAATGTCTCTGCCTCAAATATATTGATAATGGGTTGAGTGCAGAGGACTCTTGTATTTGTCTATATGTATTTTGTGGTCACAGCCTCATTGCACCCCCGCCTAATTTTTTTTCCATTCCTTGTATGTTTAAAATTAAACACTCACACACAACATTGTAAACAGAAGAATGAATGAGGAAATATGAAATTATTATAAAGTTTTTTTCTACTAACGTTAAAATGTAGCTCATCCTTACCATGTGCCAATATGATCAAAGAAATACAGCTGAGCTGCACACTGACAAGGTGGGAATTGATTCAATCAGAACTGTTTGTGACATTTAGAAAATAGATTTTTTTTTTTTAAAACCCCATTTTCATGCCGGTTATCTCTAGGTGTGCTCCTTCTTTTTACTTTAGTTCTGACCTTTTCAAAGCTTACTGTTTCTGATCTATATATACAATTATATATAGATAATTCTCTTGACACACGCACGCACACACGCACGCACACACACACACACACACGCGATTTCTGAACAATGGTCACCTGTGTAACAAAATGTATGCTTTTTGTATTTCTTTATATGATGTCAGATGGGATTAGACAGATTGCTTAGAGGTCAGACCTTGTCAGTGATGTCACACTTGCATTTCAGCCTATATAATTACAGGGCATAACCCACAAGTGTCACGGTAAAGGGCAAACATTTATTGCGGCTCATGGCATACTGAGATTATTGGGAAAGAAATACTGCCCCTTCTTTGCAGGTGTATGGTGGAGTTGCATCTCCTCATCTCTTACCCTCACTTCTGTCTATTTGAGTCATTGTGTGGATGAGCATATTGCACAATCTTTGTATTGTCCTACAAGCTTACTTGTCAAATAGCACTAAGGTCAGCCTATGTCTCGGACAAAAAAAATCTATAATTGTGGGGAAAAAGTGTTTTTCATGGGTACATTATTCATACAGAAATAGAGCTCCTCAACAGAACCTTGGGCTGTTAACACACACATGCTGTGAGTTGCTGACAGATTTAACCTTATTTTACTGGCTAATTTCAGAAATTCACAACGATATACAGCATTGTTTGTTGTATGCTACAGATAAAGCAGGCTTAATTAATGTTCTTGGCTCACCCATTTTAACCTGTTGCAACCATGTGTATTGGGCACTGGATCTGCCTGTTTGTTCTGGCCCTGCTTTGGTCCAACTGATCTGCATAGGAAATAAGCAAATGATGTGCATCTGACTTGAGAGCCAATATTTGGTACTATTCAATGTCAGAAGAATCATAAAAAAGGGCTTAAAGGCTGACATTCATGGGTTCACTATGTACCTTATTGTCCAATTTGCTTACAGGCCAAACAGGCATAGAGCATTCGAGGGGCCACATGCATACATGGTATGGCCACCTTCCTGTTGCTCTGACTATTCTTGCAGAATGCAACAACTGTTGCAGCTGTCGCTTATCTTCCCTTCCTCGTCTGCTGATGCACCATGAACTGCCTGACAATTTCCTTTCACATAGTCGCCATGGTGGTGGTCCGGTAACCTGATACACTCATTTATGAATTGCCCTGAATGAGATTTCCATCATTGCTCAGCAGTAAGTAATGTTAGCCATATTTCAGAGTGATGAAAAACTTTTTCTATGTTCTATATCAATGTGGGCACCTGTCATTAACATTGTCAAGAGTCAGGGCTGGAATTAGGGGTAGGCACATGCCTATGGCGCAAAAGCTGGGGTGGGAGCCAGGTACGTACCTCCTCTGTTGCCTACACCATTTCTGGTCCCCTCTCTCTGACTGTCTGTTGCATTTGCTTCAGAAGAACTACTATTGTTTATATAAATAAGCTGCTATGTAGCATTGGGGGCAGCCATTCAAAAGAGCTCAGGTTACACAGCAGATAAGCTCTATAGAACATAAAGGTGTTATTCGTTATCCACTATTTATCCTGTGCCATATAGCCTTTTTTCAATTTCTGCGATTGCTAAACAGCAGCTTGTATATATGAACTATAGTTGTGTTTCTGAAGCAAACACCATTTTTACCAGTGCAGGGCAACACTACATTATATTTTCATTACTTTAAAACACTTTTGGTGTTAATGTTCCTTTACTTAACTTTTCTGTAGTAAAAACCTTGCAGTTAGTATTAACTAAGGTAGCATAAATATCTGTCAATAGTAAAACAGTCATGTTGGGTTTGTTCATATTTAAATGTTTTTAGAAGTCTTTTGCAATCTGGAAACACCAAGCATACTGAATGATAAGTGTGTGGGCGGCAAAAAAGTTCCCAATACCACTTTAACTTTCTAAAGCTTCACTTGCTTGTATTTTAGAAGACCATAAACAATAAAATTCACTTAACATCAGGGTCGGACTGGGAAAAAAACCTGGTGGGCCCTGGTTCTCGCTCTCCCTGCACTGCCGATATCCCGAACCTCCCTCCTTGGCCCTGGTCGCTGCCCTGATCTCCCACATTGGCCCCGGTTGCTGCTAACCTAAAGGAAATGGTATGCTGGGGGGGCCAGAGTGGGGGTTGGGGCTGGAATGTGGTGGCTGGAGGGTGGTGGTGGGGCCCCAGAGGCCCAGGGCCCACCTGTCCAACACTGTATAACGTTAATTAGAAATTAAATTAAAAGCATGGCATATATTAAGCTATTGTCCTGTTTAAAAAAACATTTCTTCATTTTTGACTATTTTTGCTTTGTATCTGTAATAAAAAGAAAATAACTTGTACTTTAACTAAGCTATTACAAATCCATATTGGTGGCAAAGTAATCCAGCTGTCATACCAATTCCCCACCCCCAGAAGACTGGTAATGTTCAACCTTAGTATCATTGAGCCTTGCACTAATGAAATACCCTTTATCTGGAAAACTCCAGGTCTTGAGTATTCCAGGTGGTTTGAATGGTTAGCTCTGTGCTATATGTTTTATACCTTTATTTCACACAAGTGACACATTGTTCTGCCAAAGAATTTCACTTGAATATCATAAATAGATCTTACACTGGTGCTGCCTCTGGACTGCTAATAGACTGGAGTTAAAATACATTTTTAAAGTTTTGTCTTTCACAAACTAACTTCAGTTTTGTGACATACATAAAGGAAACCTATTTCTTCTTCAAATAATAACCCAACATTTGATGCAAATTACTGTGACAATTTAATAACTTTGGACTGTTCTCAGTAATCCATGTCTACTATATTAAAGTTGTGTTTTTTGGAGTTGTTTTGATTTCTGTCCTGAAAGCAGCCAACTTCAGAGCTCCAAGGCAGGAGAAGGTTAATTTAGAATGCAGCATGAAACCACAGGACTGCATCAGAAGCCTGTGTAACAAGCCCCAAGCCTCCTCATGCAACACTTACAAACATTTCGAAGCGTGCTTTCATGTATTATTTAAGCTGTTCTTGTCAACATGATCTAAACCGTTAACCTTTTCATGAATGTCACTATTGCTAGTGTAAGTTAATGCCCTCGGTGGGAAATTAACAGATTTTATGCATATATATAACTACCAAAACCAGAAAGAAATAAATACAACATGTATGCTTTCATACTGCAGAGTTATTATACTGTGAGACCTCACATTAAACGCTCAGTAGATCTGCATACATATGCATACCACAGCATTGTGCTTGGGAAATTATTTTAGGAAGAAAACTGATGCAGCAGAAAATAAAGCAACATAAATTAAACTACACTATAAAAATGGCTTCTGATATACTGATTCTTCATATGTTCTGACAAACCCAGAATTCAGTATACCACCAAAACGTATTTGCCTAGTTCACTCATCGAGTCTCCTTACCCTAAGTGGGGCTCATTAGGAGTTTAGACATTGAGCAGGACACTAACCATGTAGCTGAGTGAGGGTAATTTAAATTGTTTTGGCCTAATGGTGTCTCTTCGGAATACTTTACATCATAGTTATTTGTTTAGGAACCAGGAAGCTTGTGAAATATTACTCAGTTGTACTTAGACATATTGGATTTCCAAATACAGGATTAAGTTCCTTAGTTCAATGTCAATTGTCAATTAATAAACTTGAGGCTAATGTGTTGGATTAAGTGTAAAACAATCTGGATCATCCAGTACCTTTTTGTACCCGAACTGAATAATGACCTAAGGAAAATGAGCCGACCACATTGATCCATGTATGGATATTACAGTATATGTCTGGTATAATGCTATAAATGTCTTTTGTCTCTGAAGTAAATATAATCGACTACTGGTTGTCTAAGAAATATACATACTAACTATAAATTCCTAGCACATATGTTCTGAAGAGCTTTAGGAATGATTCTCATCAGTCCCTGCTCCTGTGGAGCTTACAATCTAAAGTCCTTACCACATTCACACAAAGACAATATATATAATTTTTTTAACAGGAGCCAATTAACCTTTCTGTACGTATTTGTTAGTAAACCATTTCATGAGTAAACCAGTGTACCCACCTAAGGTAGAATATAGAAACTCATTGTAGTAATGCTCTGGCTAGAATCCAAACCTAGAAGGCCAGTGCTATAAGGTAGCAGTGATAAGCCACCATGCTTCCCACCAAAGGAAAGCAAATGCTGGTATCTAAGGTACATTTTATGCTGGAATGCAACATGATCTCCTTATGTTATGCAAACTAAGATGTGTATGGTGTGACATTGGGCAATTTGCTCATAGGTTTGTCTGAATGTTTTCATTTGACAGGAACATGACCTCAAACTTCGTTATAGTCTTATGTCACCACTAATTGCAGAACCAAAACAATTGTTTCTCCTTTTTCTTCAGCTTTACTCACTTGAATGCTAAGAGTTGTATTGCAAGAGCAGATAAAGCTGGCCAAGCATTGAATTCAAACATTGCCTTTCAACAAAATGCACCTATACTACCTGCAAATATACAGTTTAGTTAAGTCAAACCTAAAAGGTCTGTCTTGCCAACAAAAGCTAATGTAAGAGCAATCATAGCCATGCAACATCATAACACCAGTGCTTTAACTGCCCCTATTATATTTTATGTAAGTATGTCAGAAATCTGTAAATACCTCACCATGATGGGAATTTGGTATTCCTTCCGTTTCCCTGAACACAATGTATAATTTTGTTTATAGTAAGTTTGTCATTTTTTACTGTTACTTTTTGAGCTTTCATGGTACTCCTTTAACTGTTTCTTTTCCGACAATCATGAAGACTTTTCTCACTTTATCAAAGGGATTCTAGATGTATTCTCAGTATAAGAACCCACATGGCAAAGTAGAATAAAATGGCCTTTGAGTGACTCGTTAACATTCACTACACTGCTTCTTGGAATGCCTGTGGCTGATTTGACAATGAGTCTGATGAAACATGTTGCGCTTCTCAGTCCAGCACATTTTGTCTTGGAGAAAATGGCCATAAAGTCCCTTGTTTGGCTTCCATTGATTTGAAAGAGCAATGCCTAAAATAGCCAATACAGGTGCTTTGACCAGGTGCCTATGCCAAAGGTTTCAGGAATTTACTATTTAAGTAATTGGAAGCTACAAGAGCCAGTTTAAAGATAAGTTATAGCTGTGGCAAATTAAAACAAACTTTTATTACTTTGTTATACAGATATGGAATCCATTATCCCTGAAACAGTTTTTCCAGAGAGCTCAGAATTACCGAACACATCTCCTGTAGACTCCAGTTTAAATTAAGATTTAAACAATTCTGTAGTGATTAGTGTTGCCACCTTTGTTCGGCTCATGATCTGGGCAGGGGGCAGGGCCATGATGTCTCCGGGTCGGGTCAGTGAAGTTGCGGGCAGGGTGTGCTACGTCACGGGCTATGATGTGCCATGTCAATCAGGGGAGATCCTGCCTGGTTGAAAACTGCCCATCTGAAAACAGGTGGCAACCCTAGTAGTAATAAAACAGTACATTGATTCTAATTTAGATATTATTAATCCTTATTGGAGGCAAACCAGTAATACTGGGTTCATTTAATGTTTAAATGTTTTTCAGTAGACTTAAATTATGAAAATACCCCTTATCTGGAAAACCCCACGTCCTGAGCATTCTTGGTAAGAGGTCCCATACCTGTACATGAAATCTGAACTTTTCCAGTGTGACCAAAAACACAACAAAGTTAATGCTCTGGGACAAAGCATTTTTTAACAATTAAATACTGTGATAGAAATAAAGTAACTTTTTTTTTTTTTTAAAGCAGACTAAACTAGCTTTGTAGACATTTTAAAAGAAAAAATATATAGCCAACTTTTTTCCAGGGCCTGACCTATAAGGCTCCCTCACATGGCTAGCTTTTCTAATAACCAACAGCATAGACCAGTCTACCTTCTCAAGTAATACTGTCACCGTACCTCCCAGCTGTCCCGTTTTTAGAGGGACAAGTCCCTCTTTTAGCAGCTCAACCCGCAGTCTCTCATTTGTACTGGAAAGTTCCGTTTTTTTTTCCTCTGCACTGAACAGGCAGAAAAAGAAACAAAGTTTCTAACTTAATTGGCTTTTAGCAGAGAGCCCAGAACAGCCACAGCAGAAGATAAGATACTTTTGTAACAATTTCTAGATAAGCAAATAAGTAATTGTAACAATATAAAATAAAATGTCCCTTGGAAAAAGTTAGGCTCACAGCTTAAAGGGCAATTCATTAGCAAAACTGTAATAACTGAAAAAAAACCAAAAAACACAGAAATATGTTAAAATTTTCATAACCTGGCCCGTTTTGTAAAATGAACATGGTAATTAAGGGGTGTGGCCACAAAATGGGCGCGGTCAAAGAAATTTTCACCGCACTACTCGCACCAACTTTTTTGTCCCTCCTTTTTATTTCCAAAATGTTGGGAGGTATCACTGCTATCCATTATTATGCTGGGCTAAGAAAACCAATTTTAAGCTACAAAGCACATTCTGCCTATATGTTGTGTATTTTTTGTAGTGAAAAAAATTAAGGTTAACAGATTGAATGTATACTGTCATTGTTCGCATCAAGGGTGTGTTCCAGCCCTTTTTGCTGCCCACAACCAAACACACACAGATTTGTTTCATAGCTGTATAAAGTGAACTTTAGGATGCTGCAGCTTTGCTTGTTTTGTATTAGCTTGTCCTATTCCCTCAGTATTACACAGTAGTACAATGAGGACCTTGTCACAGGAAGTGTTCAGGTGCAAGTCACGTGATTATCAGGAAGTGAACTCAATGCACAAGGCAAATGGCAATATAGCAATTGTATTGCATAGGAACCTTCAAAACAACTTCCAAACAACTCATGTTAAATCCATCAGTAATGGTCTAATATGGCTCATTTGAAAAGTAACCAAGCTACTAATGGCCTGGTTTATTTGCTGAGGTCTTTTTAGGCCTGTGGTAGAGCCTACTACTATAATTTAGTGTAAAGTGTTAAGTAAGTTTTTATATATATATATATATATATATATATATATATATCGTGAATAAAGTACCCCCTCTTGTAAAATATAAGGATATTATAAGTTACCGAGGAGTTTCATGACCATATAAAAACACGAGGCCGAAGGCCGAGTGTTTTTATACAGGTCATGAAACTCCGAGGTAACTTCTAAAATCCTCATATTTTGCAACTGGGGGTACTTTATTTATTATAATACACAAATTTCAGTGAGTCATGTGACAGAAATGACATCAGAACTCACCGTTTATAACTGATGACATCAGAACTCACCGTTTATAAGGATATAATTTACAAGATATTCATGGCTTTTGTGTATTATATATATATATTACATTAAAAGTATTAAATGGGATCCCTACAAATATAGAGCAATGTGATAAGCAATTTTGAGTGGATTTTTTTTGTGGATTTACAAAGTAAATATGGCATTGCCTAAGTGAGTGTTTCACTGAATATTATTTATGATTTAAGGGTCTATGCATACCAAATACTTTGGGTGTGTGACCATACTACTTTCATTAACCTCTTTTTGTGCTTAGAGATTATTATTTTGCAGCTGTATCAGTGTGTACAACAGTAAAAATGGTTGTGTCTGTCAGAAAATATTTAAACACGTAACTGATCTTGGCACTTCATGTGAAATGCAGCAGCAGACATATTGGACCTTCGTCTTTTGATGATGGTCCAAATGCGAGAGAAATTAAAATCTATAAACTGCTAGGCAGATTTGATGCTGTCCACATTTATAGCCCTGTTATCCCCATGGTTATTTTGTGCTTGTTTTACAAACATTGAATATTCATTTTATATATCTATATTTTCTGATAGCTTTACATTATTCATATCATTATTCTGTGTCCTTCTGTTCCAGCTTTTATCTTGTGATTTCACAATGGCTTATTTGTGCAATCTATATATTTTTTCCTTTGGTTCCATTTAAAAAAAAACAACAAAAAAAACTGTATATTGTTCCGTTCTGTTTGACGCTTTGTACGATATTTCACATTAAATGTGCACCCTTGTTAACACGGTATTCTCCAGAAAAGAAGTCCTTTGTATTTTACAGCTATATAATAAAGCAATTGTGAAGAAACGAATACCGCAGATCAGAGGCCACCAGCCACAACATACAGTTGTAATTACTCCCACAATCCTATACATTTAACAGAAACAAAATGTACATTGTATTGGGAATGAACGCATGCAGTAGAACCTTAGGCCACCTTTCTGTATGAACAGATTAACACAATCATTATCATGTAATGTACATTATTAAGCTTCAATAACGGAGATAAATGTGAACAATACTGGCTTTAAACAAATCTATGATGCAGTTTAAGGGGTTAAATGGTTATTAGTGCATAAAGGAAAAACTCTGGGCATCCAGTGTGATACCCAACAGCTATTCAGAGCAGCAGCAGTGCCCTCATGAATGTTATAGTTCAACAACAGCTTGAAGGGCTGTAAGATCAGCATCTCTGATAGAAGTGTCTTTGCTTTTGGAGAATTTGGAATGACCTTGTTCACAAACCCTGTGGTTTCAAGGAGACCATGAACCTCTCTCTGCAATGTACTTTCCTCAGTCGTTTACTCAGTGGTACAGCTTTATGAAACCTTAGAAAAGCTTGGAACATTTGTCTATAAACACATCTATTGTCACTTTGTGGGTACTTCAGATGGATGGAAGCTTTTCTTTACTCTCTTCATGCAATCTCAACTCTGGTGAAGTTTTAAATGCTTCATTTACCTAGAGCATGCAGGGTTTTTTTGGAAAATTAACCTTTGGTTTGCATAATAAAGGCAACATTTAACCTACTTCAGACCTTATTATTCCTAGAAATGCATTTGATGTTTGTATGCTTTGTAAAGGTTAAAAGAACACATGACTGTCATGCCCCTACTTTTTCTATTATGGACCTCTTTCAGAAATGATTTATTCCTTGAACAAAATTCCTTCAGTGATAATTTACATATATATTGTGAGCCAAGAAGCAAAATATGAGCTTATATCTTAAGTCAGCTGGAGGGTTTTATCTGCATTAAAGCACACAAAATGCTTCAGTTCAAATTGTACCTTACCCTGCAGTCGGGGCCTTCTGCCCATATATCACATGACCATGCTAGCAACAGACACACTTATTTATAACACTTATTAGTTGTGAAGTTAATATTGCAGACACAGGCAGCTGCCCACTGACCAACAAATGTGTGTTAATTATGTGTTTTCTCTGAAAGCTTTTGTTTTCCCCACAAACAATAAACAGTCCGCTGTCAGAGAGATGTTTCCACCTTACTTGTTAACAGAACAGATCTATTGCCTAGTTTATCACTACAAAAGCCAAACTAGAAGCAAATCTCCATATTCTTTACTGTGTAGGTATTTTGTATGCAAGAAAATCAGTTACATTTCATAATACCTTCAATACCAGAACTGTTCAGCAATGCATGGCACTTAGTGTGTTATCATAATGAAAAGGTTACAAACAAAGTGATTGAGATTTAGGCATAAATTCTGCACTGTCAATATTACTGCCATGAGACTGTTTTGTTTTCATCGATGTTCCTATAAACTAGTCTGGAAAATACAAGGTTAATTAGATCTGCAGGAGTTTGGTGCAGAGTGGAAAGATGCGCCAGCTCCTTTGCAACACCCTCTCTGCTATTCCTTCAGTCTATCTTTGGCATACATATGTATATCTGTAATTTGCTATACAGCTTTCTCTAGCCAGCAATCAGGTTGTATTGAACTGCCACTTATCCTAGGGTAAGTGTAGGAATGCTACAATAAAAATCTTATCACAAATGTTTTTCCTCTTCAAGCCTCCATAAAATAATCCTTTATTGCATGTATTTAATTTTAACATTTGGCACAGTACAAATTTGTGGTTTTTTTTTTTTTTTTTTTATAAACCTTTTTATAAGATAAACCTGCAAATATTGATCTGGGACTCTTAACAAAATAATTTTCCTTAGAAACTGGGGTGCTGCTGATACACTAACAGCGTCTTTTGAAAACAGCAGATTGCACTCATGGACTTCTATTCAGTGTTTTTTGCTTTCTGATTAAACATAACTAAATCATTTTCTATTCATTATGGCACATAAACATCTGATTTTTTTCTTTCTATATTCTCAATTATACCATCACTTAAATAGAACTTTCAAGTTAGAAAATAGTTTTAATTTTTAATATAATCTTTTTCTGTCATCAGCCCATAGATTTAATATATAAGCATTTACAAGAAAACAAAAAAGTCTCTTTCTCTTTCTGTACAAAAGTTACTGTCTTTTTGTGCATTCTATTGCATTATAATTTGAAAAAAAGTCATATTTGAGTTTCCTGTACCTTCTCTTTTGTGTGGGTCTGAATTATATAAGGTTCAGATATGGTAGTAATTGTGGAGTGTAGAGAATTACCAATACTGTTAGCCGTCCAACGGGCCCCATGGTGTGCTGGCTTGTAGGTGTTGTAGTTCATATGATTGTGAATGGTGGGCATTACAACTGCCCCCTCACCTGATACTCCTGTGGGACTCCCACTGGGGATGTCCTCATCCACTTGGATTATCTCAACAGTCCGTGCAGCGGCCACAGTGCTCCTTCGCTGGTGCCGCTTGCGTAGTTTGTAGAACACAATAAGCATAGCGGCTGCTAACAGTGTGACTGCCACAAAGCAACCAATGATGATTTTGGTGGTCTTCATCACCTCATCAAGGCTAGTTTGCATTTTGTCTCCAGCATCTAAAGTTGGTACTGCCACCTGCTTGGGCATTTTAGTGGTCTGAATTAATACAGTGGTGGTAGTTGTATATGCAGGCTGGTACCCTGTAGACATGGTTGGCACCGGCTTGAATATCACAGAGATGTCTTCAGGAGCCACCTCTGTTGTCTCCACAGTGACAGTTGTGAAGAAACTATAGTTGGAAGTGTTAAGCTCTGCCGTGCTGACATTGAGATAAGCTGAAGCATTAGAGTTTCCCGCCACATTTGTTACCATGCATGTGTAGACACCAGTGTCCGTGAGCAGGACCTGTGAGAAGTTTAACGTCCCATCGTTGAGGATGTTGATTCGTGGATGATTGGAAGCGTGAGTCAACACAGTTCCATTAGGCAGTAGCCACCTAACAGAGGACATGGCAGAAGTTCTACACTTGAGCTCCGCCATTCTCCCTTCAGAGATGTTTAAATCCCTAGGAGCATCCATTATAAAAGGGGCTGAGCACTGAAACATTGATTGGTCCACCTCCACCACATACTTCCCCCTCATGTGCGGCGGGGAATGGCAACGACCACAGCATGTGGAATTGGTGGGAATATACTCTCTCAGCCACCAGGAAAACCAAAGAACATCACAGTCGCAGTCCCATGGATTGTGGTGCAAGTGTAATTCCACTAAATATTTTAGAGGGGTAAAAAGGTCATGTGGCAGGGAGGTCACATTGTTGTGAGCCAAATTCAATTCAACCAAGGACATCAAATCATCAAAAGCATTACGCTGTATGGTGTTGATCTGCGAGTTCATAATCCACAATTTTTTTAGTGATCTCAAACTATGAAAAGATCCCGGTTTTATTTCAGGAAAGTTGTTCCCAGAAATTTCTAGTTCCTCTAGTCCCACCAGGGGTGTAAGGTTTGGCATGTCTCTGATATTACACATCCCAAGGTTAAGGTACTTCAGATTATACAATCCTTCAAAAGCCCCCTCAGAAATATATTCCAGTTTTTTTAACTCTCCAAGGTCCAGGCGCATCAAAGATGGTACCCGATTGAAGGCATAAGATGGAATACTTTCAATAGGATTATTCCTGAGCCATAATTCTCTCAATTTGGAAAGATACTCAAAAGCTCCACTGGGAATTACAGTCAACCAGTTGTCAAACAATTCCAGAGTGTTAAGGCTGGCCAATCCATTAAAAGCCCCAACCTCTATCTGACGTATAGAGTTCCTGCCAAGTTGTAGCACTTCCAAATGATGAAGGTGACGGAAAGTGTCAGCCTGAATCATCAGTATGTTGTTCTCCATGAGATTGAGTGACCGTGTGTTTGATGGTATACCTTGGGGTACTTCAGAGAGGCCACGGCGTGTGCATACGACCTTGCTGAATTGGTTACTGCAGGAACAGACAGATGGGCAACTTTGAGGCCCAGAGTATGCTGCGCAGGAGATCCACATATGCACCATGAGGTAGATTACAGAGAATAGGACAGCCTTCCAGGTATGGTGCACAGTTACCAGCCACAAGAAATTCATGATGTGGCACGTTCATAATTCACCATCGTCTGGGATTTGGCATGGAAACGGGAACTTGGCCCTAACCAGGCTTCAGGAGGTTGCAAATTCCCTTTTCCATCTAAACAATGTGTGTGTAAGGGGGAAATATTAGGGTAAGAACTGAAGAAATATGTGATTTTGCTTTAAGGATGTGACTAAAGAATTAAAATGCATGAATTTAAAATCCTGTATAAAGTATCTATGGAAAGAAAATTATATCGGAATCCTTAAGCCAGTGTCTCTCATCCAGTGCAACAGCAAGCTTATGGAACAGTCCTTCCATGGATTCCGTACTTTTAATTAGTATAGGGAAGAAAGCTACAGGGTCTTTGGGGGAGGGGGATATGGGGTGGGGGGGTCTTGAAAGACAAAATGGCTCCTTTTAGTAAACCCAAGTTCAAAAATTAAGAGAAAAATTAAGGTATATATAAAGATGGGTTGAGGCCCATTTCACTATGCAGGTGCATCATTCTGTTGCTCCCCTGGGACTAGTGCCTTTTTCAGTAGAAATATTTGCCCTTGGATTCCACTGTTGTTCCTGGCAGAAGCCGGAAGAATATCCATTTCTGAAGGGAGATGGAAAATCTATACAGGTTTTGTAGAAGTGGATTACAAATTATTTGAATGTTCCTTATACTCCTTGAATGTATCTTGCGTTTTCCATTCAGTTTGCCAATTTTATTTGGGTTTCTCTGTGATGCCCCGACTGTCTGCAGAATTCTGATTTGTACAAAGAGAAAGGCAGTAAGCACATTGCAGGCATTGAGTTCTGTCCCCCCCCCCCTCTCTCCGTGCTGGCTTCTCTTTTTCTCTCTCTCTTTTTATAGCTGGCTTTGCTTTCCAAGCTATGGATGCAACTGCTGCAGCCTACCTCTTGCACACTTAGCAATAATCCGTCAATATCTCCAAGGAGTGAATGGAGATCTTGTAGATACTACGCTGGAGGTGAATCCACACAAACACAGATACACGCACCTTAGTGCTGAGCCCTTGATTTGAGATGGGTCTGCAGAAGGACAGTCTATTACAGCCGTTCATGTCCTGCCTCATGGAAGTCCCATTGTAGAGCCTTTTCTTGCGAGGTAGTGAGTTGTGGGTTTCTCCTAGTCTTGCGTTTAATGTCTCGTCTGGAACAGGCAGCAGCTGAGGGAGCGATATCAGAGCCTAGTAGCATCTTCCTCTTTTAATGGTCCTCCTCTCTCCCTTTTTGCTTGGTGTTGTAAGCAGCAGCCAACCAGCCAGGCTGCTCTCTCATCCTTTCGTCCTTCAGTCAGAACGTGGATGTACTGCTGACGCATACTGTTCTGAGCTGAACATTAGTGTGATGCAGTGCTCCGATGTATTCACACAGCCCCCTCCTACTCCTCCTTTTCTTTCCCTCTAGGGGTTAATGCTCAAAGATTCCAGCTAAGTTGCATTGGCTGTTTCACATTCCCTTCCCCCTTAAACGTTTTTCTCTGTATATCTGGCAAAGGAGTTATTAATGCAGAACAGGCTGCAGTGAGTTTTAAGATTCCACAGCTTGGAGAGAGCGATTCTTTTTCTGGTTCCTTTTCAATGAATTCAGTTAATGATGCTTATCGAGTGCTGTGCATTTTTGCCTTCTCTATCTCTCTGCGTTCCATCCTTGACTTAGCCTGTGCTGGGAAAAATGCAGAAATGAGATTTCAGCTGCCAGGGGCAGGAAAGATGTGATTGGCTCTTCTTCTACCAGTGCAGCGTCATCAACGCCAATTGCTGACTTTGCTTCCCTTTGACAGCAGGGGTAATTTGCACCCCCTTTCATCCTCTTCTTGACTTCAGCCCTACTACCCCTCTATCAACACTCGGCACTCACGTCCCCAAGTTGTGAGCAAAAATCGGAAGCAGCCTAGCGGTGCAGAAGTGGTGGTGAATGTGGGAGTGAGAGAGTTTCAAGAAGAGAGCAGCAAATGCATGGCAATATTAGAGCACCATCTCGTAAATTCTTTTCACTCCTATTTTTTAACACTTCACTTGCAGCCAAAGTGAGTCGATGGCATTTTCTCTGTTGGAGTGTCTTGCAGAAAAAAGTCGGGGCTTGAGATCAACGGCGCGACCACTTCCGCTGCACCCTCATATCATACCAACCTGGTAAATCAGAATGGCTCATTGCTTTGCAGTAAGCTTTTATTAGCTGTGTGCTTTTGTACATTGCTGTCTCCCCCTATGTGTGCCTGTAAGGAAATGCCTGTATTCCCTTCGCTGGTGTCAGGTGAATTTGCAGAATGAAACAGAGCTGCTATCATTCAGCTGTTTTGCTGGCTCCGATTCTAGAGATGGCTCAAGGAATGTACACTGCAGTCCCTCACACAGTGCCCGAACTCCGCCAAACAGGTACGGTACGTTTCTTGTTTTCCTGCTGGGCAGAGAGTTGAGGCAAACATTAGTACAGCATGGCAGGTGCCGGGATCCCATTGGAATGCTATTTGCAGAGATTTATCATCCAAGCAATTTTCTTGTTCTGCCTGCAGTAATTCTTTGATACATTTGTGCACAGACCAAATGGAGCTGCATTACAGCTCAATGAAGCGCAAGAAATATTCAGTCAGTTCAGATATTTGTATTCTACTTTTGAAACTTTTGTTAAAGAATGTATTCACACAAGCTACTGCAAGTAAGAAACATCTCTTACAAAAGGCTTTCAGTTTATAGGAAATTCAGTGAAGTCAATGCTGTCTAATATTGAACCCTTTTTTTTTGCGAACTATAACTCCCAGCATGACCAGTAAATCACAGGTGGATTGGATCAGGTTCTGGGAATTGTGAAACTGTAGTTCCCATGAGCTTAAGAGGGTGCAAGTTGGCAGTAAAGAAATTAAAGCTGGCTTAAAGTATTGTGTTGTCAATAAACAACAGAAAATGGATCAGCTGAAGTTTTTTTCTTTTGAACTTGCCTAAGTATTTCAAGCAAGAGAGTTGTGTAGGCTTCTTGAAAGCCGTAGCTGATAGTATTCATAGCAATTCTTGGCACTGGCTTTTTCTTCCTTGATGCTGTACTTGTGAACTTACAGAACTTATCCAGAAAGATCCAAATTATAGAAAGGCTATCTCCAGAAATATCCGAATTACGGAAAGACCATTACCCAATCCACTGTAATAACATAATGATACTTTGTACTTGATTCAAACTAAGATAAATGTAATCTTTGTTGCGAGCAGAACCAGCCTATTGGGTTATTTAATGTTTACATAATTTTCTAGTAGACTTAAGGTATGAAGATCCAAATTACAGAAATATCCGTTATCCGGAAAATCCCAGCATTCTGGATAGCAGGTCCCATACCTGTAGTTTGTAAGTAAGAACATTTTACAATGTAAAATATAGTGATTTGAGTAGCCGAGCAAAGTAATTTCTTATTGCTTTTTCAATATTTACACAAGGTACACTTATCAAGTTTGGCAACAAATTGCAAGAAAAAAGTCAAAAAAAGACTGCTTTGCTCGTGTAGTCCAGAGTATGTTATAAAGCAGTGCAGTATTTGTGTAATTTGTTATGTATTAATGGGAGCCATATTTCTTCTTTACTAAGATGCTTCTCTTACAGACATAGAGCAGAACCCCCAGTGGCCAGTAATATATTGTACAGTTATTTTGCTTTACCTTCTAAGACCTAATGCCTTAACTGAGACAAGCAAAATGGCAGCTCCCATAAGGTATTGAACACACTGCTTAAATCTATTTGGAAATGACAATGACTTTATATTGTTTCTTCCAGCCTGTTGAGAATATATGCACAGGAGTAAAATATGTAATGAATTAAGATTAAAATATATTAACCACTGTAAATTAAGCATGAACATTTTCTGGAGGTAAAGTGCCAGGTTGCTAGAGCCAATTCTGTGTGTCATGCATCAAGAGACATTCATGATTTTAAAGGTTAGGTTTTTGATCTACGTTTTTCAGATCAGCAAATTTGTGGCTATTAAATTAGCACTAACCTACAAGTCTTATTACCCTTGTGTTTCTGGGATTTGTAGCCCAGATTGCAACTGTGATTTGATCAGCAAATTCAAGGATGTTCCCAGGTTCTCTATTAAATTCAATCACTGGGAAATACAAACTCAATTTTCTGCTGTTAAAAAGACAAAAAGGGAATTCTCATCTGAATGTAACCATGCAACTATATCCTTTGGGTAGGATCTACCCTGACACAAACTGAGGTATTGAAAGGTCCATCATTAACCCATGTTGTTCCATGATACTGCAGAAGAAGAAAGCTCATATTCTGGCATGCTCTGCTCATGTTAGCTGCAATCAGATTACTTTAACTGGAGCTAGCAGCAGCCATATTTAGTTCTAGCGTGGAAAAATGGCAATCGTAATACATATAATGCTGTAGGCATGTTTTAGAAAAAGGTGTTAAAAGCTATTTAATAATAGCAGTGTGTTCTGAGGTTCCAGGCTCATTAAGCAACATATAGTGGGAGCAAGAATGAAATCACTGCTATATGAATGCTTTCCCAAAGATCACGATTAACTCTTCCATACAGAGATATCTGCAGCATTGTCATGGTTCAGCGAGGGTTTGCTGATTTGTATATTACAGTTTAACAAGGGATTCTCATTTTGTGTACAGGGCTAGGGATTTTATGGAAGGACAGAAAAAAAGCAGAAAGGCCATTTGCCGTGGTTGGAAAACATGCAATAATCATACTTTATTATGCAGCAATTGATAGATATTTTCAGTCGGTACATCATAAATTATCAAACTACAATCATTTAGCTCTTGATAAACTGCAACTCCCAAAATTCCACCAGGGGTCAAGAGGACAGCAGTCTTTCTGTATTGCCTGGAGCCCTCTGTTCTTGATCTTGAGTCCCATTTTGTAGTAGTTTGTTTCCTTTATTGCCCTCGTCACTTTGCTACATTTGCTCACACTACCTGTTTTTTTTTTTTGACAAACTGCCTTTTCATGGGACAATAGGGACCCCGTTTGCATGTACAGTAAAATGAAGGATAGTTAAAGCAATAGGTTCATATGAGTGGTGATTACTAAGCAATGACTGCAGTATGCAATTTAGTGTCGCCAGTTTAACTCTTTATCTTCCAATACACTATTGAAATGTATCTGTAATGCTTCCTGACATCTGTGTTGGATGCTTTAGGTGAGGGAAGTAACATGGTAGTGCCAGATTGGATCTTTCTCTTTTTCCCTTTTATTGTAGCTGGTTTGGGCTATGAATTATGTATTTGTCACTTGGGCTTTACGCTTATGTTTTGACATTTATCATGTGTACA
Source organism: Xenopus laevis (assembly GCF_017654675.1). Classification (NCBI taxonomy): domain Eukaryota; kingdom Metazoa; phylum Chordata; class Amphibia; order Anura; family Pipidae; genus Xenopus; species Xenopus laevis. Next base: position 63,531,572 of record NC_054376.1, read on the forward strand.
GACGATTAGTAATTCAGTCATTTAGTCTTAACACTGTGCAAGAGCCAAATGAATCCCAAACGTCACAAGATGGTCTCCCTTTACTGGGTGCCCCGTCGCTGATATATGTGTATTGACTGAGAAAGCAGAGAGAATATAACCTGAAGGAGGTAAAGGGTACTTCTTAGTTCTGTGTTAATTCATCTCAAGGTTCAAAGACAAGACCTATTAACCTGTGGCCACATTTATTGTAACTATAGTAGAAGTTGTAATTTCACAGAAGGAGCACATAATAGGTTTTATCGTCTCTATAAACCATATTACTTTTTACATTGCTAGCCTATGGAGAAGATTTGTGTGGCTGGTGGTCACCTTGTCTCCAGGTATAGGGTCTTTTATGAGTAATGCCTTCTGAACAGTTCATTGATTATGCATTTCCACACTGCATTCTCTGACCTATGTTAGGATATTCTATTACTTGTACCCTGACCTAACCTGCTGGTACAAAACTAAAGGAAGACTAATATTTACTGGATACACACTTATTCCCCAGATAGCACAATAGAGCTGGCCTCTGCATACTGAACCTCAAGGACATACAACCAAGTAGCATTCTTTATTTGTGTGCTTGCCAAAGTGTTGCCGCTGGTCACCTTGACCTCACATAGAAGCTATTCATTTGCAACATTTATACCGTGCCTTTTAAAACAATTATTTTGTGAAACTGTAATCTGTCAAGGGAATTCACACTTTACAGCAAATCGTTTCTGATGGATTGTTTATTTTATATGTGTACCACACAAGCTATGAACTTTCCCTTCAATGGCACTTTATTGCTACGATGTCATGATATAACATGAGGACCTGAGGCTGAATAAAATTACTTCTGATCATGGAAGCATGAATTATAATTTACAAACCATTAGCAGATGATTAACTGCAGTAACTTTTCAGTCTATTGTACAATTAATCTCCTTATTGCTCCTATGGTTACTGGTCCTGTGCAGAGGTCAGTGACATATTTATAAAAACTGCAAGTATTCAGTGTGCAAGCTTGTGTGCATATTAAAATGCAGTTCATATTCGAAAGACAGACATTTTCTTCTTCAAAGAAAGGTGAAAAAACATAAGAAGAAAAAAAAGCCTCTGTTGCAAACTTTACATTCTGTTGTCTGCACCATACCTAGGTTCATTTTATTCTAAATTACCCTTTACCTTATTTAATCATACTGTATGTATAGCCCTGTAATATCCATGCATTTTACCCTTCCTGAAGGGGTGTGCAATTTATTATCCGTTGGTAGTTTTTTTTTTCCTCCCATGTTCAGGGCACATGTGGATACTTGTTAGTTAATCTGTCTTGATAGGCAATAATAGTTATATGTTACATACTGTATAATCTGACTACAGTAGTGAATCTTCCTCCCCTCTGTGTGTATCCGCAAGTACCCTTGTCACTGTTTAACATCAGGTGCCATCACAGGTGGACCAGAAAGCAGCAGTGGTTTACACATTCCCTTTTAGCATACGGGTAAGTGTGATCTAGGTGTTGAGGACTGCACTAACAGTATCAATATTCATACAGCTCCCACTTCCCTTAACCTCAAAAGCCAATCTCCATTGTAAATGTAATTACAATAAAATAGGGACATTGGTGTCGTTTATTAAACCATATGGCAAATTATACAAAAAATACATTTTAAAAGAGACGCCAAACGGCATTGCCCATACTTTTGGGGGAAACATTTTCCAAAACCATAATTGTCTATAGTTTATTTTTATGCATGAAGTTAATAGTTACACTTGTCTATCATTAATCTTCAGTGTAATCATGAGAAAGTGATTTCCATTTCCTTGGTCCAGATTATGTCCCAGATTGGGTGGAATCATGGTGGAGTACATTTCACAGACATTTCCTAAAAACATGGCAGCTTGCAATTGGTATGCCCCTCTGTTCTCCACATGTTTCAGTATTGGCTTGTATATGTTCCTTTCCATCTCATTGCCCCTTGATAAAGAGCAGAAGTAATTATATAATACAGAAAGCATGCTTTTGTGGAAAACAGTATTCAGCCTGAGAATTTGAGACAGCACTGACAAAAATATCTTAGACTAAAGTGCACAGCTTTCAGTCTTAATAGCATATACATTTATAATTATTAAAAAAGTTAGAGGCCAGTGTGTTGACTCTTGATCTTGTTGATCTTGGTCAGGACAACATGTAAGTGTGGCACACGTGGTGAATCAGGGGAGATTAAGTCGCCCTGTGACAAATCGCCTCTTCAGGCAATTAATCTCCTCTAAATGCCTTCCCTCCGACAAGAGTGTGAATCGCCGGCAGGGATGGCACTCGAATCGCTTTGGTTTTCTGAAGTCGCCGAAATTTCCTCATGAGGCAATACATGTTCCACAGGTTAGTAAACATAAACCTGTTATTATAATCTTCACTTACTCCTCTGAATAAGTATTAAAGGGATTCTGTTACAATGCCTCAGTTAATAGTGCCGCTCCATCTGAAATCTGTTTTTCAAAAAATATATTTTTATATTTCATTTTGAAGTCTGATATGGGGCTAGACATGTCCATTTCCAAGGTGCCCTCCATCATGTGGTTTGTGTTCTGATAAACTTCAGTCATGATTTACTGTTGCCTTGCAAGTTGGAATAATTCCCCCCCCCTCGCAGTCTGCAAACAGAACCATGGGAACTTAGCCAGATAAAAGATTCTTGGTAGATATGAGAATAGCACTCAATAGTAAAAGTCTCACTGCGACTCCTCTTGTTACATTGGGTTGGAGAAACAATGGCTTATCTGAAAGCAGTTCCATTGTAAACTGCTGGCTCACTCTGAAAGCACTGATCAGGCACAATGACACGAGATGGTAATTTAGAAAATCTACACCATAGAATCATGATGGAATCCCTTTAATCAGCATCTGACAATTTGAAGACCATAACTTGTGGTACTTGACAACTTATGGCAAGATTACACAGGGTGACACACGTTGTAGTGCCTTTCAGTTGTTGAACTTGGTTATTTTTTGGAACCAGCACGCATCCATGTACATACCAATAATCAATCAAAACAAATACTAGTATACTTGTATGGCTATATAAAACAAGATAGCCAAGAACTGAATGTGACTGCTCTAACCCATTCTGACAGACAATGTTTTACAAAGCCAAAGGGCTTTAATAAATTTGCCAGTTCATTAATATGCTTCAGTTACTAATAAAAGTTGAGCTGCTGGTAAATGTTATTAGTCCAAAATGGTTGTTAATCTCACCCGTATGCCAAAGCACACGGTGCACACCAACTTTAATGGTGAGCGAGTTTCGTTTTCTTGCCAGATTTTCTCTTTTAACTGTACATACAATAAATGTCACATCTGTCACTATGACAGTCAGATATGCCCTGCCTTTCTTCTCTATTACTCTTGCTTTACAGCCCTTCTTCCAGAGAACTGCAAACATTTCTCCTAAAAGGATTTTTTCTCTTTTGCAAATCCATTAGAGCTTTGGTTTAGTCCAGATTAAAGGATTAGCAGATCTGGATTTTGCATGATTGTCCCGTTGAGCTGGTTAGTGTAAGTATGCTAATAGCAAGAATTTGCTTTGCTCTCCTGCCAGAGACAATATGTCGGTCTTTCCTGTATCTTTATTTGCACTTGATTGCGTGCTACACATAGCTCTGACAAATGGTGAAAGTGCAGAATGATCTAATATGGGTTTGTAGTTCACAGGGAAAATGAAACCTTTAATCTTTATATTTCACCATTGGTGATTTTAGGAAATAGGCTTCTTTGCCTCCTACTATAATGATGATATCATGGGAGGCAATAATGTTGGGGGGAATGCATTGGCAAATCAGAGCAAAACGTGCTTGGTTGGGCTTGGTGGAGAGCTGCTTGCTATAAAGATAGGACCTGGGGATGAAAAGTTAAAACTATTGGCCATAGCATCAATGGTACATTTTTAATACCATTGTTATAGTTGATGATTTACTGGCTAGGCTGGTAAATTACCTCCGGGTTAATAACCCTGCGACACTAGAGTGTGGGCTAGTTGAGCCAACACTCTGTAGGAAATTATACTATTTGGGCAGAAAATCTTCTTGCAAAAGCTATGCTGCCTGCACGCACCCATGTTTTGAAGTCTACACATGAGACTTCTGGCTCACTTGTGATCTTTCATCACAGGCATGAGCATAAAATGTTGGGGCACTTTTGGGGCACTTCTCATTATGCAGATGCATAGACTTCCAACATGGCTGCTGGAACCAGGTACTCCTCTCTGTGTGGCCGTCATAGCGTCACAAGTGCATTTCTGTCCAATATAATAAAGCTAGTGAAAAACCCTCTCACTGGTTCCTTAATTTGATTAGCAAATGTACTACAGTTTAATATACTGCATGAAGGGTTTTCTTCCATGAGCTGAATAATGTGAATGCCAATTATATTAGAATTTGTGTGCATTCCCAGGCATGCATGAGAGCTAGCAACACACTCTGCTCTTTGCATTGTTACTTACCAGCCATAGGCTGATAGGCAGAGCAATGACTGGCTAACGTATATTATTACTGTTTTATTGGGCAGCAATCCTATTTAAACCACATTAAAATCAGGTACCATCTCTTATTCTTCATTGGGTAACATAATTAGCTTTGCATTCAGCCTGCAGGCAAAAGTTGGTAATTCTCATATTGCCACCTTTTAGCCTTCCCATACACAAAAAAAATCACCCCCTGCATATGAAGACAGACTTGCTAGTCTGAACACGCTCTTTTCATAAGACTCCAGTGTATATGTGGGCTGTGCCAGATCATTTCTACGTTTCCTTCTATTCTCATTACTTAGCTCTGTAACAGTTTGGGTCCATTTGCTTCTCTTGTGCTACTCGCGGAAGGCTCTGATTAATTTTAGCAAAGCTAACATGCCCTTTTAAGGTAGAAAAAATGATTTACTGCTGACAGCAGAAACTTAATGCAAGGATAAGGGCCTGGGTGGGCTTCCATAGAAATGTTTTGTGCTGATACTGGCTAGTTTTCCATTAGGCTGCACTTTAAAGTATCAATTTGCAGTAAATGTTGCTTATGAGTGCCTAAAGCTCAGCACATATTAGTCAAGGTGTATTTTTACCATATGTTTTGGGATTATGTACCACCCCAATCCCCTCAGCCAAAGAGGGTTTTTCCACCTGTGCTGCTGCTGTTTTGTAATTGTTAAAAGTGGAAAAAACACATTTGCATGTTTCTTCATGTTTGCATTTTGTCCAAAACTTCAATTGGTGTTTTATCCACCAACATTATTCTCCAATGAAAAAAAAAACTAGTATGAACAATAGCTTAAGTAGTGAAAATCTGTGCCTCAAATATGTTATAGTAAGAAAGGGAAATTTGTGCTCACCAGAAATTTTTTAATAATTAGTGGGTGCAATGAGGCTTGATCAAAAAATTCATACAGACAAATAAAGGGGCCTCTGCACTTAACCCATTAATATATATATAGAATATAATATATTAATGGTAATATATATAAGAATTGAGACATTGTGCCTTAAACTACCAAACATTCCTCCCTTTATAATAATATATATATATATATATATTATATATATATATATATATATATATATATATAATATAATATATATAATATATTATAATTATATATAATATTTTATATATACATATATATAATACATATATATATATACATTATATATATAATTTTCATATTATATAACTATATATATATTCATATATATTATATAAATATATATAAAATATATATATATTATATATATATCCCTGGTTGTTTTAAAGGGGGGGGCATATTTGGTACTTAAAAGAACAGTAACATCAAAAAATGAGTGTTTTAATGGAAGACAATAAAATGTAGTGCTTGCCCTGTACTCCCATTGTAAATACTATCATCTGCTGTGTATCCTGTGCATTTTCTCAATTTTCAGCTTGAATGGCTGCCCAATGGCTACACAGTATTGTTTTCTATAGCAAGTTTCTGAAGCAAACAACCAGTTTTACCAGTGCAGCACACGAGTACATTATTTGCATTACTTAAAATGTTTTTGATTTTTGGTGGTACTGTTCCTTTAGCAAAAGTGTCTCAATGTCTTAATAAAATAAAAACAAGACTATCACTCTATCCTAAAAAACCTCCCTTGACCCAGCTCCCCCTAATATCGAGCGTCTCCCTTCTTCCTCCATCCAAATTACTAAAAGGCTTTTTCAAAAGCCTGATCCACACTCCTTAAACTCCCTCCTCGCCCCTGCAATCTGGCTTCCGCCCATCACACTAAGGGAAAATGCATCACAAGTAACCAATACCCTTTTCTGGAAAGTCTAAAGGTCATTTCCATATAATCCCTCTAGATCTCTTTGCAGCCTTTACCAGTTGACCACCCATCCTCCTAGAATTTTACTCAGGCATTCGTGACACGCTCTTTCTTGTTTTCATCTTATCTGTCTGACCATTCCCCTTTTTAAAATTTCCTTCTCAACTCTCTTTTCACGTTTTCCCCCTTCCCGAGTTCATCAGGTTTTTTTCTAGGCCCCTGCGTTCTCGCTCTATACAACTTGCTAGGAAAACTATTCTTGTTTTTGGGTTTCGATTCTTTATGCTGATGACACCCATCTCTTGTCTCCTGACCTCCCTTTGTTTCCTTTCCCCAAGTTAAGACTGTTTCTGTGTCCCCCCTCTTTGGGTGTCACAGTGCCACCCTGAAACTGAACCTTTAAAAACAAACTTTATTTCCTCCAAGATCTTCCCCTGCCCTCAGGTATCCTCAAGTAAACAACCCACCTTTCATCCACCACTAGGGTGTAGCGAACGTCGGAAAAAAAATTGCGAACAATTCGCGCTTGCCCCAAAAATCGAGCGTTTTGCGAAAGGTTCGCGAACCCCCTAGTTCGGAAGGCGAACTTTAAATTAGAAAAGAATTTCTGGCCAGAAAAATTATTTTAAAGTTGTTTAAAGGGTGAAAAGACCTGGGAAGTGGCATGCCCGAGGGGGTCAAGGGCAAAAATTATCTGAAAAATCTCCCGTGTGTGCTTGGAAAGAAGTGAGGGGAGAGCTTTTAGGGATTTCAGGGACAGATGATAGTAATTTGGGAATCTACTTTCTCTTTAAAAAACTGCCAAAACTTGACCTTGTGGGCATTTTTTTCCCCATTTTTTTTGGACGCACCCCCTGAAGCACATTCCAAAAAAAAAAATATGCCATTTTTAAAGGGGTGAAAAACCATTTTTTCCCAAAACTAAAAAACCCTTTGAAGACTTTTTTTGCCCATTTTTTTTGGAGCAGCCATGAACACGTTCCCAAAAAAAAAATATGCCATATAAATGTAAAAAAGGGAATTTTTTCCCCCATACGTTCCCTTTGAACATTTTTCCCGTTTTTTTTTGGTTGCACCCGAAGCACAGTTCCAAGAAAAAAAGCCAAAATAAATGCTAAAAAATAGTCATTTTTTCCAAAATACTTTACAACGTTGGAAAAAAAAAACTTTTTTTCACCCCTTTATATGGAAATTTTTTTCGGCCTTGTGCTTAGTGGGGGGGCCCAAAAAAAAACTGGAAAAAATCCCCTACAAGGTCAACCCGTTACCTTTGGGGCTTTGTTTCCCAGTTTTTTTGGCCACACCAAAACTAAGCACAGAGGCCAGAAAAAATATGCCATTAAAAAATGCTGAAAATAAGTCATTTTTTTGGGCCAGCCACTGAAGAAATTTTTTTGCCAAAAATTATCCCATATAAATGCTAAAAATATAAATTTTTTTGGTTCCAGCCACTGAAGCCCAGGGCCCAAAAAATTTTTGCCTTTATAAATGCAGAAAATATGCTTTTTTTTTGGTCCCCACTGAAGCAGGGGTTGCCCAAAAAAATTTTATGCCATAAAATGCTAAAAATAAAATTTTTTTGGGGCAGCCACTGAAGCAAAGCAAAAAATTATGCCAATAAATGCAGAAAATGCATTTTTTTGGTCCCCGCCACGGAAGCACATTTCCCAGAAAAAATATGCCAAAAATGCTGAAATAAATTTTTTTTTGGGTTGCCCCCCGAAGCACGGGGGCCAAAAAATTTTTTGCCTTTATAAATCAGAAAATATGCTTTTGTTTTTCGCAGCCACGAACACAGTTGACAGAAAAATTATGCCATAAAAAGCTAAAATAAAATTTTTTTTGGTTGCAGCCACTGAAGCACAGGGCCAAAAAAATTATGCATATAAATGAAAAAAATGGCTTTTTTTGGTCGCACCAGGGGAAGCAAGAGGCCGAAAAAATTTTTAAACCCCATAGGGTTTGCACCCTAGTTTGAACGGTGGGGGGGGGAGGAGGGGAGAAGGACAGCTGTGTTGGAGTCATGAGGCGAAGAAAGGACAGCTGCATAGAAGTAGAACAAGTCTTCCGGCGTGCAGTAACCCTCCGAGATCCACCCCTCATTCTTTTTAATAAAAGGTCAGGTTAATCGACACTTTTGTGACCTAGGCGAGTTTCTTTCAGTTACAATCCCTCCTGCTGCACTGAAGGGGCCTTTCTGAGAGCACCTTGGGCTGGGCCAAGACAAGAGGTTCATGGCAAATTGTGACGCTCTGGCCACAGATCAAGCCTCGCACCCAGTAGTCCGGGGTTCATCCTCCTCAGAGTGTCGATATCTGCATTTAATGCCAGGTAGTCCTACCTGCCCCGGGCGAGGCGTTCTTTGAGGGTGGATCCAGAAGGGTTGTGGCCCGCCTTGGACAGAAAAACATTTGCATGTCTGACGTTACAGACTGGCCAAAGGGCTTTGTCCTTGCAGGTGTGCTCGTGGCAGGATTACGGCACCTCTGCCCCTGATGTTGATGGTTCCTGAATGACATCACCCTTTAAAAACATTGTACAACATGTTTTGCAGGCTGGGTTGAAATGCGCATTTTTCGGATTGTGGTTGTTGGTAAATTTCTGACACTTTAGCTTGTCCGAGGTCTAAAGTAGCGTTGCGACCCAGTACAGGTCCTTCTCCTTAAGCCTCTTTTATACGGGGGTCCTTCAACAGGCCCTGACAGCAGAAAACCCCATTCTCACAAGGTTGGATGCAGAGCTATCCATCTCCGCTTTCTCATTATCAAGGACGCTCATCCCGGTCTCCTCCCCCCAGCCACGTACAGACCAGGGGTCCCCAAAAGGTCACCACTAGCCCCCTGGGAAGCCTGCTCCTGTTGGCCTCCTCCTACAAAAGCCACCCCTTTCCCCCTCTGACTCCACTTCTGGCACCTCTCCCTGCGTTCAGCAGGTGCCCGGGGTTCGTTCTGGTGATTCCGACCAGAAATCCGCCTTCCGCCCTCGTCACGCTGGTTTTACACCTCAAACTTCACTCGTGCACGGCACGCTCCAGGAAGAAAGCTAAGGGTAATTAGGTCGCTGATGGTCCTTCGGTGCGACTGACCATATTTGTCACCTCTTCAAAAGGTCGCATGGCCTGCCCGGCATCGCGCATAAGCACCCAGTAACGGGGGAAAAAATCCCCAGCTTGCAGACCAGTCCTACCACCCAGTTCAAAAAGGTACTCGTTGACGCCCTTTGTTGTTGCAGCAGACGTTCAACATAAGGAGCGTTGAATTCCAGCGAGTCTGGCTGTCAGAAATCAAACGCCCTGACTGGCATGTTGTAGCGCTGCTGAATTCAGCAAGGCGTGCCATGGCTGGGGTAGAACGTCTGAAATGGGCCGACACCTTTCTGGACTGGGGAGAACGTTGGAATCCTGGTTACTTGGAGACAAAACGTTGGACTATTAAATTTAACACATGTTTGCCATGCAGGGCACATGTGTTAAATTGCCAGTCTCAACGCTGCCAACAGATTGCTTCCATTTTCACACACCACTTTTCCGATCTGCAGTTGGTTTTGGGGTAGCCACATCGCCCTTGACTGCAAGAGAAGAGTACAATCCGGTATGTTTTTGCTTTCCAGCACGTCATCCCCAAGAAAGCGTGACAACGGCGTACCTGGCACGTCGAATAGCCCAGGGGGAGCTGGGGGTGCCAGGTGTGGAGGAGGAAAGGAGGACCCAGCAGCCAGAGTAAGAAGAAGAAAGAAGAAGGGACGAGTAGAGGCGAGGAGGATAGAGGTGGGGCAGAACCGCGTGCAACCGTGGCGGTGACACCAAACTCCAAACTGTTGTTTTGAGGCTACCCATTCCCTGCTTCCCCAAGCCATTACCAAGTTCACCCGTGGGCAAGTAGGGACATCCCCTGCCCTGACCATGCTTGGAGGAACCAGCGTAGTATCATATGGACCTTTGGCCCCAACACTAAGTACAGGATGCAACTTGGCCTGACATGTTGGTACAGGTTTGGTATTCCCTTTTTTAGAAAAAAAATTGCGGGCTGGGTACCTTCCCACTGCGGTGTTCCCAATTGCTACAAATTGCGGAAGGCCTCAGAGTCCACCAGCTGGTATGGTAAAAAGCTGCGGGCTAAGAGTGCAGACAAGCAGCTGTCAGACGCCGGGCAAGGGGGTGACAGTCAGACATTGCTTCTTACGCTCCAAACATGGCCTTCACAGAAAATTGGCTGGTGGCAGATGACTGGAATGGAACAGGTGGTCAAGGGAAGGCGGAGTGGAGGGTGGTTCAGACGGGTCCAAGGAGAGCAGAGGTAGAGCAGTAAGATGCTGGACCAGAAGAGTGTGGCTTTTAGTTTGCCTGTTGCCTTTGAGGTGTTGCTCCCAAAGTGCTTTGTGCTTGCCGCTCATGTGCCCTTCGCATAGAAGTTGTACCTATGTGGCTGTTGGGCTTACCAAGGCTCCAGTTTCTGACTGCACTCATTGCAAATTACAATGCTTTGTCAGAGGCACACACTTAAAAAAATCCCACACTGCTGACTTTTTGGAAGTGTGCGATCTGGCGGAACAGTAGAAGTTTGGCGGAGTTTTGTATTGGCGGAATGGCGGGTGCGTTGGCCGGCTGAACACAGGTGCCGATACATGTTGTTGCCCTACTGATCCCTGCGGCTGTCCTCCCTGCTTCTTCTAAGTCTTATTCTCCTACTGGCCTCTCTGACTCTCCGTCTCCCCATCTGAACTACCCTCCTCTTGCTCTCTTCTACTAGGCACCACAAAACACCCAAATCTCCTCATCATCATTCTCCTCAGATGCATCAATTTCTTCTGACACATCACAGAAGGAAGCAGCAGCGGGGACCTCCTCCTCATCACTCATTATGTTCCATCTCTATCGTGTTCTCTGCCAGAATTAAAATCTGGTGTAAGGTCCTCATCTCCTTCATCTTCTTCTGGCAATAATGGTTGCGCATTACTCAGTTTCAAGAAACTCATTGGAAAATAACTCCTCTGACCCCAGTGAAGAAGGGGCACCGGTGGTGGAGGAAGTGTTACGTGGGTGGGCCATAAGCAGTGGAGGATGAGGAGGATTTGTGGTAAAGTTAGAAAACGGTAGAGGATGGGGTGTGCTGTGTAAGCCAGTCAACTACCTCTTCAGCATTTTGGGAGTTTCAGGGTCATTGGCTTTTTAAAACTGGGCAATTTGCTAGGGCCACAGGATTGCCATAAGCAGCACGGCCCCTTTGCACGGCCTATGCGTGGCGGCCTGCCTTTGCCTGCATTATTTTTAAAAAAAAACAACAACAACAAAAACTCAGTTGGTTTTTTCTGGAAACGATTTAATACACACAGCTAGATGTGCGGTTGAAGAAAACACTGTGCAAATAATGCCTACAAAGTCAACGTATACAAACTACTACAGCGGTGGATTACGGATTACGTAAAATATATGAATGCTGCTTGAAAAAAGTAACTCAAGTGGTTTTTCTAGAGACGATAATATTAATCAAAAATTTAGACAAAATGTGAACAAGGTCACACAGGCTCGATGGTTCGGGTTGAAGAAAACAGTGTGCAAATAATGCCTACAAGGTCAACGTATACACTACTACAGCGGTGGATACGGATTACGTAAAATATATGAATGCTGCTTGAAAAAAAGTAACTCAAGTGGTTTTTCTAGAGACGATAATATTATCAATATTTAGGACAAAATGTGAAACAAGGTCACACAGCTCGATGGCGGGTTGAAGAAAACAGTGTGGCAAATAATGCCTACAAGGCCAACGGTTATACACTACTACAGCGGTGGATACGGATTACGTAAAATATATTATGGCTGCTTGAAAAAAGTGACTCCGGTGTTTTTTCTGGAGACGGTAATATTATGGATATTTAGACAGAATGGGAACAAGGTCACACAGCTCGATGGCGGGTTGAAGAAAACAGTGTGCAAATAATGCCTACAAGGCCAACGTATACACTACTACAGCCGGTGGATACGGATTACGTAAAATATATTATGGCTGCTTGAAAAAAGTGACTCCGGTGTTTTTTCTGGAGACGGTAATATTATGGATATTTAGACAGAATGGGAACAAGGTCACACAGCTCGAATGGCGGGTTGAAGAAAAACAGTGTGCAAATAATGCCTACAAGGCCAACGTATACACTACTACAGCGGTGGATACGGATTACGTTAAAATATATTATGGCTGCTTGAAAAAAGTGACTCCGGGTGTTTTTTCTGGAGACGGTAATATTATGGATATTTTAGACAGAATGGGAACAAGGTCACACAGCTCGATGGCGGGTTGAAGAAAACAGTGTGCAAAAATGCCTACAAGGCCAACGTATACACTACTACAGCGGTGGATACGGATTACGTAAAATATATTTATGGCTGCTTGAAAAAAGTGACTCCGGTGTTTTTCTGGAGACGGTAATATTATGGATATTTAGACAGAATGGGAACAAGGTCACACAGCTCGATGGCGGGTTGAAGAAAACAGTGTGCAAATAATGCCTACAAGGCCAACGTATACACTACTACAGCGGTGGATACGGATTACGTAAAATATATGAATGCTGCTTGAAAAAAGTGACTCCGGTGTTTTTTCTGGAGACGGTAATATTATGATATTTAGACAGAATGGGAACAAGGTCACACAGCTCGATGGCGGGTTGAAGAAACAGTGTGCAAATAATGCCTACAGGGCAAATAATGCCTAAAAGGTCAACTTATACACTACTACAGCGGTAGTAAAAATAAAAAAAAAGTAAAATAAAAAAAATGAATATTAAAAAAAAAAAATTAAAGTTGGTGCTGCTGAACTAACTAGGAGCAGCAGATTAGCACACCAGTCCCACTCCCCAACACTGCTAGACTAATAGCACTGGGCTCTTATAGTAGTAGTAGTAGTAGTAAAACAACAAAAAAAATAAATAAAAGCAGTCCTTACAAGGACTACTGTTATTGCAGCAGTCAGCAGATGAGATCAGAAGCAGGACAGCTGCCCACTGCAGCTACATACAGAGCACTGCAGTAGAAGGTAGATTATAGCCAGCAAAGCTACCTAAGCTAAAATGTCCCTCAAACCCCTGCAGACTTCCTGTCCCTCCAATAACAGAGCAGTATCAAAACGATTACTAGCCAGCAAACTTTCAACTGTCCCTGAAATCACTAACAGGCAGCAGCTCTCTCCCTACACTATCTCTTCAGCACACACAGGCAGAGTGAAAAACGCTGCAGGGCTTCGGTTTTTATAGGAAGGGGAGTGGTCCAGGGGAGAGCTTCCTGATTGGCTGCCATGTACCTGCTGGTCTGGGGTGAGAGGGCAAAAAAAAGCGCCAACAATGGCGAACCCAAAATGGCGAACGTCGCGCGACGTTCGCGAACTTCCGGCGAGCGCGAACACCCGATGTTCGCGCGAACAAGTTCGCCGGCGAACAGTTCGCGACATCTCTATCCACCACACAAGCACGCTGCCTATGAGTTATTCTAGACTCACATCTGTCTTTTTCACCACACAATCCAAACGTTTGCAAAATCTTGTTGTATTCAACTGCGCAACCTTGCCCGAATATGACCGTATCTCAGTACAGAAACAACCAAAACACTTATTCAGTCTCTTACCATCTCCCGCCTTGATTACTGCAACCTACTCCTCGCAGGTATTCCAACAAGTCACCTTTCACAACTCCAATCTGTTCTAAATGCTTCTGCTCATTCATCTATCTCATCTCATCTATCTCACCTCTCATCACTTCTGCCCATTCTCGTCTACAAGACTTTTTGGGCTTCTTCCTTTCTCTGGAACTCTCTGCCTTGAGCTGTCGACTTTCTCCTTCTTTCCAAACTTTCAAACGCTCCTTAAAGACCCACCTGTTTAAAGAAGCTTATTCAGTGTACCTTAATTAATCAATTATTGCTATATCGTAAATCACAAAATTGTTTCTAAAATCCTAATGTCTCAATTGTACCCTAACCTTAAGTTTGTCAACTCTAATTTGTAGGGTCCTCTAATCCTATTGTATTCTGTTAACCCTTGTTTGTTATCCACCATTTATTCCCTGTTTGTTATAACCAAGGTAAAGCACTGTGTATCTTGTCGGTGCTATATAAATAAATGGTGATGATAATCGGTGTAGTGCAGAAGGCCTCTTGTATTTGCCTCCAAATATGTTCCCAGCAGCTTTTGGTAGTATCTTCTGCAGATCCAAAGCATGAGCTTAGGCACGGACTCACAATATAAAGTAAATAAGGTATATTTATCAAAGAGTGAAGTTAGCGGTCGCCACAGTCCTCTAGAGTGAAATTCCGCCACTCTGCATTCATTTCTATGTGATTTTTAAAGGTGTATTTATCAAAGGGTTAAAGTAAAAGTTCATCCTTTGAAAAATACGCCGTTCAAAATCCCATAGAGATGAATGGAGAGTGGCGGAATTTCACTCTAGAGGACTGTGGCAACCTCTAACTTCTCTCTTGGATAAATATATCCTATATATGATGCAAATGTCATTAGTAAGTCGGATTCACCCTGTAAACATAGCATCCTAGAAACCAGTTCATTTTGTGTCAGCTGATGTTACAGAGCTGATAATTAATTCTACTATAAGAGATTTAACCTTGCTTTAAGTGTTTGTTTCAATGACCCATAAGTTTAGCTTTTCAACTGCAGCCCAGAGCACACTGAGCATGTGCAGTGACGTGTTATAGGGTCGCTAATCTTCTGGGTTGCTAGAGAAAGTCAGCACAGCACAGCCATAGTAAAAAACATTTCTAGCCAAGTTTTTTATGAATTATGTCTCCTCCTTTGAATTAGTAATTTAATATCTTAATTGAAGCCCACCAATGTGTGGGAAGCTTTTCTTGAGGGTTCAAAAGATCAATAGAATATACTTTTATTGATAGTACATTAAAGTAATGTGTGTTAAACTATACTGGATTAGGTAACATTACATAGCTGGAATTGTTGATGAGGAAAAGGCTGTCAGGCGTGTTGCTAATTGCATAATACAACTGCTAGGTTCAAATGTTTTTTCATCTAAGCCGAGCCCTCTAGAAATGAGCTTATGTATATAAAATGTAACTTTCACAGAGATGTACTTTGTTAGTAAACCCTACTACACACAGGCAGTTAACAGAGCCCCCTGTTGCTCAGTGTGCTCTTCTGATGCTAAATGCTTTCACTTTAGATGTGCAACTCTGATGAATTCATTTTCATACGCAGATATTAGGGCACAAGCCATTGTATGCTGCAGGAAAGGCAGATAAGATGAAATTGCTTTCTCATGTGGATCTGGTGGTGAGCTGGTTAATCTGTCCACCTTAATCCCTGCAGCCCATAAACATCTGAAGATGTGCGATTGAACAAATTACATTTTTTCAAATCAGAAACATTGCTTTCTATTGTAGAATACAATGTTATGTGCCATATCTATCTTCCAGGTGTTTAAAACTGAAAGGGTGAGTCAGAGGAAGAGGGTTGTCATTATTGTGGCACTAACTATTTGCAAATTGTGTATGCTGCTGCAGAAAACACTCCGAAATTCATTCCACACTGTCTCTGCTTAATGGAAAAACCTTATTGACATTTGCGTTCATAACAGATTGTTCACCTTCTATTTTCAAAATGTAAATATTGAGAAATTGGTTTTCTGGCCATGCATTTTAGAGAGAATGCACAAATAAAATGGTTTAGGTGTTTTCACAACTCGGCCCAAGTGCAGTCAGATGGGCCTGGGTGCAAACAATGTGCAGGATGTCATGGAGATAGGCTTCACTTTAGGCTTATGGTAAAGACCCATACTAAATCTGCATTTAACATAGCAGTTAAAGGTTATGGGGGTACAGCAGCTGTATACATATTTAGATGCTTAGTCAAAGTCAAAGTAAACTTTGTCATCTCAGCAGTATACAAATACACAGTGAGACTAGACCACGTGGCTCCATCTAGTACATATCACAAAAAGGTGAATAAGCCTGTTGTGGTTCATCTTCTGAATGAATGAAGAATATGCAATATAGTTGGGTTCATCCAGTAACTTAATTCCAGATGCATGTACTTGATAATCTCCCACTTGGGCACTCCAACATCTGCTGGGGCACAGGGTGGCTAGATTGTGCTACTAAATAACAGACCAGGGTGTTTTTACTGGATTTTTTTTGTGTGCTATGCAATATGGAGCTGAACATCTCTTTAGTTACTGGCTGTTTTTCTCTAATACACCATTTATACATTGTAATCCCTGGCACCAAAGGAAAGCATGTTCTGCTTCAGTACAGTAATTAATATTCATCAAACAGATATCTGCAGAAGCAGGTTCCTTGTGCAGGATACTGGCACTTTGCATAGCTACTGCAGCAAGCCAATACTTAATACAGCTTTCATACAACAATACATGCATGTGCCAAGCAGAGCAGGGCCAAACCAGCCAGGCGCCATAGGCAACCTGACAGAAACTGCGCATTCGCGAAACTGCGCTCCAGCACGCATGCTCAAAGCTTTGCTCCAGTGTGCATGTGCGAAAGCTACACGCGGCAGTCTTGGAGAGACAGGACCGGAGATGGGTAGGCGACGGAGCTTTGCACCCTAGGCACGTGCCTACTCTGCCTAACCCTAGTTCCGGCCCTGGTGCCAAGAACGTAGGGGGTAATTTTCTAAAAGTGCGAAGTGGCTAACACTGGTGAAAATACGCCAGCGTGATGTCATTTTGGCACTTTGCCGATTTACTAACGGTAGCTGGCGTAATTTTGCTGGCGTAATTTCGCCTAGGAGACTCTTGGGGCAACTTCGCCAACTACACAAATAAACTAAGTTTTTTATTTCACTGACCGTTACCTCTATCGCCAGACTTGCCTTCGCCACCTCAGACCAGGCGAAGTGCAATAGAGTAGATAGGAGTTCCTCAAAAAAGAGTTGAACATTTTTCTAAGTCCCAAAAAACGCTGTTTTTTTTCCCTATTTAAAGGGTGATAGACTGAAAAAGATTTTTTTAGGGGTACCCTCCTTCCCCCCTACATTTGCTAACATATGGCACCAAAACTATACTGTGGGCACATGTGTAGGGCATTATAACACCTCTATATAATTTTATTAAGGTTCCCTGGCCTTGTGTAATGTATTTGTTGCAGCATATACGCCCATTGTACTTTAACTGCACGCCGTATGCTAATTAGCCGACGCTAGCGTAACTTAGAACTGCTGAGCGTAATTTCGCCAGCGTTCGGTACCAGAACTTTGGATCTTCGTGAATTAGCGTTGTCCAGGCAAATTTTAGCCTGGCGAAGTGTTGCGATGTGCACGAAGCCAGCGCTGGCGAATTTTCGCCGGTTATTGAATTTGCCCCGTTATTGGAAGCAAGGTTCAGCTCACCATTGGAGTCCTTGCGTAAGAGCAGTTGAGCCAGTGAGATTCAAAGGCAAGATTTTCAGATTTGTCTTTGTAATGTTTTACCTCTGACAGCTGTGGTTCATGGACATGATCTTGTTTACAGAAGATAAGAGTATTCAACTCTTTTTATTATAGTCTGTTGTTTAGAAAATACTGCTGTCTGACGTATTTTGTATAATTAGATTTAAATCGTGTATGCCATGTGGGTGTTGAAGCTATGAAGCATGGATAAGGTAAAATAAAGCAGCTATCTGGCATGTTACATACATAATGCCATCTTGTCATTCAGTTATATTTAGGACTGGGAGTGTTTTATTTTCCAGGTCGACTCAAACCAAAGTAATGTATATTTTTCAGTTATGTTTTTTAAATAGTGATTTTCAAGGCTTTTTACAACAGTTTTGTCTTTGAACCTTTATTTATCTGGATTAATTGAGTGCATCATTGTTAAAAAGGCACTTGCGAGGGGACAAGATTACACTTTACAAGCACATTAGAGGACATTATAGACAAATAGCAGGGGACCTTTTTACCCATAAAGTGGAACACCGTACCAGAGGCCACCTCTTTAGACTAGAAGAAAAGAACTTTCATTTGAAGCAACGTAGGGGGTTCTTCACAGTCAGGACAGTGAGGTTGTGGAATGCACTGCCGGGTGATGTTGTGATGGCTGATTCAGTTAATGCCTTTAAGAATGGCTTGGATGATTTCTTGGACAGACATAATATCAAAGGCTATTGTGATACTAAACTCTATCGTTAGTATAGATATGGGTATATAGAATTTGTGTGTATGCATCCTAGGTTTTCATTTGGAGATGTTGAACTGAAAGACATTGTAAGTAGCTTCACTAAGGCTGCAATAAATGTTGAAAAAAAAAAAATCTCTGATGAGGAAACATCGGGCGACTTCGGAAATCGAAGCGCCGCGAGTGCATTGCCGCAGGCGTTTTTTTTTTCATTGAAGCAGGCGGAAGACACGGGGAAGCAGTTCGGGCAGATTAGTCGCCCCAAAGAAGAGGCAATTAGTCGCCGGGCGACTAAATCTCCCCGAATCTCCAGGTGTGCCCTTACCCTTAGCTAATATGTTTACCTACCCAATATTCTCTGACCAGTCGCTCTACTGATACATATCTAGGGCTATTATAACTAAATAAAGCTATTTACTATCTCTGCTAAAACTGCAAGAAAACTGAGGGACTGTGTCAGTAGTCATTAAAGCCACTTCTGTCTGACCTCAATGAATCCCTGTAAGCCAAGGAAGGCTTTGTTTTAATAGTTTAATGGCTTGATTAAGGGACCCTTTAAATGTATTTCATCAAGGCAGAGTATCTATCTGGAAATCTGATAACCAGGCACTGAAAATCCAATCTCCGATAGTTACTTTTTAGCAAACTGAAATTTTTAATTATTTTTTTTCTGTAATAATCAGTACCATGTACGTGATCCTAAGTAAGTTATCAAGAATACACACTGGAAGCAAACCAGTCCTATTGGATTTATTTCATGTGTAAATGTTTAGTAGACTTTGGTAATGCAAGTTACAGAAAAAATAAATTACTGAAACACCCAAGTCCTGAGCATTTTGGTAAACAAATACCATTCCTGCATTGCCATAAAAATTCATCTACCCTGGAAAAAATAATGTAACACTTAAAGATATCTCTTTATATGACTCATGCTTTAAATTTCTTTCACAGTGAGACCGTAGTAGAAATGCCTTTGTATCCTGTAGGGACCAAAATAAAAGGCTCTTATTTGTTGTTCTTTGAACTGTGCTTGTAGTAGGGACATGCATGATGGCTTAGATATAAACTGCTCAATAAATGCTTTCTGTAGTCCCGAAGAGCCCTAGGGTCTTTCTTTGAGTCCATAATTTCTCGTGTGAACTAAACTCCTGACAATAAATATAGGCCCTCAACCTCTTATCAGTGGTACTGTGCAAACAACAAAAACAAGATAAAATGAGTAAAGCCCACTGGCCCATTCTGTGGGATGCCTGTTCTCACTACACAAAAGTCACAGTTGGCTAGAACACAACATACATTGGAACTTATTACAATATATAATATTAACACTGATCTTCTAACCACCTTCATCATATTTCTGTGATTTATCGAAGGTCAATATGTTGCACTAGTTCGTTAAACCCAGAAACGTGACCTTCCTGTGCCCCTCTGAGGATGGCAGTGAAGAGAAATGATCATTAATAAAAATCAGTTTTTTCTATGCCTGCAATTCTTTTCTGTCCTTGTTCAAAACTATTCTGTGGGGTGTTCTTGATTTCCCTATATGGTAAATGTAGATTAATGGACTAGTGAATCTGATGTCCTAAATATATATAAAATCATATTATCATTTTTGTTTTGTATTGAAAATGTATAATGTAGTATAACAATGAACACTTACCTAAGAGTTTACATTGTGCTTATTGTCTGAAGTACAAGATTATTTCGAAGTATCAGTAGACACATCCAATGAGCAGATGTTAGGCATCATACATATGGGTACATATGGGTGTTTTTCAGGTTCGTGTTGAGACTCTGATTTGAACAGTTAAAACGCATCTAATTTAGACAAATTTGTGCTACTAATGAGCATGTAGATCGGATTTTTAGTGCAATAACACTTGTGTTCAAAACAGAAACACATAGAAATACTTTTTGCATTAAGAATCTGCAATAAAAACGTGTTTTGCGTCATTCAACAATCTACATTGCTGGCTGGGTTAAACCCAGGCCTCCTTTAAAGGGGTTGTTCACCGTCAAACAACTAGTTGTTTTCTGATAGATCACCAGAAATAAGACTTTTTCCAATTACTTTCTATTTTCTATGTTTGAAGTGTAAAGTGTCTTTTTTCACCTTCTAAAGCAGCTCTGGGAGAGTGAGTCGCGACCCTGTAAACTTTTCTAAATTGATACATTTAGTTGATACATTACAGGCAGCTTTTAGAATTGATACAACAGTTGCCAATATACCAGAGATGCTGCTGAGAAATATATCAACTAAATGTTGCAAAATTGTAACAGTTTAGAGCCTGCACCTGAATTAAAGCATTGCGTATCTTGACAGCGCTATATAAATAAATGATGATGATGAATTACTGAGCTGCCAGACTTAAACACCACAGACCGGAACATTCAACTTTAAACTTGGATTTTGGGAAAACAGTACAAAAAAATTAATGGACAGTAATTGAAAGTGTTTGGAAGGTGAACCCCTTTAATCAATGACTTAATTGCGGACTGCAGTCATACCTATATTCCATTTTATTTGCAATATTTTAGTCAATGCAGCAGTATTTTCAATATTGTAATACATTAACATGTTAAATATATTTAAAGGAACAGTAACACCAGAAAATTAGTGTTTTAAAGTAATGAAAATATCTTGAACTCTTGCCCTGCACTGGTAAAACTGATAGGTTTCCTTCATAAATAATACCATAGTTCATATAAACAAGCTGCTGTGTAACAATGGTGGAAATTAAAATAAGAGGCTATATGGCACAGGTTAAATAGTGGCTAACAGATAAGACCATTACGTTCTTTAGAGCTTATCTGCTATCTGCTGTGTAACCTGAGCCTTTTCTCCTTGGCTTTCCCCATTGCTACACTGCAGCTTATTTCTGAAGCAAACACACCAGTTTTACCAGTGCAGGGCAACACTGCATTATATTTTTATTACTCTAAAACACTATAAAATTTTTTTTGTTACAGTTCCTTTAAGTAGAATGCGTTGAAATACAAAATGATGCTGCCAGTTCTGTTATGTTATCCCTCCTTCTGCCTAGGTATAATATTGATGGGCAATAACTGGCAGTTGTATGTGTATGTAAATAGACATTTTCATTCACAAAGCTAGAAAGGTCTGCAGAATACACAAATACCAGCTAAATTATGGTCACATGCAATTTCAATAAAACATCTGTCTACAAAAACGGCTTTATGGCTGTACCAGACAATAGTATAGGGTCGGACTGAGGGGCCCGCACAACCCCTGCCCCCCTTTGTGTCGGATGTTCTGAAGATGCAGGAAGTGAAGGAGAAATCGCAGGTAAGAACTACATTTATCCGACTGTCAGATGAAAACGCAGCGTGCAGCATTTTCAAACGACAGTCGGATAAATGTAGTTCTTACCTGCAATTTCTCCTTCACTTCTGCATCTTCTGAACATCTGTCACGTCGCATGCGTTTCATTGCATGGTGACGTGTCGGCTCGAGCCACACCGGGGAGTTCCTCCCTCAAGATTTGTAGAAAGAACTGCAAGGGCAGGTGCATAGAATTTGCTGTCAGAGCCTGTCAGTCTTTATATGGAAATTGCAATTATCTCAAGACTAATCAGTCAAAATTGCTCTGCATTATTAACCATTGCAGCACTTCAAATACCTTAATTTTATTTTGCTTTCTTTTGCAATGGATGGTAGAAACTTTGTAGTCATAGTAGCGGGAGGCCTCTGTGTTGATTGACATCAGATGATGCCAATCACAGCACAACTCCCTCCACTCCTGTGGCTTAATTGGCTTTCTCCTATGTCAATCACAGCACTAGGCACCCGCTGCCATGGCTACAGAGAGATTATACTGCTGGTCAGAACTGACTTTTTTTCAGCACAAATGGTTTACAAATAAGCAATATGCGTCGACTTGTTTATTTTGTTAGTTTGTAGTCCTTAACAGTATCAGTGTTGCTTATAAAATGCTATGCAGTTGCATTTCTCATCATCAGCAAGATCATTCAATCACAGGATGTTTTTATATTTGTCTCATACCAGGTATTAACCTGTAAATCCTTGCTTCTAATTTAAAGCTCCAGTTGCTATGCATTTCTCACATTCTAATTAGAGGATTATATTGGTTTTACTCGGGTCATTGTGACAGGACAAACTTGCTAAAGGGCAAATCTTTGACAAACTCATACTGTCACTAGTAGTGCCTGTACTAACACAGGACTGTTTTCCTAGGTATTAAAGATATCATTGTCTATGAAATAGTACAGACCAAAGTAGGAACATGGCACACTTATTCAGTTTATTTGTTTAGCAACTATTGTGTCTGACTCATTGTTTCAGTGGACTGAGCTCCATTTATGAGATGACAAAGTCTAAGCCAAGGGTGAAGGACAATTCTGAACCATTTAAGATACAGGCAATCATTCTGTGTTTGCCAACCCTAACCAATTAACATCTGATTGGAAATGGAATTTTTTTTGGCTGACCTTGAACTGCAACTTAATTTTTAAGCCATTGGCTTATCAGATGTGTTGCAAAACCCAATGATGCAGTTAGAAGTCTTTCATGTGTTTCGCCACAGGCAAGTTATTGCTCTAAATTAAAAAAAAAAACTTTATGGTCCAAATAGTCACCAGAAAGTAATTAATAAAAAGCTTTGATATATGAAATGCTGGTAACTAATGTATAAGATTGCAATAGTGGCTGTGTAAATGAGAAGCATGCTCAGCAGGGATCTAAACATGCAGCAATATATGAAATTTTAACAGTTAAAAAAGTCTTTGATTAGGCGGGCACGCTTCCGCCATCCTTTTATGCTGCCACTATAATTCTCATCCTTAAAGAAGGCAAAGACCCTGACTCCTGTGCCTCCTACCGTCCCATCTCCCTTATTAATACGGACGTGAAAGTCCTAGCAAAAATTTTATCCCTGCGCCTGAATAAAGTAATAGCTACGATAGTCCACCCGGATCAAACAGGCTTTATGCCTAACAAGAGCACTGCCATTAACCTACGACGATTATTCTCTCATCTCCAAATTAAACATGATAATGTGGGCGCCAGGACGATAGCATCCCTTGATGCCACCAAGGCATTTGACTCCGTTGAGTGGTCCTATTTATGGAAGGTGTTGGAGAACTTTGGAATAGGCCGCACCTTCATAAATTGGATTCAGCTGCTCTACCAATCCCCATCTGCCCGCATCCAGGTAAATAACGCCCTCTCTAGAGCTTTCCCCTTATCTCGGGGCACTAGGCAGGGATGCCCGCTTTCCCCCCTGCTGTTTGCTCTGGCAATAGAGCCATTGGCCATAATGATACATCAAACTCCTAGTGTAATTGGGCTTAAATATGGTAGGTTGGAAGAAAAGACAGCCCTATATGCAGATGACATTTTGTTGTTCTTAGCTGACCCCGAAAATTCTTTGTGCAAGGCGCTGGAACTGATTGATCATTTTGATACTTTTAGTGGCCTACTGATAAACAAATACAAATCCACTCTCTTTTCTATTGAAGCGCCCCGTACTGAAGGTGTGACTCTGGGTCTGCAATGGGTGTCTAAATTTAAATACCTAGGGATCGTCATATCTAACAAGCTGGATGAGTATGTGGCGGATAATATTGATCCAGTGACACACTCATTTAAAGCCAAAGCAAGTCAATGGGAGCGTCTCCCACTCACGGTATGGGGCAGAGTGAATTTATTTAAAATGATTGTTTTGCCTAAATATCTGTATGTGATGCAACATGCCCCGGTGTGGATTGGCCCTCCAGTCCACAAACACATTGATACTATTTTACTTCCCTTTATATGGGCTCATAAATCCCCTAGGATCAGCAAGCTCTCGCTCATGGCCCCTCAGCAGCAGGGAGGCCTTGCCCTTCCGCACCTTCGCTACTATTACTATGCCTCACAGTTGATGTTTATACATAATTGGCTTTGCCCTGACCCTGAGAATACGTGGACTGCACTTCATGCCTCTGTTGCTGGCTCCCTGGAGGCTATTGGGAATGCCCCGTACCGGAGGCGCAAGGACACCCCCGAACTGCCGCCAGTGCTGTTCATCCCGCAAAAGATATGGGCTATAGTTCACAAACTGCTGACCCATAGTAGTCCCCTGCCCTCGCCATATGCTCCAATATGGAGGAACTCAAACCTCCCCCACTTTTCTTATTTACCTGACTTTCACTACTGGCCCAAATTGGGGGTTCGACACTTGAATGATTTGCTGCTCAGTGATTCCTTCCCTACTCTGGCCCAACTCAAGGAGAAGCTCCACCACCCCACGATCCAACTGTACCGATATCTCCAATTGCGACATGCATTTATGTCCCAGTTTGGCTCACAGTCAATTTCTACTGTGGTTCCACAATATGAACGCAGACTATGGGACCCTAGCCCCAAAAAATTAGTATCAGACCTCTACAAGTCTCTGATCTCTGCCCTTGGCAGCCCATTTGGGAGGGTAATGAGTAAATGGGTTGTGGATCTACCTCACTTAGATGATGCAATGTGGGAGGATGCAGTTGAGGGAGTCTATGATTTTCTGATCTCCACTAGGGATAAAATGGTCCAGTACCGCATAATGCATAGGTCCTATATTACCCCACTGAGGCTCAAAAAGATGGGCAGAAACCCTGATGCCAACTGCCCCAAATGTCAGGCCCCAGATACTGGGTTTTTCCACCTGCTGTGGGCTTGCCCCCTAGTTCATGCATACTGGACCAAAGTGGTAAAATATCTTTCGGAACAACTCCTCCTCCCGGGAGTGGTTGCTCCAGAGATATGCCTCCTCGGACTTGTTGATGAGGTGGTTCCCCTAAATAAAACCAGGATATTGTTAAAGTCATTGTATTTCTATGCAAAGAAACTTGTCGCGATGAAGTGGATGAGTCCCAAGCGCCTACAGTCAAACAATGGGTGCAATTGATAAACAGTAAACTGCCAGTCATCAAACTCACGTATATGGCCAGAAAGTGTCCCCAAAAGTTTGAAAAGGTTTGGGATCCTTGGCTGGATGCCAACCCAGACTCAGCCCCCTAGGGTTGGTTGCTCTTACTACTCTTCTGTCTGGAGTGTCTCTCCTCTCCCATCCCGTGACCCCTACATTCTGCCTCTGCTAATTGTCAAGATGTTTTGATGTATATCTGCTCCTGCATTGCTGTCGCCAAGCTGTATGTGTTTTGTTGTGTACTGTCTTGTTGTGTTATAAAAGCAAAAATAAAAACCTATAAAAAAAAAAAAAAGTCTTTGATTTGACTTTAACTCCTGGCGAACCTTTAACCAGGCCCTGGATTTATGCAAAGGCCATAAAGACCCGTGCCTAGGGTGGCAGAATTTTAGGGAAGCGTCATACTGCCTAATCACTTCAGAACCACTGGGGATTCGCGGGAGATAAAATAGTTTTTCAAATGTTCTGTGCAGCAGTCCCTAGTACTCCAGACCCAATGCTGAAAATTTGAACATGTGCACAAAGGAAGGGGAGAGGACCAGGGAGATAAACGGCAGTGGGCCTAGGCGTGCCTGCTATGTAAATCCTGCCCTGCCTGTAACGCATGTTTTTGGACCAAGAACAACCTGTGCCAGTGACTTCCATAAAAGTTGAATTATAATTATTTTACATATAATATATACTATTATAATGCTAATATTTTTTTGTGTTTAAACCAGCACAATTTTTTTATAAGGTGATGTACAAATAATTGTCCTGACTGTCCACCTACTGAACAGCAGCTGTTAGTCTGGATTTAGACATAAAAGTTTGATAGTGGGTAGGTGGTATCACGATTCCATAAGAGACACATCTGTTCCAGCTAATGTGAACTGTGCACTTTTAGAAGAAACTATATGATATCAACTATGGGGGGAATTTTCAAAGCTGGGGAAATTTTATTTTGGTGTTGTAACCCACATTAAGCAATAAGAAATTAGCTCTGATCAGTCAACAGTAGAAAGCTACAGTCTGGTTGGTTGGTTGGTTTGATTTGCGAGTTGACCAAATTTTAGTTTGGTTTTTGTAAATTCTTACCCACGAATCTTTTTTTTAACCATCACTATAGTTGAACCAGTAAAGAAAAAAGCCACCCTTAAATTCTGTGACTTTAGAGGTTTTTAAAAAGAAGATTAAACCCCCTTTCTCTAAAACCACAAATGTCATGACATTTATTAAACGGGTTGTTCACCTTCAAACACTTCAGTTGGTTTCAGATTGTTCACCATAAACAGACTTTTTTAAATTACTTTATATTTTATTTTTGTGACCGTTTTTTTTTAATATTGAAGGGTAACGTTTAATTTTTCACCTTCTAAAGCAGCTCTGGGAAGGGTCACAGACTCTTTAACTTTTCTAAATTAATACATTTAGTTGATACATTTCTTATCTCTGTCCCTGCTGAGCAGAATCCCAGAGTTTCGGCTGTTAGAATTGATACAATAGTTGCTAATATATCCAAGCTACAGCTGAGAAATGTATCAAACTAATTGTATCAACTAAATATAGCAAATTGTAACAGTTCAGATTGCTCCTGGATCACTGAGCTGCCAAACTGAAACACTTCAGCAGGGGATCTACCAGTAGACCTTTAGCTGGTGATCAGTAGATCTCAAGACAATGCACAACATTTACAGCTTGTCTAAATCACCCTCCTATTTCATTTAGATATTTATTCTGTTACACAATAAATAGGTGTTTCTTAAATATAGCAATATACATTTTCTCATAAATCAATATTTAAGTAATATTCATGTTCCATGGAACAGAATGCTAACAATGCCTTTATGGATGTACATCATAATGGCACATAATCACTAAAAGTAGACCTCACATTAGTAAATTATGGCCACTCCTGCACTAGTGACAGGAACATTAAACTTAGATGTTGGGAACACGGTAATGAATCAATATGCAAACTGAACTGAAAAAAGTTTTTGGAAGGTGTACAACCCCTTTAAAAGATCCAAACTGATTAAGCACAAATAAAAAAAGTGCTGAACAATCTAAAAAAATGTAAACCTCTAAAAATGACTAGTGAATATAAATGAGAGAACCTCAAAGTCCGAATTGATTAAAATCCAACAGGATGGGAGGAGCTCCTATTGACTTCTCGTGTGGGGGTTTCACTTAGATCTCACATTTTATAGTTTAAAAAAAAAATATAGGAAAACCACAAAGTTTTAGATATTCATGAAAAAAATTTAAATTTGTATGTTAATAAAGAGGCCCCTTAGTTTAAGCACCCATTAACTATTTGCCTTTAGAAGATTGCAATGGGGTTTTATTGTACAGTAGAACCTTAAATTTACATCCCCTGATTTTAAGTTTCCCCTCATTTTTACTTTGGTGTTTTGTGGTCCCACCTATGGAGGTTCTACTGTGTGTACAACTTTTTTTTTGTATTTCAAGAAAACTTTATTCATAGAGAATAAACAAGTTTACAATAGACATGTGTTTAGGTGTCATTTAAAAATTGTCACACAAAGTTGTAAACATTTGTAAATTCAAGATCACATGTATTAGAATAAACTTATAACATTAGAGTTAGACAGAGAAAAAGTAAGTAGGGTAGGAAAAGGGTGGGAAAAGGTTGGGGGGGAGCTTGAAGGCAAATATCCTGCAAATCCGTATTATGTTATAATTCCTTCTGTACATGTAAATAAGAGATCCAGGGCTGCCAGGTCGTTATAAAGTTATCTTTTTTGTCAGCTAGGTAAGAGGTCAATTCCTCCATAAGGTAGATATCCTTGACGTTGGTGATCCATTCCTCTAATGTCGGGGGAGTGGTTTCTCTCCAATGTCTTGGTATTAGTGTGTATATAACTTTTATATATCTCTACTAGTATATGCAGTGCTTTGCATTTTTCAATACAGAAACATACAAACAGGGAAGGCATACATAGCAATAATTATACAGAAATCCAGCGCCATTTGTTAATACATAAGAGGAATGTGCTCCCTGCCCCACAGAGCTTATATTCTAAGTGGTGTTGTTTCTAGTTAAGAGTTGCCACCTTGCCGTTGTTACCAGCCTGGCCGGTAAAAATGATGGCCGATCCCAATGTTATTAATAGGAAAAAAGATAAATATATAGAAAAGGTAGCAACCTTATTTCTAGTGTGAACATTTAACCTATAAACTGATGTCATGTGCTGAGATCATGGGCTTAGCATTACCTCCTTCTGTGATTCCCAACAATGAGAATGTCAAAGCCCTCATGATCACTGGCAGACTTCATGTTACAGTCCCAGCTGGTTTATTCATTTAATCTGCATCCTTGGTGAGAGGAAGTCCTTCCTCAGTAGAAACACTCAATTATTTGCTAGTTGAGTAAAACAGAAATTCAATTTTGTTTGGTTTAATAGAATGTTACTGCTATCTGGTAATTATCCTCCAGCATATTTTACTGGCTTTCCAATGACATTACAGCAGTACTTACAGTATGAGCAAATAATGGATAATTGTATCACAGCAATTTTGACTGGAACATTTGATATAATGTAGGCAAGTGTGTCATTAGGCATCTGTCCTCTTGGGAAATGTTATCCTTGCACTTCATGGTCAAGCAGGCCAGAGGACCCTACATGCAGCACTTTGCCTTGTAATGTCGAGGGAATATTTGTAAATGTTTTGAGTACTTAAGGGATAATATAAAATCAGATGTATTTTCTCTTCAATAGACAGTAAAGCTATGGGAGCACAGCATGTAACCCTTCTCTTCTTGTTGCTTTCCTCCACTGAGGCATGCCCTATCTGCTTCACCAATAATACCCAACCTTCATTTGGTGACTACTCATGCTGCTCCAATGCTGATCAGAGATAAGCCACAAAACTGGCAGCCTATATGTAGAAATGTGGAAAAAAATGTCCTGTGGTGTAATGCAACATTGGCATAGATACATGCCGTTACAAACAAATGAGCAGCTATTATGCACAACTTCATAAATTTTAAATCGCACTTTATAACCTAGGCATATCTCAAATTTTGGTAAGTTCAGAGTCCCCTCAATTAACACCGGTGTTACATACATTAACTGCTGCTATTCATTTATAAAAAAAAAAAGAGCTGGCAGTCAAAGTGCAAGTGCTTGCTTAGAACTGATTTTTTATGGAATTTGTTTGTATCAATTGTTATGACATAACAATACTTTAATGAAATCAGATTAGCACAGTGTGCAGAACAGCTCAAGGGCATTGTCTCTTTAAAGATGGATTGCCTGTTGTGGCAATGGTTTGATCCCATTGAAATATTGCTTCTTCGGTCATGTGACACAGGAAAGTTCAGCTGTACAGTGTACAGGGAATAACACAGTAGTAGGGTGAACTAATAATACAATTAAATATTTCTGTTTCCACTTCCTGTATCCAATTTGCTTTCATCTCCTTTCACACAGGTAGTATAATGTCCTGTAGCTAGTGCTTTTCATCTTAGCAAACCATCACCAGCAGTGAAGCCCACAAAGCTTTGCATGCTGGGGAGTGAAAAATCTTAAAGAACAGGCAAGATAAGCTTTTGTTACAGGCTCCAGATAATTCCAGATCTTTAACTTTGAAGACAAATGCATGTATCTGTCTGCTCTGTCTGATGGGATTTCCTACGTTATCATAATGGGGCTAGCAGAGGGAGATCCTTTGTGTAGCCTGTAAATGTACCACTGTATAGCGATGGCTTCATTTCTTTTTAAATTTTGTACTCCTCCAGGTTTTATGTGAAGCAAATTTATCAACATGTACAAGTGCTTGCTTCAGTAAGACTAATGGGTTTTTCCATAAAAAACCATAAAACCATAAAACCAGTTGTGTACACTTAAATCTTCCATAGACCAAAAGACCTAAAATTCTCAGGGCTCAGATTCGGGGATATTCTCATTCTAGCTGGCAGGAGGCTGTTCGAGGAAATTAGTTGCCACGAAGAAGACATTTTTGCGGGGCTCGAATCTAAGTGTGTGCCCTGACCCTTAAGGAATGGCCAAAACTTGGGGAGATTTAGTTGCTTGGCGACTAATTGCCTCTTCTGCGGTTTGACAACCTCGCCAGCTACTAAATCTCCCAGAATCTGCCCGTGTGCTTGAACCCTAACAACTATTGTATCAATTCTAACAGCTGCCTTTAACGAAACTTAGGGATTCTGCTCAGCAGCGACATAGATAACAAATGTATCAACCAAATGTATCAATTTAGAACAGTTAGGATTCTGCCCCCACCAAGCTGCTTTAGAAGGTGAAAAATTAAACTTTACACTTCAAATTAGCAAAACTATAGCAAATAGAAAGTAGTTGCAAAAAGTCTATTTTTGGTGAACTGTCTGCAAAAAACTAAACTAGGTTGAAGGTTTGAACAATTCCTGTTTTTTTATTGGAATTATTGGCTGATTGCCTTTGAGTAGGAATTCTCCTAAATCTTGTGTTTTTCATTATTTGTTTTTGCATAAATGTCACTTCTCTATTTAGATGGCAGCTTTAATTCCCCAAATGAATAAAATCAAAAGGTTAAAATCAAGGGTTTATTTTTATTTTTTTATAGTTTTTAAAACTGCTTTGCATTGATAACATTTTCTGGTTCTAGTAAAATAAAGTAGTATACATACCATGTTTTACACTTTCTCAAGGTATTTGTCTATTAACAAAAGCTCTGGAATAAGGGTAAGGCAACACTGGGTGTTTTGGGGAGATTTGGTCACCTGCCGACTAATCGCCTCGTCTTTGCGGCGACCAATCTCCCCAAACGCCTTCCCTCACTCTGTGCCGGCTTAAATGAAAAAACGCCGGTGGTAAACACACGTGGTGGTTCGTTTTCCGAAGTCGCCTGAAGTTGCCACTTCGGGCGACTAAGGAAAACGAATCGCCGCGTGTGATTAGCGCCGGCGTTTTTTTCATTTTAGGCTGCAGTAATAAATTAGTCTTTAGGGTTTCAAATAATTGGCAATTTCCAGATGAGCATCTGGGGGCGTATTTCCAAAATAACTTGTCTTGGTTATGATGACTTTGTACTATCAATACTACATATGATTTTACTGACTAACCACACGCTTGGACAATTTGCTAGGTAATCTTTTAATTCACTTCTAAAATGTATCAGGACTGTTAGCTTTAATAGCAAGGATAATGTAGCAATGATCATTTGTATTCACATAAAGATATTTTTTAAATGTTGACAGTCTTGGAGGTTTAAGAGTCAAACATTTATAAAAAAAAAGTCTGCAAATCCTTAATCCAAGAACCACCAAGTGGCTCCAGTATATGAATTCTATGTCTCCAAGATCCTGAGCAAATACAAATGTGCTTTGTGCTGCATAGAACTGGGAGCTGTGCACTTCTCAGCTGACCAGTATCTCCCAGTGTGAGAGAACAAAACTGCATTTCATTTGCAGACCAGTGCCCTGTGCCATTTGATTTCTAACCATTATCTTGTCAGTTCTTTTGTGTCCCACTGGACAAGCCTTACACAAGGCATGTCACACACACTCTATCTCTCTCCCTCCCTCCCAATGAAAGATCGCATCTGAGCCGAAACATTGAATAAACAATAATTGTTTTTTTCCTCCTATATATGTAGTGGCACTGACAGGTTTTGAAGAATGTTCAAAAATAAATAATTTTTTATTTAGGCTCTAACGTTTCGATGAACTTTTGGTAAGTTTTTGGTAAGTTTTTGATTTTAAATGCCAGAATCTGTCATAAAGAATTCCCTAAAAAAATACAAGTTACCGTTGTGGCTATAACCATCCATACCAAGAGTTCCATCTTTAAAAATAATGGTAGGTTAATGAAGTGTTCATGAGCCGTATTTGATCCTTTGTCTCCCACGCTAAATTCAAAAACTATTTACAAAAAGCTTCTCCAACCCATCTGCGCAACTCTTTCCTCTGTGTCCTCTGGGCATTCTGATCAGTTCTTCCAGGTGCTACATCCCTTCAAGTACAAGCCCCAAACATTAGCTTCTAAAACATTATCTGGAAGAAAAGGTTTATAAAATTGCATATTTTCAAGATCAGATATGCATGAAAACTCCATAGTTGTTCACATGCATGGCCAGTACTTGATACCTTGAGCTACTCACTGTGACCTTGGGAACCAATTATTACCATTTCTTTATAGAATGTTGACATTCCACAGCAATTTACAGAGACTGACCATTCACTTGCTTCTTTCCTACTCTATGGGGAAGGTATAACGTTATCTTGCCTTGCTTATTACCGTAGTAGCAGCTCTGTTGGAGTAATGGGGAACTCTGTAAAGTGTTTGTTTTATACTGCATATAGCAACAGGGTAAGCCACCCTAAGATGCCTCCACTGCTTTGTGTTTAATCTTTGATTATATATACTTTGGTATTTCATTCTCAACCATAAATAGATGCCTGCCCTAGTATCACTATTCAATAGTAATGTTTGTCTGCAGTCATGGGTGAATTTGTCCTGTTTTACTTCACTGAAAAATTCTTGAATTTCGTGTGAAACGGCGATTGCAAAGTGCGAATTTTGACGCCTGCGTCAATTAAGACGCCGGCATTAAAGTCAATGGGTGTCCAAATAATGTTGATGTGCAACGGTTTTGATGTTAGCAACTTTTACGACTTTTTTTGCAGCAGTTTCACAAATGTATTCGCCGGCGGTGAAACAACGAAATTCGGCGCAAATTTGCGCCTGCTGAGTTTGTTCGCCAATCACTATTTGTCTGGCTTGAAATATAAAATAAAAAAGTAAATTTTTTTTTCCTGATTGTATATGTTCTGCATTATACCTGCAAAGGCTTCTTAAAGCCTTCTCTCTGTACTTAAATTAAAATTTGTGTCTGTAATACGGTTACTTTCATATCTTCCAAACTGTTAATGTGAGTGACTGTGGCTTAAATGGTTTTCTTTCTCCTGTATTACTCAGTGCCTAGTCAGTACTCAGGTCAATAGTAGGGCTGGCCAAGTGTGCACTGAAGCCTAAAACCTAAAGCAGGAGGTTTAATTTAGTCCATATTGATGTTCTGCTGGCCTGTATTGTGCTGAGCACTAATGACTGGAGACATAATTAGAGAAGTGCTCCTGTTTGCCAAGATGTATGGGGATCACTGAGCTTTGATGGTTTTACATCAGTGCTGGCCACTGGTTCCTGGAAAGTGCTCGGAGAATTAAAGCAAAAATAGATTTTTCTTTTGCTCTGATCTGGGGTGTGAAATCCGCAACAGTAGATGTCTGTCTAACCTGATATGGTTCCAATTTATGTACAATACAACAAACTATATAACCTTAAATATATCTGGCAAAAGCAATATGGAGTAAATAATGTATAGCCAGAATACACTTTTGAATACAGCAATATCATTCAAAAACAAAAACATACCTTTAGTATCCATGTGCAGTAACTCTAGACTGTTTTCTGGGTATTAAAATCAAAGGACTACAAAAGTTTCAAAAACCGTTTTCTATTTCTTATGTCATCCCTTAAAGTGTTCTAGAAGTAAACTATACTAATAATCATTTGAGCATTTAGGACCTAAAGGCCCCTAATCTATGAGTGAACAGTGACTCATGCCCTACCAAACACCAGTGGCTTCTCTACAGTAAGCTAGCACCCATGGAACAATGAGTCACCCTTTTGGCACATGCTTCACCTTCCAGAAGAAGAAATATTTGAGTATGGAAGATTGAGTTGCAATGCACAGCCAACATTACTATGTCAGCTCCTATGTAACCTTGGGCAAGTCACTTTTATTTCTGTGCCTTGGGCAATAGATAATTCTGGCTGCTCGCTGAAGTAGGTCGCCACATTATATTTTTGTTCTATTGTTTTGTATAATTAATAGCACTGCAAAAGAATAAGTAAGAAATTTTCATTCTGGCAATAAAATTTTTAACAAGGTGCTCTATTTTATTTCGTTAACACAAGCTGTCTCTTCTCTGTTAATTTGATATATTATTAATTGCATTATATTAACACTGATATAATATGAAAGTCAATAACAGGATAACACTTTAGCAATTTCCTCTTGCTAATATATTAATGTGATCTGTCTTGCTGGATTAGCGATCCATCCCCCTTGCTTCATGCTGTATATTTCATGCACTATTAATACATGTAGCAGAAGTGTCACATGCTGTAGCTTAAAGGAACGGGTTGGGGGGGGGGGGGATAATGCAGCCCATTTATATTTTCCTTAAAAGTGATTTATGGTAAAGAGTGCTTACTGTCCTCTAATAGAACTACAACATTTTCAGCATAATCTCTTGACTTTGGCCAGTATGGTAGCACAATGGTTTGCGTTTTTGTATTGATACTCTGGAGTCTGGGGTTCAATTCCGGCCACGGCACAATCTACATGGTGTTTGTATGTTCTAACCATGCTTATGTGGGTTTTCTCTGGCTTCTTCAGTTCCCCCCTACACAGCAAAACATCCAGGCAGCTTAATTGGCTGATAAAACTGAACATTGTGTGTGTGAGAGAGAGAGAGGCTTAGAATGTAAGCTTCACTGGGGCAGGCAAAGATGTGAATGATGTATGATCTCTGTAATGTGCCTTTTTTACACACAGCTACAGAGACCCTATGTGCCATAGACCTAATGCCAGATGAGTTATTCCAGTTACTGGAAATAGAGAAATCTCTCGATGGGGAAGGCATACAGGAAAGTCAGCCAAGATGCTTGCAGATCTCAGTGGCTAGATCGTAACACTGTATCAAATATCTTGACATTCACCTTAACCTGGAAAATAAAATATCTTGACATTCACCTTAACCTGGAAAATAATAGCCAGGCAGGTCTGGACCCAATCAAGCCATACAACTCACTCTTATTATTGCTGATCCTCAAACTGACTAATAATACTATACAGTGTTCTATAATGATCATCAAAACTTCCCTTGACACCTCCCCATCAGTTTTAATTTTGTTCTAAATACATTACATGTTCTTGTATCTATTCCACTTCCTTGACTGCATTAGACCCTGCACGTCTGTTTGTATCGAAAGCAATTTCTAACTTTTTATTTTTGATGTCAAAAGTGTAATTTAAACTGCTTAACCTCAATTTGTCTATAAAGCTGGGAATTTGAATGAAAGTTTCCAGTGCCAGTGTTTTTTCCAATAAAAAACACAATCCAATGGATCATCCATGTTTTATACTCTCTATCTGGCGTACATTATCGCAGTCCACACGCAGAACGGTGTCAGAAATAACAATCAGGGCCAAACAGCCCCTCCGGCTCATTTAAGCATCTTCTCATCTTCCTGGAAATTATCTACTAATTAGCAGAAACAAAACCTAACAAACTGTGCTATTTATATTAATTTGGTAAATAAGGCAGAACAATTTCATTAGGCATGTGTTGATTTGTTTTGAGGGATAAAGGCTGGGTCTTTTTTGAGAAGTGTGGAATGCTATGCATCATGGGAAGTTTTAGTCAGCCTTGGCTTGAAGTGTTATAATATGAAACCCGCACATACAGAAGTAGTGTCTAATGCCTGCTAACTGAGGTTACGGATTAGGGCTGCATTTTTAATACATTTTGTATCATTTTGTTTGTCTTGGGTGAGATCATTGGAGAGCAGTGACGGCACTTCTGACCAGGAGCTTGCAATCTTAAAATGCTTCAAACAAAACATGGAGCTGTATAATGTCAGCAGTGAATCATCTGTCTAATGGAAAAGCAATGCACTTCTTTCTTAGGTGATTCATTTCTCCGTTGTGTTCATCTTTCGTAATGCACAATAAGACAAATTAAAAGGCTCTATGAATGAGAGGATGTATCATCTGAAGGTCTCCCTCCTTCTGCCCTGCACACTGGCAATTTACTGCAGCTGGGGGCCATATTTCTAGCCTGCCCACAATTTATTTTATGAAGTAATTTATTTTATTTATTTTTTCAGGTCTGGCAAGAAGCAAAAGTTGCATATTTCAAAGAGGTGTCAGGAAAAGTGCTCAGTTTCAAGGTTTCATGAAAGGATTAGTTACTGAAGCAGCAGAATTCACAGCTAGTGTCAGGCAGACCATATAAGATCAGAAGATGTAAGGTTTAGCCGCACAGCATGTCTTTCTTGTCCCTTGATAGGCAAGTTCCAGGCAAAGTACTGTAAAATGATGAAAATTATTGCCTATGAGCAGAGTTTTATCTACATATTGATGAGATCCACATTTGACCACATCAGGCTTTGTAGCTAGTCAAATCAGTTTTTTGAAGTGCGACACAGAAGTGTCACTTTTTTAGGCATTTTCATATAAGCTGGTGTACAGACAGAAGGCAGTGAATTGATATTGGGGATGCACACAGTAATGTAACTTAGGTAGTTCCGCCACTGGATGCAGACAAATCCAATGTCAGTTTGGCTGTATGCCAATTTCTTGATTGAACATGCTCTTAACCTTAGTTTTTATTTGACTCATTTTCAACACACATAAATATTTGCTCCCTTTAGCTGAATTTTCAACACTAATCCAATCTTTTGAGGCGTTTGCCAGCAATCAATCAATTAAGTAATTTTTGTTTAGATACAGTTTTGCGGCATCCTTATTGTGCCATGGCATGATCACACCATGCTGTGCACTAATTGGATTTTTCACACACCAGTGCAACTCGGTTATACCAGATTTTTTTTGACCTACTGTAGCTATATATAATTTGCTAACACTAGATACTATGATGAATCAGACATAGGGTTGCCTCCTGTAAAAATATTTCATGCCAATGTAATAGGGGAGCTATCACACTTAGATGCCTTAACTGTTTGCTTTGAGTAAACAATTAATTGACACAATTCATCATTCTGCATCTCAGGAGAAAATCAACTGGCAACTGATTTCATGAGAATTTTAAGGAGCGCATTTAGATCTAATAGGTCTCTTGGTGATGGTAAGGTTTTCCTGCAGTTTAGTGAGCTGTAAGGCTATATGTATACAAAGTAATTATGTCTGCAAACTGTGCTGCATCTCTGGCATGTACCTGTGCAGATTATGTCTTTACACATCCGAAAACATTGTTTTAATGGTTTGTAATTGTATGGTAACTGTTTTCTTGGAATTATAGGTTATATAAGGCTGGTAACATAAATACAGTTGCAGGAAGTCCGCTATGCATTAAAAAGCGAAACAAAGTACTCTAGCACACGTAATCTGCTGAAGGGTTACTACCCGTGTTTAATGTCAAGCCAAAAGGTTACAACGTTTCAGGGGCGTACCCCTTCCTCAGGTGCATGACGAAAGATGTTCTAGCATGACATGGGCAGAGACAAATACCTGACGCTTTCCCCAAACTGGCCTAGGATTAACCAACTCACTATACATTTTATTGGTTGGAGTCTCTTTGTCCACTGCTTTATTGCACAAAAGATAATTCAACAATAGATAACACATATATCAATAACCGTTATATTAACAACATTATAAACATACAAATATGAACAGTGATGTACCATTAACCAATTAGGTGCATGCAATCGTACAAGCCACCAGTCTCTTGTGCCTTCTAGCATGATGGGTACGCAGGACTGCATGCTACCACCAATACAACATACCCTCCCAGAGACCACCGATCTTAGAGAGGAACACCACCAACCAAGTTCCATTAACCGACTTGGTAAAAAACTCCAGCTTAATTAACTCTCCCCATTGCAAGGGACCCGCCACCCGGCTGTGACAACGGCTATTCCCTCTCATCACCTCTTGGTTAGTCAGCCCAATACTCAACATTCCACATCAACTTATCCTATGACCCACTAACCCATTCTTATTTGAACGGAGGTCGACTTCTGATTTCTGTGAATCAATAACCAAGCCAAAGGGACTTGCCCCAGTTCATTGGCAGTCCATGTGCAAAACCATTAATATCAAAAGATATATGTCCCAAGGCTTTTCAATAGTAAAAATAAATTATTTATTCAAATTCATATTAAAAATTGGATACATACTGACCCCACATGGCCCACCTTACGCGTTTCGTACCCTCCGGCACTTAGTCATAGGTGTCTCATAACTTATGACTAAGTGCCGGAGGTACGAAACACATAAGGTGGGACATGTGGGGTCAGTATGTATCCAATTTTTAATATGAATTTGAATAAATAATTTATTTTTACTATTGAAAAGCCTTGGGACATATATCTTTTGATATTAATGGTTTTCCCCACTAACCCAGGCCACAATTGTGACAACTAGCACAAAGGGTTAATACAAGGGAGGGAGGGTGGGACTCCTTTTCTTCTTCCAAAATGGATGCCCTCCTTAGCAGTTAGTGCTATACATCCCTTTAAAACTCCACCCCCAACTACGTCACTAACCCATTACTAATCCCCTGCCCAGCAGCTTTGTCCCGCCCCTTTCATGCACCCTTTGCCAGTATGCTCGGTCCTGGGCTTCACTTTATTCTTTCTCTCATGCCAGTAAGGATAAGTAATATGTATAGCATGCTCATTGATATACCAATAATTAGCCACCATAAAAGATGCCTTGCACAGTTGTTTCATCTAACAATTCATTTAAAGGGGACCTGTCACCCCAAAAAAATATTCCAAATCCTATTTTATCACATTGGACTTTTATTATACAGATTTTTGTGTCTGGGTGGCAGGTCCCCTTTAACTTATATGATTGTTTGCAAGGTTTTCCTACTGCCAAAACATGCTTCTCTCTTCAGCAGTCAACTGGGATCAACGTGGATAGCCTAAAACGTTCACACATATAGCTTTTTAGTCGATCAGATATACTGATGCAGATAATTATCGGGTTTGACAGTTACATTTATATTTTGTGGAGGAACTGGATGTGAGAACAAATCCTAACCCATATTGGGGTTATTGCTGAATGTAAAAGGACTTGCAGACTGTACCTAATGAGTGATGTGTCTCTTCCTGCAGTTCTATGTCTGGGGTATACTTGTGTGTCACTGTATGTAGTTGGCCTATCTGAACAGCTGTTGGCAAACACTGCAGTAGTAATAGCAAATTAGCAGCATAATGAAATGTCATTGCATTTATCACTCACTGTTGCTTCTTTTCTAGCTGCACACAGTGATTTAACCTCCTCTAGGGAACAGGTGCTGCAAGGATTTATAGGAGAGCTAGGGTACTATTAACCAGGTCTAATACCTGTAATGGGTGTGAGGATAGTGATGGAAACCTATTGTCTCCCTTCCTGTGCCAAGAAATATTACAGGGACTATTTCAGATAAATTACATAAGTGGTTTTAGCAGCAGTTTGCATAATACCTTTATATTTTAACTGCCTTAAAATACAGAATATATCTGCATAGTTCCAACGTATCAAGATAGCTACCCAGTATAGAGCAATCTGAGACCAATCAATATGCCTTGATCTCAGACCAGGGTCTGGACTTTACAGCCAAGCGACACATGTAAAGGGAACATTGATGAGCGCAGTCAATGGATCTCTGCAAGGATGATCCAATGGCATTGGCTTCTCTGTTTTCTGTCATCACTGTAGCCTCTCGCTTGCCTCAATACTGTGTTATTACTTTTAACTTAACTTGTATATACCATATAGCTAGCTTTATGTACTGTATGTATAAGCTTTAATCATATCTATGATTTTTGTTGACCTTTTACATCAAACTTCCCAGCTTGTGTTACACATACTGAGCTTTCGTTTGCCGGTGCTCCCCCTTTCCCCCTTAAAAGAACAGAAGACAGGAAAAGTATTTTCATTGACCTTTCTTTCCAGAGCCACAAGGACAATCTAAAGAACTGTGTCAGCTTGAAAATGAGTTTCTCTACAATGGACATATCCTAAGAGCAATGTTTCATGTGTAGGGTTTGCTTCTGTTACATTAAACAGTTAATGGGTTTATGAAATAATTCAGAAGTTTGATTAATTGTTAGGTATCAATGTGGCTTTACCTTGAGAATAGCAGTGACCTGCTCTCATGCAACACTAAAAATGGGGATAATCGGGTATAGAAAAAAATCTCATGTATATTTAAACACATAAATGGAAAGTATGAGAGAAATGAACTATATTTTGCTGTGCATAAGACCTATTTCACCTAATTTTTGTTGCCTAAAGCACCCACATGAGCATAAGAATCTTTGGCCTTTTATTACAGAAGAAAGATTGATTGTCCTACTCTACCTATGACAAAGACAATAACTCATGCAATGTTATGTTTTGCTTTGCCATTATGATCTGACCTTATTGATTGGCTCAGCTCCCCGCAACCCAGTTCTCAACTGAGTTTATGTAAATTCTCAGAGTAGGATATGCTTGTGATGGCAAGGCTATTGTGCATTTTCCAATTAAATTTGCTTGGCAAAAGTACTATTATTTTTATGCTATTGTAGTCTGGGTGTTATGGATATGTATAGTCCCACTGGAATATTCAAACAGAAATGTTTATATGTACATACCGCTCAGTCTTTCCTTAGGGTTCTTGTTTACCATATAAATTGCCCAACTGTGCCAGTAGGTTTTGGCAGCGATTGTGGTATGATTTATTTAGGCTGTTAATGTAAATGCCTGGTGTGGTTGTTACTGAATGCCACTTAAAACAAATGGGAATAAATAACAAGCAATCCTCCAATTTACGATCTGCCTTTTACATTTTCTCAGGTGGAAGTGGAGGTGGAAGCAATGGATAAAGCTGGGAACTTCATTGGATGGCTTCATGTAGATGGCGTCAATATCTCTGTTGCTCTGGTAGAACATGCACTGTCTAAGGTCCACTTCACAGCAGAGCGTAGTAACTACTATAAGACACTCTTGGCAGCGGAAGAGGGACCCAAACAGAGAAAGGACAAGGTAGGTGACAATGGCAATTTTCGTCATGTTTGTTTTAGGTTTGACTCGCATGGCGTGCAGCTAATTTATACTTCGTTCAGTACAAGCACAGAAGCTGAGACATGGCTGAAACCAGCTGTTTGTGAGCTGCTCCTCTGGCTCTATTTTTTTCAACTTCTATCTTTTGCCGCAGGATCTCTAACAGGGAAGCAGAAATCTGCAGCAGTTTTAATCTCTGTCGAGCTGCTGTTGCTCATCTGAAAATTCTATTCCAAATGAACAGCTGCTTAGAAAGCTAAACCTGGTTAAGTAGAATTCATGGAAACCTCAGCTGTTTCTGATATAAAAAAGGTGGGGAGGATTTTCCAAAAACAATCAGCTGACAAAGGTTTATAAATCAGGAAGCAACAGTTGATTGAGAGGGCTGTGATTGTGACTACAAAAGAAATATACATGAGGAAAGATTAGATCTATGCAGATTAGAGGAACGCTATAATGGATTCTTGGTATGATGTAGACATTAATATTCTGATACATTGCACAAGTTGTTTTGTTTCTGCATGTTGAATTATTTCACCTTTCAGACTCCTGAAATCTGATATGCTTACTGGTTGCTTGGCATCACTGACTGACTGGCAGCCAGATGGCTATTAAAGTTTTATTCTACTTTTATTCTAAGACTATTCATGCTCCAGTCCAGGCCCGGACTGGCAATCTGTGGCTTCTGGCAAATGCCAGAGGGGCTGCTATAAGGTCCCATAGAAAGTCACTATTTAGTGGGCTGTTGGGGGCTGTTTGGGCCTCTGTGTACCTAAAATGCCAGGACCTATTTTAATTCTCAGTCCGGACCTGCTCCAGTCTATTGGTCAAAATGCATGCTTCGTTGCTAGGGTCAGTTAGAATAAAATGTTTTCCCAATCAAAACCCCAGTATAAAGTTTAAATTTGAATTAGTAATATCAGTGCCTGGGATATATTCACTGATTATATTAAGATGACCATCTTTGCAATAACCAAATTGCAAGTACTTCCCACAAAGATGGTCTGCTTTACTCTATATATAGAGAGAGAGAGAGAGAGAGAGATAGATACTGAGCAGTCTCAGAATATCCTATCTGTACACAGACACACACACCATATGTTTCAGTATTTTTGGTAGGTGGTTGCAGTTCAGTTGTGTTAATCAGCACTATCCAACAGGGGCCAACAATGCAGAACTCTGGGTTATAAATAAAACCACCTTTATTGTTACTTATAACATGATCACAGCAGTGTTTCAGACATATTACTCCTTTGCTAAAGAGCTAACATGTCTGAAATATTGCTGTGATCATGTAACAGAGCATGTATTTTCAGTACATGGTATCGATTACAAGTTCTGTAGTCCAAGGTAGTAAAATAAAGGTAAGAGATCCTCTTATGCCCTGGACATGAGAACATCCTAAAACAAATGTGGCAAGCGCCGCAAAATGCAGGTTCTACTGTATAAACATAATGGGTTTACTCTAATACAAATGGCAAAACTGCACCATATCTAGTAGCCTATAGTGACCAATAAGCTGGTAGCTTTTACTTGTCACCCTTTTGAGTAAAACATAGTGGTTATCATTGCTGCAAGCATGCTTAGGGAATCCAGCCAAGGTTTCTATGTGCAAGAAATTTGTATAATATCCCCTTAAGTTAAAACCCAGAGTAGTGTGGAAATAGGATCACATTTATTGAAGGTTTGATAATCTAATACTATTGTGGACTCAAAAAATAATAAAAAAAAAGGATTTCCTAATGTGGCTGTTTTTTTTAGACACTACGAAATGTGACTAAGCACGTGTAAGGGTGATTAAGACCTAATTATTGCCAAGGTGAGGAAGCCAGTGGATTCACGACAGTTATACTATATGGTATGCTGTGCTCATTTACCATACAGCACTGAAAATATAGTGCTAATAAATTGCATGGCATATAAGTTTGTGATAATATTCATGCTAACATTCATAGCATTATATGCAATGGCAAGTCCTTCCTTGTGTAAAATCAGTGCAGAAACGTGAGTACTTCAGATCAAAGGCTCTTTGGATAAAACAAGATAATGAAAAAAAACCCAGGATTCTATTTAAAGGGATCCTGTCATCGGAAAACATGTTTTTTTCAAAACGCATCAGTTAATAGTGCTACTGCAGCAGAATTCTGCACTGAAACCCATTTCTCAAAAGAGCAAACAGATTTTTTTATATTCAATTTTGAAATCTGACATGGGGCTAGACATTTTGTGAATTTCCCAGCTGCCCCTGGTCATGTGACTTGTGCCTTCACTTTAGGAGAGAAATGCTTTCTGGCAGGCTGCTGTTTTTCCTTCTCAATGTAACTGAATGTGTCTCAGTGAGACATGGGTTTTTACTATTGAGTGTTGTTCCTAGATATACCAGGCAGCTGTTATCTTGTGTTAGGGAGCTGTTATCTGGTTACCTTCCCATTGTTCTTTTGTTTGGCTGCTGGGGGGGAAAGGGAGGGGGTGATATCACTCCAACTTGCAGTACAGCAGTAAAGAGTGATTGAAGTTTATCAGAGCACAAGTCACATGACTTGGGGCAGCTGGGAAATTGACAAAATGTCTAGCCCCATGTCAGATTTCAAAATTGAATATAAAAAAATCTGTTTGCTCTTTTGAGAAATGGATTTCAGTGCAGAATTCTGTTGGAGCAGCACTATTAACTGATTCATTTTGAAAAAAAAATGTTTTCCCATGACAGTATCCCTTTAAGCAAATATATAATTAGCGGTGGAGCAGTGTGGAGGGCGCAGTATGATGTGACAAGGGCTACACAGATTCCGGAACAAGTCTTGGCCACCGCTCTCTAAATGCCAG
Source organism: Xenopus laevis (assembly GCF_017654675.1). Classification (NCBI taxonomy): domain Eukaryota; kingdom Metazoa; phylum Chordata; class Amphibia; order Anura; family Pipidae; genus Xenopus; species Xenopus laevis. The sequence goes on from NC_054376.1 coordinate 63,575,574, forward strand.
CAGCAGCACAGAACTATTTTTTTTTTTAAGTTAAGGGAACACTTTGTAAATAAATAACACCCACACACTGCGGTATCATCTTAATGCAGCAGTACAGGGTCAGTAGGAAGAGGAAATCTGTGCGGCCAACTAAAATATTATTTGTAATTAAACAACTTGCACACAAAATTAAATCAGTGCCTGCAAGTATTTTGCAAATGCTTACATAGGTCAGTCTGTCACACCCTGCAGTGCTATTCAGCATGATAAAATACGCAGCAATCCTGCAACCACCACCACTGCTAATGCAACGCGTGAGCATGTTCTACAACTGTGAAAAATGCGTGGTGGGTGACCTCAGCCAGTTTAGCAAACAGAAACAAACCACTTATATGCCATGTGTATAAACATACATAAACATACATAAACTGTATCAAAGGCACCTGCCTGTGAGGCTGAGAATATTTATATTATCCTTTGTTTGTATAGTGCCATCACATTAACACTTTCAATAACATGAGCTAGTTCTGCAGTGAAGCTTACAATCTAAATTCATCACATAAACACAAGGCACTTATTTAATTTGTAATCAGCTTCTGTAAACCTTGAAAATGGTTCCTCGCTTGTTCCAGTGGAGTGTGACCTGATAAAGAATTATATGTACATGGGGCCTTTATCAGAGAACAGTGTGATGGCAGCTCTGCCATTTGATTTAAAATAATTTAATTTTTCCTTATCCACTCTACCTTATAAACGAAAGCTATTCATTAATTTTATCTGTGTGAGGCTACCCTGATTTCAGTATAATTGCAGGGATCAAAGGCAAGTAGGAAAAAAAGCAGTCATTGCAGGATCTTGTCAGTTTTTTTTACTCTTTCTCCTATTTCATCTCATCAGAAGTTTTGGACTCATAACCTATTTATTTTTCTCCCCTGGTGTAAAATGTGAAAAATTACAGCCTCTCCGTTAAAAGGTATCAGTATGTGCCAATAAGTTTGCACACTGAGTTCTAGCAAGATGTATTATTTCTTCCGCCTCAGCCCCTCCATTAAATCAAACCCAACATTATCTATAATGAAAGAAAAAAATGTTTCGGAAGTGAAAAAGCACTCATGTTATTTAGTTTATTGTAAGATAGGTACTAGGTGCTTTATATTTCCAGCCACAGAAAGGAATTGTAGCATGGTATTTTGTCCTGCAAATGAGTCGCTTATTAGCTTAAATGGTCTCTCCTGTCCCTGCCCCAGGAATGATTAGTGACTTGCACCTTGTGCTTCTAGTTCTGCCTGCAGATCAACCCTATTCTGGCAAATTTGCAGGGATCAAAAATAAGTAAAACATCTGTTTTCTGGATTAAACATATAAAGCTACAGCACTTGCAGAAACTGCTATAACATGAAGTATTTAGTATACATACATTTAAAAGGATATGTTAACCCCTGGAACTATTGAATACAAGAATGTTGATTGTGCAAGTAGGCCTTATCGCTGCACAACAGATCTTAGCCTGGCTTACCCATCCAGCCAGACTTTATTCTGTACTTTTGCTGAGCTAAAATTTAGTTAGCTAAAATAGAGTGGCATCATGGCCCCTATACCAATGAAAAACTGTTATATCTTGTGATCTCCCCCCAAACTATAGTCATGTATGTTTGAGACAGAAGCAACAGGGAAACATTCATGTTTTATTGATGATAATCTAATGCAGTATGTCTTCAAAGTAGGAGAAGAAATAGTTTTGTAGTGTTTGGAAGTGATAATGTTAGCTGTCAGGAAGATATTTATCAGAATTCTCTTGCGTGTATTCCTGTTGATATTTCATGTAACTGTCCTTCCTGTGGAATCTGTTCTGTGGGCAGGTACATGTTATGGTCATATCTGACCCTATCTTGGCTTGTTTCTGAGAAGTTTACTATTTTGTCAGTTCTATGGGATGAGCATGCCAACGAACAAGATTACCTAAAAACTGCCTGTGTATAAATTTGGTTTAGGTCTAATAATATTATATTGGCTCTTGCTTTAACTGAATCATACAGATGCATACAGATGATTCCTTATTTAGTACATGAGTAGAACAGGCAGAAAAACAGCAAGCGAGTAGCATTTATTTCTTCTTGCTGTTAAGACTGTGTGACAACCAGTTAACTACAAATGAAATTATTTGATAAAGGTCAGAGACAGGCCCGAGACATTGTGTGTTTCCAGTCAAACAAATGTATAGTTGTACTGCTGATGTCTATGTTCCCCTTTACATACATTGCCTTAAACTGATACTTATAGGAAAGCTGACATTTAATTTTGCTAATAAACAGATCAATAACCCAGCTCTTTAGCTCATATTACTAGCAGACTTCAGCACTCTGCTTCATCTAGATTGTCTTGTTTTGCATTTGATTATCTGGAATAATATTAATACACTTGTGTATATGTTATGCCTGCAGCTAAAAGCCTACCTTGATTATATCTATGTTGCTCTAGTACAATAAAATATTACTCCCATTTCCATACCCAAAATTGCACTCAGCAGCTCTGTGTATATATGGCCCAAGTTTTACTTACACTGTATTATCTCTACATTGTCACACTTATGTCATTTCTGACCACCTTCAAGCCACATTTTATAACAAAGTGCAACAAATCCTTGCTATCAGCAGTCATTTTATTTCTAAATAACATGTTTCTTAATAAATTTGTTGGCGTATTGTCAAAACCATTGTTTAGTTTCCCGCTACAGACCAAGACTTAGAGTTTTACAGTTTTCAGCAATATTCTAATGCTGACTCAGCGTTCAGCGTCACTGTGTACAGAAATCCAATGTACTTTATGGCCATCTGACTAATATATCAGATGGAAAGTTGTCAGTTTATTGAGCCCTGTCTCAGCTGCTTTCAGCTTTCACAAGGCATTTGGATGGAACTTACCAGCTGTAGGACTGTGGGTAACCAACCATGGATTGTGCTCAAACTGGCATTATTCTCGTTCTGCCATATTACATTTTTAGTCCAAATGTCTTCTTTCTAATGGGAGGTACAGCGTCCCTTTAACTGATTCATTGCCTGAGAGATCTTCCACGGTTACCCCCAGTTTAATACATAACATTTTCAGCATTCAGGGAAATACTGATTCTGCCGTATATGGCAAAATATTTTCCTTTAAGTTACTTTCTTTAAATATTGAGTTTATTAAATGCAATCTAGCATACCTTGTTTTAAGTATTTTTGAATTTGTTCGTTATTTATATATAGGGTATTCAATCCATACAAATGTTCTGTTCCAAGGCATCTTTAAAATATTACCTAATATATATCATAATTGCCCAAAAAACCCTAAACAATCATATCCCCCCATTTTGCACTCTTTGTAGTACTCCCTTATTATATGTTCATTCATATAATTGGGTTATAACTAGTGGAGTTCTCTTTAAATATGTAATGTTAACATTTTATTGGAAGTGGCGCATTTGCCCAGTACATTTTTTTTATACTGTGTATATACTTTTAGGACATTATAGACAAATAGAAGGGGACCTGCTAGATCATTGAACGCCAAGGTGACTTCTTGTATCCTTATATTTTACAACCAAGGTATATCACTTATTTTAATACACAAGTTTCATTGAGTCATGTGACAGAAATTCCATCGCTAGGCATTGAATATAAGGATATTATTTACATGATATTCATGGCTCTTGTCTGTTATAGTTTGTCTTGGTCCATATCCTATAGAAACCAATTAGCAGTGAAGTTTGATAATCTCTTTTTGCGTTTATAAGACTAAGAACAAGTGCCTGGTTGCAAGTACATTTTTTTCCTGCAATCGACCTCATAGCAGAATCCCTCTCTAGTCATATCTTCATGGTGTATCGAGCACATGTTATTGCAGTGCCATTGTAGTGTTAGTCTACTTGCAGACTAAATGGGGGATTATTTAGGTTTGCACTCCTATCTACTAAGTAGGTACATGCTAGTCTAGCACCTGATGATAATCTTGATGTATGATCATGCAGCAGAGCTTTAGCATTAGTGTAATGATGTCTGAACTGCTAAAGCAATGGAGTAATAGAGCACACTATCCAAAAATCAGGAGTTGTAACAGCAGTAAATGGTTTAGGCTTTCCACTAACACATACATTTCACACAACTTTTCATAAAGAATCTACTACTGCATCTTGACTAAATTTTGGGGACCCCCCACCTTTGTATTCAGCAGGTACAAACTCCTTTTCTTTTTTGTATGTTGTATGCATTGGCATAAGAGGAGGCCAGGGAGGTCGCTTGAATTACCAGTGTTTCTTGTATATGAAGTTTATCTTGGGAGATTTCATTCATTTCCAGTTCAGGATCAAGTTTAATGTGTCCCCAAAAGTGAACAGGTTATTTGTACAAAATAAAGGTAATTTAGCTAGCATCAATCTGAAGTACCGTATATACTCGTGTATAAGCCGACCCGCGTATAAGCCGAGGTACCTAATTTTACCTATGAAAACCAGAAAAACTTATTGACTCGCGTATAAGCCTAGACACAACTCAGAAAAGTCTCAGAAATATCAAACAGTCTCTGGCAGGCCTGAGCAAAAAAAAATCAATTCTCTATGTCTGCACTCATTTTTATGTGTGTGTATATTATATAAATATATAGCACAAGCCAACATACAGTATAGCTGCATTTGTGAACAGTCTTTTGCCATGGGCTCCTTTGCATATTGCTATAAATTATATTTTGCTCCAATTTAATGTTAGAAAATTAAAATACTTGCTCGGAAGCAAAGACAAACAAAACACACATACATTAAAAATTTACTCACTGTGTTTGGTTTTACCCAAAACAAAGTTGGACTAAAAAACTAAATTTGCTTATCAAGTGCAGGAGACAAAAAAAGGCAACTAAATATACCTCTGTTTCAGTACCGCTCCTCGGATCAGGTCTGCCAGGCAATTTGATGCTGCGAGGCTACAGCACAAGCCTATGTGCGTCAAGTCATTGTTCAAATAGCACCTTTTGTTGCTGGAGCCTTATGTGCTTTGCTCCTCGGGCAAGGCAAAGGCTCCTACTTTAAAAATAGGGGCAGCTGATGCTGGCAGGCAGAAGGGGAGAGCGCCGGGGATACAGCTTCCTGCAGCCGGCGCCGGATCACGTCGCTGAGCTGATGACGTCAGCGCGCGCACGCACTCCTTGCGCTGTTGCTGTTGCTGGGAGCGGTATCATGTGGGATTCATCGCTACCGTTAAGCTGACCCGCGTATAAGCCGAGGTAGGATTTTCAAGCACATTTTGCGTGCTGAAAATCTCGGCTTATACGCGAGTATATACGGTATATTGAATTTTACCCTCATATGAAGGAAACATTTTTAAGAAAGCTGCACTTACAAAGGCTGTAAGTACGTGTACTGTTATTCTGTGTGTTTCTAGAGTTTGGGTGTATTGCCTGCCATGCCAAGTACAGGCAACTTAGAATACAGTTACATAGTTAGATTAGGTTGAAAAAAGTCAATCAAGTTCAACTCCTCCAACTGAAAAACCAGCATATACTGAGCAGTCTCAGAATATCCTATCTGTACACACACACCATATGTTTCAGTATTTTTGGTAGGTGGGTGTAGTTCAGTTGTGTTAATCAGCACTATCCAACAGGGGCCAACAATGCAGAACTCTGGGTTATAAATAAAACCACCTTTATTACATCGTTTGTTACATAGTTACATAGTTAAATCGGGTTGATAAGACAAAGTCCATCAAGTCCAACCCCTCCAAATGAAAATCCAGCATCCATACACACACCCCTCCCTACTTTCACACAAATTCTATATATCCATACCTATACTAACTATAGAGATTAGTATCACAATAGCCTTTGATATTATGTCTGTCCAAGAAATCATCCAAGCCCAGTGTCGGACTGGGGCACCTGGGGCCCACCAGAGAACTTGATCTGAAGGGCCCCCTCCATTTAGTCAGGGAAGCCCGCAAGGGAAAATAAAGGACATATAAAGAACAAATGGCATTCAATACAATGATGCAGAAACTGAGGTAAATTCGATAGGAATCTCAGATTAGATGGGGTAGGGACTGATGGGAAAGTGAAACTATATAGCTATATGTCTATACATACAGTATAGATATATAGAGATAGAGAGATATGTGCACACAGTACTCAATTTAATCAACTTGTAATTCATTAATTGATTAAAAATTCATGGTACACTTCATTTAAAATAAAAATATTAAAAACAAAATAAAAGTGAGCATTTCAATTATTTAATACATTTTTAATTTATTAATTTTAAGCACTCCCATCCCAATCCCAGTAAAATAATTCATTGCTTAACTAGGGGAGAGATAAAGCAACTGGAAAGGAGCATGGAGATGGGCAGTAAGATAAAAAAAGTGGGGCAGCAAACTTAGTGGGAAAGTTAAGAGACCATAGGACATTTTTAAACTAAATTAAAGAAGTTGGTGGAGGGCACGCAGGGTTTTACAGTCCATGTGGGTAATGGGGGTAATTAGGCCCACCCCTCCCCCTAGATCATTTACTTACCAGCACTGTAGTAGGAGCCAAGCAGATCAAATCTTCCCTGGATAGCACTGGCAGAGGAGAAAATGAGAAGGCAGCAGTATCAGACCACCAGCAGCCCAACTTGACCAGCGGATTGAAATTTAGCACAGACAGATGCGGCCAGGATCTACCCATCGCACCAGTAGTAATTGCATCAACAGCCGATCCCTCCTTGATGCTCCTCTCTCTGATTCCCTCCACGTGATGGACGCCGGTCAGTCAGTGACATCATCGCGCACAGCTGCAACAAGCTCAACTTTCCAGAGCAAAATACGAAGATATGAGCAGCGTTGCCAGGCGGAGTAGTGTAGCAGCAGCGGGGCCCACTAGCTACAGCGTGTGGGGCCCATAGTTATTGGAGTGCACAATCGAAGAAAAAAACGGAGCATAGCGCACAATTCAAGTCCGATAATTGGCAAAAAAATAGGGTAGAGTGTGGTCTTGGGGGTCCACAAGGACTGGGGCCCACCGGGATTTTTCCCGGTGTCCCGGTGGGCCAGTCCGACACTGTCCAAGCCACTCTTAAAGGCATTAACTGAATCAGCCATCACAACACCACCCCGGACGGACTGTGAAGAACCCCCTACGTTGCTTCAAATGAAAGTTCTTTTCTTCTAGTCTAAAGGGGTGGCCTCTGGTACGGTGATCCACTTTATGAGTAAAAAGGTCCCCTGCTATTTGTCTATAATGTCCTCTAATGTACTTGTAAAGTGTAATCATGTCCCCTCGCAAGCGCCTTTTTTCCCCAGAGAAAACAACCCCAACCTTGACAGTTTACCCTCATAATTTAAGTCTTCCATCCCTCTAACCAATTTAGTTGCACATCTCTGCACTCTCTCCAGCTCATTTATATCCCTCTTAAGGACTGGAGTCCAAAACTGCACTGCATACTCCAGATGAGGCCTCACCAGGGACCTATAAAGAGGCATAATTATGTTTTCATAGCAGGGGGCTTGGCTTTGGAAGCTGTCAGAAACCATTACAAATCTTGAAAAGTCTGCATATTTTTTAATTGATGTATATTGCAAAGTTGCTTAAAATTGTTTAATTTTTGAAAAGCTTATGTTTTTGTGCTCTTCTCCTTTAAGGAAACTCCCAACACACTGCCATTTAGTGTATAACTTGCATTTATATTATTTTTGCCAAAGTGCATAACCTTGCATTTATCAACATTGAACCTCATTTTCCAGTTTGCTGCCCAGTTTTCCAGTTTAGACAAATCACTTTGCAAAGTGTCAGCATCCTGCATGGAACCTATAGTTCTGCACAATTTAGTATCATCACCAAACAGTAGTTTCAATGACCACCTCCAGGTCATTAACAAGTTAAAAATCTAAGGACCTAGTACAGAGCCCTGCGGTACTCCACTAACAACACTGGTCCAATTAGAAAATGTTCCATTTACCACCACTCTTTGTAGTCTCTTTTAGCCAGTTCTCTATCCAGGTACAAATCCAGGGCTCCATATAATTATTCTACAAGTGATCTGGTCAGCTAAAAACACACCTAATACACAGCCATGCAACAGTTTAGTAGAATCCTGAACATTTTGCATCCCTGCTTTTATCCCTTTCTTTGAAAAAGATATGTTGAACATTTGTATTTGAATTTTGGACGGAATCATTTAAACACAAGATCTGTTTTCTTTAGTTCTGCCAGTGTCGATTAGGATACTGTAGTTTCAAGGCAGTTCTCTGCTTTATTAAAATGTAGGTTAATTCACAGTTAATGATTCATTGTTTGCCTGTCTGAATAAGAGTAAACCTCTGTAACGTGACTCCTGTTGGAGCAATCCCATTACTTTGTAATGAAATAGACACATACAGATTTATATACTATACTGTTGTTTATAGTAATAGAGAGAATGGTAGTGTATTTAATGTTTTCTAGGTACTGTTTTGCCTCTATTCTCTAGAAAATGTATCCAGTATCATGGGTTTCAATGTTGGCTACATCAATTGTTTGACAGGTCCTATTGATGTGCGTTTTTTTGTCTCCTGAGTCCCACAAAATGGGACAAACTGTTGGTATTATCATGTACAGTATCTCATCAAATCCCCTACTACCTCATCTCCACACTCCTTATGTTAATAATCCTGCTTGCTCTGAATTCCCCTAACTAATTACCCAAAACTCTTCAGATTTCCCTTGTAGTTAAATGTTGCTTCACCACCTTAAGGATTATATTCATGAAAACCTTTTAGTAAAAGTTGCAAGGGGTAATTGTGATTCAGACTGTTCATGTTACCAAGCTTATGACTTTTTCTAGACCATTGTGTAGGGTCACATAGTTGCATTGATAATTTACATTTTTCTCTATTTCATTATGCAGTTGGTCAGCTTTACGCCTATGTCATTGCAGCTCTAGTTAGTCTAGATTTAACTGTACCAGGAAGGGCACGGTCCGCATCATATATTTTTCTGCTAGTTGGCAAAATCAGTGAGTATTCTTCTCTCCTTTTTATGAATTTGTCTTACCTCTTCACTATGGAACACTTGTTGCTCCTAGACATTTCCACTTCATCACTTAACTAACAGTTGACTATGGCAGAACTGGCTTAACAAGTCTAGTACAAACCAATGGACTGCAAATATTAGTTTCTGGAGATTACATGGCTGTGTGATTCACCTTTATGTTAATGTTTAGTATGTTATAGAATGTGTAGGATCCAAACGTTTAATAAGTCCCTATGGCTTTAGATCCCTACACTTCATTATCTCCCTAGTTGCTGGCAGATGCCCATGTATCTATTTATCCAATTTATCCAACTCCCTGGTTGCTAAGGTAAACACAACCCTAGCAACATGATAGCTGCGAAAACATTTATTGTCCCTCTTTTTACTTCCAAAATGTTGAGGTATGCTCTTGTCCCCAATGCTATCTGCTGTTATGTGTTTGCGCTTGGGCAAACCTAGTGTTAGATTAGATAACTCCATAGGTGTAAAATCTATTAGGGTGAAGACACGCAGAGCTTCTAGTAGCAGCTACTTGTCACGGATACAAAAATAGACAATAGTGATAATTAACTGATAACTGTCTCTGCGTGTGTTTCAGCAGAGGGAATTCTTAGCATTGTCTATGGTGGGGGTATTTACTGGTGTTTTGTATCTGTGATATGTAGCTCTGTGCATCTTCACCATTAATCACCATACTGTGTCTAGGAAACCCAAGCTTAATGGTGAGATTTGGAGGCACATGACTATTTGCTTTCCTCAAAACAACTAAAGCCACAGCGTGGGAATTTATTTGTTACGGACACATTTGGGGTGCAAACATATTTGCTTTCCTTAATATTTGTGAAACTACTGTATAATGCTAAACCTCAAAAGGGGGCTTGAACAAAAAAAGTTTTAAGAACTTGTTTAACATCTTGATGGGCTGACAAGTGATGTTCAGTGTATGGATATCAGCTGCTGTCACCACCCCATCTATCGGGTGTGTTTGAGAAGTTGAGGGACATGGCTGGAAATATATATATAGTCCAACGTATCAAGGATGATACAACTCAATTCCAACAAATCTTAAATGTGCTTGAATCAACCATTCAGTGCTCACCATCCCAGTCAATCAATTACATAATTAATTATTGACCATCTTATTCAATGTGTAGCAAGTTTAGCTTTCATTTTACAATCATCATAAATATTCATCATAAATAGTATAAAATTGTGTATAAAACAGTGTATTCAACCATATTTAAATTATTATTTTTATTAGAATTATAATAATTATTAATTATTATTTTGTTGTGTTCTGCACATTTATTTTTTATCCGAATCATCCCCAACTGCTGTTATGCATTCATAACTACCCTTACAGTTAAAGAACCCTCTTTCTCTTGCCCTAAAATCATATACATTCCCTCCATCTCTGCACTTTATTTGATTCCCTCTGTACCCCCCCCTCATGCCTTTCTGTGTAAATTCCAAGTGCCAGATGGCAGGCTGCCTTGCAGCTCACTTCCCTCCTCCCTTTCTAATGCATCTTCTCCTCTCTTTCAATTACAAGGTTACAGCTTCTCGGTCATTTCTCTCTTTCCCTGATCAGCAGTAGGTCATGTGCTGTGCTACTTATAGTGAACAACTAACTGCAATGGGCATATGTGCAACAAACAGCGATGCAAACCCCAAAGTTCCAAGAATATAATTGTGTTCTTTTTGGAAAGCAGGCATAAAAAATAATTTCCACCCACAGCCATTGCTAATAGTGATTCTCCAAGGGATAACAACTGCTATTTACTCCTAGAGCTAACAGAAACCATGCTAAGAGAATTCCATTTTTATTTACCTAAATTGATCTCATTGCTAGCTTCCTAATTTATCTGTATCACTGTATACCTATGTCAGACGTGTGCTTGTAATATGACTGCTGCAGCCGCACTTTATCATATACCTTATTTAAACGTAAGGTTGTTAGCAGTGCGTGGTAAAGGGAAGCAGTATAACGGTTTACTTATACCGACAACCTATAGTACATGTGATGTTAAACTCCTGTAATATCCTCCTCTTTTTACAAAGTGATAAGGGACCAAAAATGAATTCTGCATTCATATTCCGTCTAGCAGGCATGTAATGGGGATACCAAGTATTCCAGTTCTTAGATTTGAATGCACTTAGTTAAATACTGTTTGGACTCCTTTTGTTCATAAGGATACTGTTCCTCCAGAATGGTCTGTTCCCTCTTAAAGGAGAACTAAAGCTTAACTAAAGAAGTAGGCTTGAAATGTTGTACATTTGGGCTTCTACCAGCCCAAGGCAACCACAGCCCTTTAGCAATAAAGATCTGCATCTTCAAAGATGCCCCAGTAGCTCCCCATCTTCTTTTCTGCTGATTCACGGCACATGCTCTGTGCTGCTGTCACTTACTGAGCTTAGGGATCCACTCACAATATACAGTACACATAGAATATAAATGTCACAATATAAGGCTGATTAGTAATACATATAATTACTACATGGCAGCACAGAAACCAGTGTAACTAGCATCAGACACTTTCCAAAGTGGTGACCCCCTGTGACAAGTTTGGAGTCCTGAATTTTAAGGGTTTAGTTCTCCTTTGAGGTTTTTCTGTGGCAAATTCCTGATTCTTGTATGTACGTGTACATTTTAAATCTTAACTTGCAACATGAGTGAACTTATAATTGGTATTTGCCTTCTACCAACCAAGACATACATGATCATTGTGCCAACAATTAAGGTAAATGAAATGGAAGTTTGCTACTGATTGCAGTTCTAATATGTTCAGGCAAATATATAGGGAGATAATACATAAAACGAAACTTTAAAATGAATTATGTCAACTAGAAAGTGTTTCAAATTTGCAGGAGAGATGGAAAACTGAATTATGCAGAGCACTGGCAGAACATGTAGGGCATATTGTCTCACTGCATGTGGAAATGTGTTGTCATATTAGCCATTTTCATATTTTATTAGCAAAAGTGAGTTGTTCAGCAGACTGTCACACTACATTAAATGGATCTAGGCATTCTGCTAGTACATTGCTGGCCTATGCACTCCTAGTCTGCGTTCTTCAGTTTGTGAATCTTCATCCCAATCCAGGGAAAAACAGACTGACACTGCTTGTTTTAACTTTCTTTTTTCCAAATCCCTCTTTACTCTCATCCCACTCCATTTCTCATTAACGTTCTCTCAATAGAGAGAACGTTAATTCTAAATGATCTGTTTTCAGTGCTGAAGATTTAGTGATAAATGCTTCAAGCTATGGTTTGAATGAAATTCCAAAACAGCAAAGGCATTTGTCTTTGACTATAGAAGGATATCCATTCTGGTTTACATGGAATCATGAAGTAACCATGTAGTGATGGGGCTCTTACATCCATGATTAATATCAAATAGCCTATATCCGTCTTTTTGACTGACCCTCAAATAAAGGGAACTGTGTGCCTGTTTGTGTCATTGGAAATCTGTTGGCAGGAATTGTAAGTGCTAAGCTATTGGTGTTGTGATTTTAAATGATTGAAATGGATTTCAAGTATCAACCGGCATGATCGCATGTGCCTTAGACTCTGACAGAATAATTAATCTATTGTTATAAACTTGGACCTTGGAATTGCAGTGGATGGAAATTACTTGGATTAATCTAAAGCATTTGATAAAGTACTACACAGAATACGGTTCATTTAAGCCATATTAGCCAGGGATATTTTGGGACTTAACTTGAGAGCTCACTGAAAAATAGATTACAAAGATTGGTGGCAAGTGAAATGTTTTATTGTTGGACCAGTACTAGTGGAGTACCTTAGGGCCTATCTGTTACTATATATAACTAATCATAAATGCCCTTGAGAATTGTATTCTATTAACAATCTGTGTTTGCTGATACTGAATTATGCAAAACAGTAGGTTCCAAGGCAGAACCTTTTCACCCTATAGTGTAGTTTGAATCAGCGACTGGGCAGCAAAATGGCTGGTAAAAGAAATGGAGCAATTACATTGTGAAGAAAAATCAAACTTGGGGTTGTTAACCTTGGAAAAGTTTCTTGCAAGTGATATAATTCTTATGTGATTCCTGTGTAAAGGGATATTTTCTTGTGCAGACAAAATATTGGGGCTAGGGTTTTATATGTGCATATGTATAAGAGTTGGGTGCACTAAATAGCTTGTTGGGTACACTAAATAGCTTGTAAGTGTAGAACGGCTGTTAGTTGGATTGTAAATAAAATGTCTTCCTTTTGACACATAGCATTACTGACCACCTAAAATAACTGATATCTAACTTGTGTCCCAGGATTCAAAAGCTTCTTTGCACTGGTGCATCTGAATTATGTTAATGTGATTAATCCTCTGCAATTTTAGAAATTTCAATTTAACCATTCCCTTATATTTCCTTACATTTGGTAAAGTATTATTAATAATGACGCAATTATTGTGAAATATTTTTAAATTCATATGTAGAACATGCTTTGTGTATAGGTTTATAAACAGTAAACCTTTTATATTACATGTGTGCAAATGTACCTAGCATTCACCACCACGTCACCACAATTTGTGTGTTATAAGCAGGCATTAGTCTTGACAAGTGTACAAGATGCTCTCCGCTTTCACTGAAGGGAAGACATGTCATTACTAATTATTCATTTTATATTATGTTGGTACAGTACGTAATGACCTCTACTCCTACATATATTCCTTACACAAATGACCACTATATCTTTTAGTTTATTTTTGTTTTGCTTTGCTGCATCACAATTACCCCAAAGGCATTCTTGTGTTATCATATTTTTATAGTGCATGTCCCATTCTGACATCTCTTTCCTATACCTGTTCAGGGGTCCTGACCGCAGACTAACCCCCCCCACTCTTTCCTCTGTGATGGAGAGCAACATATGCTGCTAACAGATGGATGCCTCTACACAAAATCTCTGTCTTCATTACTGCTTGTGACTTATAAAGACATTACAAAAATAAAAATTTAGTGAAAAAAAGATGATACACAGGCACAAGGGAGACACAGACGTGCCATTTCAACTGCTGCCCCAAATGTAACCAAGCTCTGTCTGAGAAGTTTAGCAGAAAGGGGTCTAATATATTAGCAATACTTAGATTTAGCAGCAGCTCCTACCTCTTTTCTCATGTTCCTGGTAGGGCTCAGTTTTTCCCTTTATCAATGCATTGATCATCCGCCCCTCCCCCCCCTTTTAAAATCAACTTTTAGCTCAATCCCCTTTTGATATATCTGTAACATATACACATGGAATAGAGAATAGGCCAGGGCACAGTTATTAGTACTGTAGCTCCAGGGAGATGCACCGTGACACTTCCCTTTATATTAAATGTCATACAATATCCCTCTGCAACATGTTAAAAGGGGGTTATAAACCCAAAAATGTTACCTAGTGAATGAAAAATGTAATAATACAGCAATTATCCATTACATATGAATTAAAATGTTAATTTAAAAAATATTTGCCAAAAACAGTATTCGTCTATCCTTGTCTGCACTGATGCTTCTGTGTCAGTGTAGCAGAAGTTCTCTGTTCCAGCCAAGGCTCAAGTTTTTTAATAATGTTTATAATATAAAACTTGCTCAAAAATACTTTTTTGGGTTTACAACCCCTTTATCTGTAGATGTGTAAGAGTCACTTTATCAGGAGCTGTGCCTCCCGGTAGTTACAGGGTTAACTTTTAAAAAAGTCTTGTAAATAACAGCCCTTTGCATTAATAATAGATATCTGGAAAGATGCCATGCCTATAATCTAGTGTTATCAATGATCAATTAATTTTAAAAAATACCTGCCTGCCTTGAGATATTAGGAGGAGGCGTTCCTGATTCTTACTCTTTTTTTTAAGATGATCTTGCGGAGCAGTCTTTGAACAACTTTCATTGGCTATCAGAAACAATAGATTTTATGAAAGGGAGCCGTAGGTTAAGCAAGTTAGTATATAATCTGGCTGGGACTGTCTTTCAGACCAATAAATAAATTAGTAGGGATGCTGCATGCATTGATAACATACAAAAGAAAACAGCTTATCTCATATTGCTAAAATAAAATGCCAAAGTGGTTGATTATGGATACTGATTAATAAGGAGAATAGTGGATTATTAGTACACCTAGAAGTCTGAAATCTAAAAGGAGAACTAAACCCTAAAAATGAATATGGCCAAAAATGTCATATTTTATATACTGAACTTATTGCATCAGCCTAAAGTTTCAGCTTGTCAATAGCAGCAATGATCCAGGACTTCAAACTTGTCACAGGGGGTCACCATCTTGGAAAGTGTCTGCAACACTCACATGTTCAGTGGCCTCTGAGCAGCTGCTGAGTAGCTAAGATTAGGGGTCATTGCAAATTATCAAGCAAAAAATTAGATTGGCCTGTAATATAAGCTGATGCTACAAGACTGATTATTAAATTCTGATGCTAATTGCACTGGTTTCTGTGCTGCCATATAGTAATTATCTGTATTAATTACTAATCATCCTTATATTGGGATGTTTCTAGTTTGTGTACTGTATATTGTGAGTGGGTCCCTAAGCTCAGTAAGTGACAGCAGCACAGAGCATGTGCAGTGAATCAGCAGAAAGGAAGATGGGGAGCTACTGGGTCATCTTTGGAGGCACAGATCTTTACTGCTAAAGGGCTGTGGTTGCCTTGGGCTGGTACAGAAGCCCAAAACATAATGTAGAACATTTATGCCTACTTTTTTAGTTAGGCTTTAGTTCTCGTTTAACTGTTTAAACAGAAAAAGCATAAAGCTGATTGGTCAGGATGGTTTCTCTAACCCCTTTGACTTTTAGTGGCTCCATATCATCCCCAATTGTATAGGTGGCCATAGATGTTAAGATTTTTTAAATATCTTTTCATTATGGTAAGACCAAGCTCATCTTGAAATGATTGTATAAATGTACAATTTGTCCATCAGCTAAAATTACCATTTACATTGATATCATTTAGTTGAAGCCAGGAAAACTGTGGGCAGCAACCTGCTTGCCTTGTAATAAAGCTGTGGACAACAACGTCTCCAATGTAAGCAAGTGGTGAGAGTTAATTATTTCTAGGTCAGTTGTGGGGGAATATAGCAGGTATTTGTTTTTTAATGGGTTAACCACTTATCTGTTGTAGAAAGCAATGTGTGGTTCTGGCTGCTGCCTGACTGACAGCACTGTAAATGTAACTTTTTGGGGTTTCACAGGTTCCATTAGACTGAGTGTGCTATGCCAACATACAGCATAGTCAGCATTAAAAGGAGTTAAAAATAAATATTTGGTGAAAAAACAGTTTGAGAAATTGTGATGGATGCTCTTCCTTGTACCATCAACCTCCTCGTTCATAAAATGATCCTGTTAATTGCCAGCACCGGAAAATATCCTAAGTGATATGAAAAGAAAATTGTGGTTTAGTGATCTCCCAGAAAGGTATGAAACTTGTTACATCACTAGATGCATGCCCTGATGATGAGCTGACACTAGAGTATGTTACAATGAATACAAGCATAAAACGGAAAGTGCAAATGACAAATATGCTACAGACTCAGAAACAAAACTAAAAAGTAAGGATCAAGCTAAAAAACACTAATGTGCAGTGTGAAACAAAACAGGTGAAAGTTTTGTTTGCAAAAAGCCAGGCCATTTAAAGGCAAACTGCTGAGTCTGGAAATCTAGAATGAATCTGCAAACGAGACAAGTTAACCAACAACAAGCCAAAAGTGTTAAAGTGGAAATGGAAGACACGGATTTAGTGTGTGCCTCTCACTCCAAAGAGGATGGATCATCAATTCACAGCTGGTGTATGGACTCAGGAGCTACAAGTCATATGACCAATGATAAGAAATGCTTTACTTGATCAAAGCAGAAAGAATTGCTACATCTATTGGGTAATTTATGATCTCAGAGGGAGTGGGGGGAAAGGTTTTTTCACTGGCTTGTCTCCAAAACCGTTATCAGAAAGATACTAGTCAAAAATGTCCTATATGTCCCAGCTCTTGAAAGTAACCTGTTGTCTGTGAAAAAGCTAACTAAACAAGGAAATACCAGGACTAGCATGCCAGTGGTATTCAAATTGATGCACACTGTACACTAATAAAATGTACTAGCTGCATAAAAGAAAAGTTTACCAAAAACATTTCCAAAAGCCAGCAACAGCCGAGCTCAACAACCCTTGGAACTTACGTGCACAGATTTGTGGCCCTATGAAAACTCAAGACTCCAGGAAAGAAAATATTTTCTTAAATTTATTGATAATTTTTCAAGGTACACAGTACTCTAGCTGCTGCATAGCAAAGATGAAGTTACAGAGAAGCTTGAAAGTATCTTGCTCAAGTAAGCAATACATTTAACACTAATAACAAAAATACAGCATGCATATGGTGCAAGTGGCAAAAACACAAGCCATTCTGAGGAAACATGGAATTTTCTTTGTGTGAAAGTGGAAAAAGCATGCTTTTTGGAAAGTGGAAAGCTTGTGCTGAGGAAGGTATACAGTACTTGTTGTTTAAGGTGAATCTCATAAAGGGTTCAGAATCGTGAACAAAAAAACAGTCAGCAGGAATGTGATTATTGATGAAAACTCTGTCTAAAGTTTCATGATGTGTCATCAATGGGCCAGTCTATAGAAGAGCCCCAACCAGTACTAGAGAACACTGAAATGGTCAGTATAAGTGATTCAGAAATTGAAAAGGGAGAAAGTGATATCTCCACAAGTTGTCAGTCTGCAAGAAGCAATAAGGGCATCCCAGCTAAACACTTGTCCTATATGGTTCGTAAAGCACCACAGCCAGAACCAACTTCATTGAAGGAAACTGAAAGTTCCCTGTACCAAGATCCAAATTTAAGAAGCTCAGGGATGGGATGAGATTAAAAAGTATTTGTTGAGTAGAAATGTTATAGACTAGTGAGTATCCATGGTGTGATATAGCCTTCTATCTTCTGCATGTGGTGAGGAGAATAAAGTATCATCCATGCTTTTTTAATCATCATCCTGGTTGGTAAGATTCCTGATTGCTGCTGCAGCTCCAGATTACCCAGTTACTCTGCTAACAAAAACATTTTTACATTTTAATTCATTAGACCACAGGAATGTTTTCCACTTCGTCTTCAGCTGTATTAAACGAGCTTGGACCCAGAGAAGGCTATGGTGTATGGTGTATGGTGTATATATACGGTTTCTACTTTGCATAGTAGAGTTGTAACTTGCATTTGTGCATAACAATTCTAAGCAGCCCCTAAGCAGTGCCAGGCAGAATAAAAGCTGTATTCATCTGTTTGTTCATGGCCATTGTTTGTAAATGCAAAGACTGCTGAAGCAATTTTCTGCCCTTCTTGTACTGACTGCCTGGCCTGCTATTCTCATTTTAAGTTTTTGCTCCATCTGAAAGCCTTCTATTTTTCCTACATTTAAATCCCTCCTGCCTCTTCCACTTTTGTTTTTTCTCATCATCTCCTTCCATTACTCAATCCTTCCGCCATTTCTTGTCCCCCATCACCTGGTTCCCTCACCCTCCCTCCGTTTTCTTGTATTGTGCCAACTTGTGTAGCTGCTTGATGAAACTGAGTACTGAGTTGTAAATCAACTCCCACTGACAATAAATTCTACGGGCTGAATTGCATGATATGAGTTGGAAATGACTGGCTGCATTTAAGATGTAATATTCCAAATTGACTGCATTAGCAGATGTTCTGCTGTTTCCTACTGGAATTGTTAAGATCGGAATCTTACTGTGTGTAATACAAATGCATTCCAATAGAAAGCGAATAAAACCGAGCACAGCCAGGACGTGACAAAAAAAATTCAATTTGAAAGGCAGATCTGAATAAATTGGTCCATCTAATCTGTCCGTTCTCCCATCTTCCTAAAGAGCACAGACTTATTTAATTCACCATAAAGCCTCATGTCTAATTCATGTGCTACCAAATTCTTGTTCAAGACGCTCCATTCCCCTAACATTTCTTTACATAAATGATTGCTGTTCGAAGCTGCACCTATATTTTTAGACATTGCTCTTGTTTTTGCTTTGAATATTCTTGAATGATGCCATAGGTTTAAGTTTAATAAAGGGGGCTGTATTAATCATCGGTACTGAATTGTTGGATATTTCTTTAAAGGGAGATTTAAATAAATATGGTTAAAAAAATTGCAACCCACTGTAAAGTTTGTATTTTTTTTCAATTGCAACTGTAACTCTATGGATTCATTAAGGCATAATTTGCAGTTGGCTGATGGAGATATTTACCTGTAGTAGTGGAGATAATTAAAAGCACTTTTACTGGGTAAAACGAACGAGCCTGCAAGGTACTGTATGTGAAAAGCATACATTATGGGTATTCTTGAATAAGATGAATTTTAAATTAATTTTTATGAAAGAGGTCAATAAATAATTTTAAATTAGGGGGAGCACCACCCACTTACACATAGATATTTGAGTATAGGAATAAACTGTTTCATCCCTTTTTTAAGAGAACTCATTTTCCAATTATAATGCCTGGACTGCAAAAAAATATTTCAATGATATGGGGTTATGTTATCAGATATAATGTAATATTCTTAATGATTAACAGTCTATAGTTATTCACCCTATATGATTTGTGAGGCATATTATAGAAAAATAAATTGAATGCTTTTAATGGAGAAGGGAATATGAATCTGGTTAGCCTCAGTTAAGGTTAGATTTGCGCTTTCTTTTGTGCTTTGTGCTTTAATAATAGGAAGGTTCTGATTCTTCAATTATCAGCAGGCTCAGGCAGCCTTGTCTCCACAACTATCCAATTTCTCTTTGGCTTTATCACATACTATAGAGTTCTAAACCTTGTAGCAGCACTGGAAGTTTTGTTACTGCAGTACCAGTCTGCAAATGAAAGTACACAGATCTCCTAATTATAAGAGAACACTGCAGTGCCAAGAACAGAAGGAAAAAAGGGCTCTGCAAGATTAATGTCTTTTACTAAGGGCAGCTATAAAACAAATGCTGCAAAACCAGAGGTGGGTAGGAAGCTTGGAGAGGTGACCGAGGAAGAACAATATCAGGACTATGAGGATTCCAGAAAAGAGTGAATTCTCATTTGTTTGGTTCATTTTCAGTTTATACCATTTAGGGCCATCTTAAAGTTGAAAGAAGTTTAAATATGCATTGCTCTTTGTGGCAGTGATCTGTTGCATATTAACATCCCTTTTATCAACTGTTGCTTTTTTGCTTTTTTGACCTTCAACTCTAAATGTCATGGTCTTGTGTCTTGGGGCCAATGTAAAATTTATGCTGAAAAACTTGTTTAAAAGGCAATGTAAAATATATCGCAAATTTATGAAGGCACGTATTTTCTTTTATACTACCTGAATGCTGTATTTTATTTTATTTTACTCAATTTATACATAACCCATCCAAGCCATCACATTTCAGCTGGCAAGTAAATTCTGATGGTAAAAAAAAATTACAATGGATGATGACAGATTTACACAAAGTTTTACACAAAAAATGAATACACACCTTGTAAATAGTCTGGTTTTACATTACAGTGCCTGGCAATCAATTGGTGGTGTATAGTATTTTTTTCCCCACAGTTTAATAAATCGACCCCTTACTGCTTGCTTTTATATAATATTTCCTCTATTTGTTTAATGAAAGGAGTATATTTTTAAAGATTCTACAGCACATGTATGGAATCTGTTATCCAGAATGCTCGGGACCTGGGGTTTTCTGGATGATGGATATTTGGATAATTTGGATCTTCATACCTTAACCCTTTCCCTGCCAGCCGTTTTGTCCTAGATGCGAACATCTACTGCCAAGCAGGTTTTAGATATTTTGCACTCTTTCACTTTTAGGCCCCTTCCTGGGGCGGTCTTTTAGTTTACCCAGGAAAACAATATATTGTTTTTTTCAGGACAACCTGAACTTTCAAAATATGCAAGAATTTTGGTGTAATTCTACTTCTGTAAAAAAATATAGGCTTCTAAGTGTCCAATAAAATGAAAAAAATCATGTTTCACAAAGAACAATCACATATATCAGAAACATTATTTACTTTATGTATGAGAAAACAGCTGATTTGGAAAGGTCTGTGTCTCCTGAACGCGGCAATACCAAATATATATAGTTTTATGGAGATTTCTCACTTGTATAGATCAAAATCTAAAAGCAGTACACTAGCAAATGTCCAAAGCACCGCTCCCCAAACGGCATACTTCTGATTTCAAGGCCAAACATTCCACTAACAGTAGGTTTACCCTAGAAAACTACCCATTATTAGAAAGAACAGATTCTGGTGAATCAAAAATGGGTAAACATATCGTTGTACTCCAAACTCCCAAGTTGCAATTGTTTCCTAAAGTTATAATGTTTTATAGAAATTGGTGAATTTTTTGAAAAATGACCTCAAAGCTTCCAATCTACAGAATCGTATCTCCCACACATCATTAGGTATCAATGTAAAACACCCCAAATATGAAAGCCTGGGATCCACTGAACAGTTTGATGCCCAATATGTATAGGTGTACCCAAGCACGTGACATATAGGGGCCCTAAACTGTAGACACCTCATTTGAGCTATCAGTTCTGTAATTCCAGATACTGCAAAATCAGCACATTTGCATCGTTTTGGGGTGGGGTAAAAGTAAAAAAAATAAGTTCATCCCAGAAAACCATATATTTTCGGAAAGTACACATTCCCACGAATCTAAATTGGGTATGCATGTCTTTGTACTACAAAGTACCAAGCCGCAAACGATTCCTAAATTTGGTGATTTTGGCGACATTTCCAAAAATCACCTCAAAATTTCTACCCTGCAGCATCGTATTACCCACATACTTTTAGGTATCAAGAGAAATCACCCCAAATATGAAAGCCTAGGGTCCTCTGAACAGTTTGATGCCCAATATGTATAGGTGTACCCAAGCACGTGGCAGACAGGGGCCCCAAAAGGAAGACCCCCATATGGTCTGTCATTTCAGGTACTGCAAAATCAACACATTTACATCGTTTTGGGGGGGTCAAAAGTAGAAAAAAGTGGGTTCACCCCAGAAAACCATATATTTTCGGAAAGTACACATTCCCATGAATCTAAATTGGGTATGCATGTGTTTGTACTCCAAAGTACCAAGCCGCAAATCATTCCTAAATTTGGTGATTTTGGTGATACTTCCAAAAATCACCTCAAAATTTCTACCCTGCAGCATCGTATTACCCACATACTTTTAGGTATCAAGCAAAATCACCCCAAATATGAAAGCCTAGGGTCCTCTGAACAGTTTGATGCCCAATATGTATAGGTGTAACCAAGCATGTGGCATACAGGGGCCCCAAAAGGAAGACCCCCATATGGTCTGTCATTTCAGGTACAGCAAAAGCAACACATTTACATCGTTTTGGGTGGGTCAAAAGTAGAAAAAAGCAAGTTCACCCCAGCAAACCATATATTTTTGGAAAGTACACATTCCCACGAATCTAAATTGGGTATGCATGTCTTTTTACGCCAAAGTACAAAGCTGCAAACCATTCCTAAATTTGGTGATTTTGGTGATATTTCCAAAAATCACCTCAAAATTTCTACCCTGCAGCATCGTATTACCCACATACTTTTAGGTATCAAGAGATATCACCCCAAATATGAAAGCCTAGGGTCCTCTGAACAGTTTGATGCCCAATATGTATAGGTGTACCCAAGCACGTGGCATACAGGGGCCCCAAAAGGAAGGCCCCCATATGGTCTGTCATTTCAGGTACTGCAAAATCAACACATTTACATCGTTTTGGGGGGGTCAAAAGTAGGAAAAAGTGGGTTCACCCCAGATAACCATATATTTTCGGAAAGTACACATTCCCATGAATCTAAATTGGGTATGCATGTGTTTGTACTCCAAAGTACCAAGCCACAAATCATTCCTAAATTTGGTGATTTTGGTGATACTTCCAAAAATCACCTCAAAATTTCTACCCTGCAGCATCGTATTACCCACATACTTTTAGGTATCAAGAGATATCACCCCAAATATGAAAGCCTAGGGTCCTCTGAACAGTTTGATGCCCAATATGTATAGGTGTACCCAAGCACGTGGCATACAGGGGCCCCAAAAGGAAGGCCCCCATATGGTCTGTCATTTCAGGTACTGCAAAATCAACACATTTACATCGTTTTGGGGGGGTCAAAAGTAGAAAAAAGCAAGTTCACCCCAGAAAACCATATATTTTTGGAAAGTACACATTCCCACGAATCTAAATTGGGTATGCATGTCTTTCTACGCCAAAGTACAAAGCTGCAAACCATTCCTAAATTTGGTGATTTTGGTGATATTTCCAAAAATCACCTCAAAATTTCTACCCTGCAGCATCGTATTACCCACATACTTTTAGGTATCAAGAGATATCACCCCAAATATGAAAGCCTAGGGTCCTCTGAACAGTTTGATGCCCAATATGTATAGGTGTACCCAAGCACGTGGCATACAGGGGCCCCAAAAGGAAGGCCCCCATATGGTCTGTCATTTCAGGTACTGCAAAATCAACACATTTACATCGTTTTGGGGGGGTCAAAAGTAGGAAAAAGTGGGTTCACCCCAGATAACCATATATTTTCGGAAAGTACACATTCCCATGAATCTAAATTGGGTATGCATGTGTTTGTACTCCAAAGTACCAAGCCACAAATCATTCCTAAATTTGGAGATTTTGGTGATACTTCCAAAAATCACCTCAAAATTTCTACCCTGCAGCATCGTATTACCCACATACTTTTAGGTATCAAGAGATATCACCCCAAATATGAAAGCCTAGGGTCCTCTGAACAGTTTGATGCCCAATATGTATAGGTGTACCCAAGCACGTGGCAGACAGGGGCCCCAAAAGGAAGACCCCCATTTGGTCTGTCATTTCAGATACTGCAAAATCAACACATTTACATTGTTTGGGGGGAGGGACAAAGGTAGAAAAAAGTAAGTTCACCCCAGAAAACCATATATTTTCGTAAAGTACACATTCCCCTGAATCCAATTTGGGTATGCATGTCTTTCTACTCCAAAGTACCAAGCCACAAACCATTCCTAAATGTGGTGATTTTGGTGACATTTCAAAAATCACCTCAAAATTTCCACCCTGCAGCATCGTATTACCCACATACTTTTAGGTATCAAGACAAATCACCCCAAATATGAAAGCCTAGGGTCCTCTGAACAGTTTTATGCCAAACATGTATAGGTGTACCCAAACACGTGACATATAGGGGCCCTAAAATGAAGACCCCCCCCCATATGGTCTGTCATTTCAGGTACTGCAAAATCAACACATTTACCTTGTTTTGGGGGGGGGCAAAAGTAGAAAAAAGTAAGTTCACCCAAGAAAACCATATATTTTCGGAAAGTACACATTCCCACGAATCTAAATTGGGTATGCATGTCTTTGTACTCCAAAGTACAATGCCGCAAATCATTCCTAAATTTGGGGATTTTGGTGACATTTCCAAAAATCACCTCAAAATTTCCAACCTGCAGCATCATATTTCCCACATACTTTTAGGTATCAAGATAAATCACCCCAAATATGAAAGCCTAGGGTCCTCTGAACAGTTTGATGCCCAATATGTATAGGTGTACCCAAGCACGTGGCATATAGGGGCCCCAAAAGGAAGACCCCCATATGGTCTGTCAATTCAGATACTGCAAAATCAACACATTTACATCGTTTTGGGGGGGGCAAAGGCAGAAAAAAGTAATTTCAACCCAGAAAACCATATATTTTCGGAAAGTACACATTCCGACGAATCTAAATTGGGTATGGATGTCTTTGTACTCCAAAGTACCAAGCCGCAAACCATTCCTAAATTTGATGATTTTGGCGACATTTCCAAAAATCACCTCAAAATTTCTACCCTGCAGCATCGTATAAGCCACATACTTTTAGGTATCAAGAGATATCACCCCAAATATGAAAGCCTAGGGTCCTCTGAACAGTTTGATGCCCAATATGTATAGGTGTACCCAAGCACGTGGCATATAGGGCCCCAAAAGGAAGACCCCCATATGGTCTGTCATTTCAGGTACTGCAAAATCAACACATTTACATAGTTTTGGGGGGGGGCAAAGGTAGAAAAAAGTATGTTCGCCCCAGAAAACCATATATTTTTGGAAATTACACATTCCCGCGAATCCAAATTGGGTATGCATGTCTTTGTACTCCAAAGTACCAAGTCGCAAGCCTTTCCTAAATTTGGCGATAAAAGCAACGGTTTTTACATTTCTGAAAATCGCCTAAAAATATTGCAATTGGCCGCATTTATCTCACCCAACTTCTTACATACAATTGTAAAACACCATAAATACTGATGCCAAGGGTCTACTGAACAGTTTTATGCCCAATATGCATTGATATACCAAGGCAGCTGGCATGTGCGGACCCCAAATGTAAATAGTGAATATGAGTTTTCTCTGCTGCCGATTCGCCTTCTGTAAACATAGACCATTGACTTCATATTATGTGCCTCAAGACCCTCCTAACAGCAAAGACCCCCCAAAACCATATGTTTTTGGAAAGTACACATTCTGACGAAAACAACCAAGATAAAGACATCTTTCTACAGCAAAGTACCAAACTGCAAAACTTTTATAAACATAGAGATTTTTACATTTCTGAAAATCGCCTAAAAATGTTGAAGTATGCCACATTTATCTCACACAATGTTTTACGTACAAAGAAAAATCACCCCAAATATGGACATCAGAGGTCTACTGAATAGTTTGATGCCCAATATGTATAGATTTACCAAAGTATATGGTGTGTACGGCCACAAATGAAAAATGTGCATATGAATTTTCACACTGGCCAACTAAGCTGCTGAAAAGAGAACCCCAACTGTGCGTTATGTGCCGTAAGACCCCCAAACTGTAAAAAGACCCCAGAAAACCATATATTTTTGGAAAGCATATATTCTGACGGATCAATCTAAGTAAAATAATATACCAAAGCACCAAACAGCAAAACTATACTAAAGATACATAAGGAACAATAATCCAGGGATAAAATTGCAATAAAACCACAAAAATTGTGCAAATCAATGAAATAACAAAATAACTGCACCGACAGCATAATTAGTGGCCGAAATCGATTATCCAATAGTCACGCTGCTGAAATAAACAGTTTTTATGGGTAAAAAAAACACAAATTGGTGAAATGAAAAAGTAAAAAAAATAAAATGTGTATACATGTGTGTACACTTCCAAGAATTGTGTGACAGTGTATAAGTGTGTATAAGTGTGTATATAAGTCCATATAAGTGTATATAAATGCATATAAGTGCATATAAGTGGAAAATG
The DNA here is from genome assembly GCF_017654675.1 of Xenopus laevis. Classification (NCBI taxonomy): domain Eukaryota; kingdom Metazoa; phylum Chordata; class Amphibia; order Anura; family Pipidae; genus Xenopus; species Xenopus laevis. Next base: position 63,601,859 of record NC_054376.1, read on the forward strand.
AAAAATTAAAAAAAACGTTTTTTTTTTTTTTTTTTTTTACTACTAAAATATGTGTGTATGTGTGTATAAGGTAGGTAGGTGTATGCAAGTGTGTAAAATAAAGGGCACTTACCGTTTTTGGCTGATCTAAGAGCTGGAGAAGAGAGATCTGCAGAGTTACAGCAAGCAGGAAGTGTGTGGGCGTCGCTGGAACACGAGGTGAGCAGGAGGAAGCAGAGCAGCAAGGCAGACACGCGATTTGCTGTGTCTGCCTCTTTTAGGTCGGCCCTGCGACAATCCAGTCGCAGGACCGACATGACAGCCCCCCAGCCTCGTTGCCCAGGGGGCTGTCAATGCTGCTAAACCTCTGCAGAGGCGGCTAAAGCCGCTGATGCAGAGTACAGCATGTAAAACTGCAAGCACGTACAATGTACGTGCTTGGCAGTTAAAGCCCTTGCCTGCCAGAACGTACGGTGTACGTGCTTGGCAGGCAAAGGGTTAAAGGTATACTGTCATGGGAAAAAATATTTTTTTTCAAAATGAATCAGTTAATAGTGCTGCTCCAGCAGAATTCTGCACTGAAATCCATTTCTCAAAAGAGCTCCCAGCTGCCCCAAGTCATGTGACTTGATAAACTTCAATCACTCTTTGCTGCTGTACTGCAAGTTGGAGTGATATCACCCCCTCCCTTCCCCCCAGCAGCCAAACAAAAGAACAATGGGAAGGTAACCAGATAACAGCTCCCTAACACAAGATAACAGCTGCCTGGTAGATCTAAGAACAACACTCAATAGTAAAAACCCATCTCCCACTGAGACACATTCAGTTACATTGAGAAGGAAAAACAGCAGCCTGCCAGAAAGCATTTCTCTCTTAAAGTGCAGGCACAAGTCACATGACCAGGGGCAGCTAGGAAATTGACAAAATGTCTAGCCCCATATCAGATTTCAAAATTGAATATAAAAAAAATCTGTTTGCTCTTTTGAGAAATGGATTTCAGTGCAGAATTCTGCTGGAGTAGCACTATTAACTGATGTGTTTGGAAAAAAACATGTTTTCCGGATGACAGGATCCCTTTAAGTTTACAAGAAAATCATGTAAACATTACATGACACCAAAAATTTGTGTTTTAAAGGAATGACAATATAATTGTTGCCCTTCATTGGTAAAACTGGTGTGTTTGCTTCAGAAACATTGCAATAGTTTATATAAACAAGTTGCTGTGTAGTCATGGAGCAGCCATTCAAAGCTGAGAAAGGAGAAAAATGACAGGCTACACAGCAGATAACAGAGAAGCTCTGTAGTATACAATGTTATCTACTGTGTATTCTGTGCTTGAATGACAACTTGTTTATATAAACTATAGTTGTGTTTCTCAAGCAAGTTATATCAGTGCAGGGCACCAGTACATTATATTGTCATTCCTTTATAACACTTTAATTTTTGTGTGTTACTGTTCTTTTAATACTGGAGAGAGGCTGAATACTTACTGTCCTTTAAGTTTGTTGTTAAAGGGATACTGTCATGGGAAAAAATTTTTTTTTCAAAATGAATCAGTTAATAGTGCTGCTAAAGCAGAATTCTGCACTGAAATCCATTTCTCAAAAGAGCAAACAGATTTTTTTATATTCAATTTTGAAATCTGACATGGGGCTAGACATATTCTCAATTTCCCAGCTGTCCCAAGTCATGTGACTTGTGCTCTGATAAACTTCAATCACTCTTTACTGCTGCAAGTTGGAGTGATATCACCTCCCTCCCTTTCCCCCCAGCAGCCAAACAAAAGAACAATGGGAAGGTAACCAGATAGCAGCTCCCTAACACAAGATAACAGCTGCCTGGTAGATCTGAGAGCAACACTCAATAGTAAAAACCCATGTCCCACTGAGACACATTCAGTTACATTGAGAAGGAAAAACAGCAGCCTGCCGTAAAGCATTTCTCTCCTAAAGTGCAGGCACAAGTCACATGACCAGGGGCAGCTGGGAAATTGACAAAATTCCTAGCCCCATGTCAGATTTCAAAATTGAATATAAAAAAATCTGTTTGCTCTTTTGAGAAATGGATTTCAGTGCAGAATTCTGCTGGAGCAGTACTATTAACTGATGCGTTTTGGAAAAAACATGTTTTCTGACGACAGGATCCCTTTAAGAACACTTTGGGATACATTTCAGTTGATTTCTGATATTTGCATCTCCTTTTAATGTCATAAAATTCTTTCAAAATGTAGTTTAGCTTATTAATTCTCATTTAGTTAAAAATTGGAGGAGCTGTAGACTTGTCATGTGTGGGGAAAAACTGGTGCAGAACATTGATTGCTTTTTTCCTACCTTTGTGCTAGCCCCAAATGGAGCTTCTGTAGGTGTATAGCTTTGTAACTGACGTGAGACTCAGGCCTGGGAATGCAGATATAAGTGGCATGCAAAGGGTCTGTGGGTATTCCCACTGTCAGCAGCCCTCTGGTTCACAGTGCCTCTGTCATATCCACAATGCAGCTGTAGGTGTCCAAATGCTAAGCACAGGTGACGGCTTGTCAGCTCTAATGCACGACTATGACATCAACAGAAGCCAGAGGCTGCCATCACACGAGTCACATGGATGTCCCATTTATTCAGAAATTTAGCTTTAACCCTTTCCTTGGCCTTTATGAAGGTGTTGTGACAGAGCAACCACCTTGCATTTAATTTGATTGTCAGCCATATTAGTACATTTTCCTAGTAGCATATCAAAATTCAGATGTTTGTCTTAACTTTATATTTTATAAGAGCAAAAATGTTCATGTTGCTCACTCTTACTTTGCATAATGATGCATACAAGGGATAAAACAGCATCAAAAAAAGCTATTTTCTAAGTTAAGTCAGGCTGGTAAACTGTAATCCATAGCAAGTCCTTTTGTATCTCTAATAAATCTGCAGCTGGATATGAACCTCTACTGGAGAGCTGGTGTGCATAGTCACTAATGCTTCTCTGAGGTAATTAGCATTTCTGTCCATTCTCATCCATCACTCTGCCTCCTCTCCACCTGCTGGGGACTCTGTGTCATTTTCCAAATTATTTTGGTTGAGGTTACGGAGGACGGTTTGACAAGGAGAAGCTGTACCCAAGATCCTTTTTTGATAGACATTTCATCGTTGAGATCTTGGACTTGTAATGCACCATAGGACTCGCATTAACATGGCCAATTAGATTTCGGCACAATGCTGATTAGCTCTGTCAGAAAACGAAGGCGAAGCGTGTTCTCTTGCTTTTCAGGTGTCATTCGCCACTGTGTATGTACTGTGCTTTGTGAGATAACTGCAAATTGTATTGCGTCACGGTTTATGACAAATTGGAACAAATACATAGAAATAAAGGTTGGAAGCAAGAGTGGAGTCCTTAGGATAATAAAAAGGTCAAGCAGTTGCCACCTTAGAAAATTGTGAGTTAGTTGTACCACTGTATTAAGAGACTACTTTTTATTGCAGGTCTGGTCCAAGGTCGAGGAGCAGCAAGTGGAAGAAGTAGTGACTGTGGTGGAAGAGAAGGAAAGGAACGCTAACTACAAGCCTGTTCTTGTCACAGAGATCACAGATGAATTGCACTTTTACGTCCAGGATGTCGAGACTGGTAAGTGGTCATTGGTCAAGTTCTTCTTAAATAGGGTACAATTGTGTTGCAAAAAACTGAATTGGGGGTAGTTCATCTCTGACAAGCCAACTACTTCAGAACTGGCTCCCGGGGGGGGGATGGGGCTGGTAAAGAGCAGCAGTAATACAGTTCTATAACAGTGTCAAAGAGCGATTTTACTTCCTCTTAAGTACCATTTCCATCTTTTTTCGTTGCTTAAAATAATGCACAACAAACCTCATTCTGCACAGATTTTTGCAGTGTTCACATTTATAGCTGCATAAATCCAGAATGACCTGCTCCTGGCTGGGCACAGAATTTGCTAAACTCATTAAGTGATCTGTGGGTGCAGTATCAGTGCAATCTATTACAGAGACACAGGCAAAATGAATCCTACAAAGGTCAGTGCTGCCTCTTTGAAAGACAAATATATATATATTTATTATTGACTAATAGGCCATTTCTACAATACAATAATCAGAATGGCATTTCCGCTACACACTGTACTATGTATATATCACGTTATTGCTGCAGAATGTCATTTTGTGTACAGGTTAATATATACTCTGAGTATTACCTTATAGTTACCTATTGTAACTTTAAATGATCATTTAAAAAAAAGTATTGCCTTTCATTAGTTTGTATCTTTTATGCAAGCCACTTGATCTATAAGCCTCAGAATACTGTGGGTATGTGCTTGTCCCTTCTCTTGGATGACATTATCACAGAAAAAAAAATTGTACCAAATTTACGGGCAATGTACTTGCCAGTAAATTTGTACTAACTTGTCCTCCCCCCCTTAGCCTGCCATATTCACTGTTTCCCCTTGTATGTAGTCAACAATGTCATGCCTCCATTTTTCACAACCCCCCCCCCTGATGTCATGGATCCACCCACTAATGAACCTGACCCCCCCCCGGCCCATATGAAGAAAATAAAAAAATTTAGACCAATGGAAACAGTTACAACTCATGTTGTGTTAACGTATTCATTTTCATATGCAGCCAAAAACGGAATATTCACATTTCAACAGGCTAATATGAAATGTATGTTAAAGGAACTGTCTAGGCATAGCCCATGTACATTCTTGGTAGTCAGAACATGTCCAGCACTTGGCATGCACATATCCGATGGTTGGATTGATTATATATGTAAGCAGAATAACAAATCACTAACTGACAGGTGTTTGTATAAATATGTAATTACTCTTTACCCTTCTAGCCACTTCTTAACATTGCAGAGAATTATGCCATGGTTGTTTTTTTTTCCTTCCCAATCAAAATTCCTCTAGTCCGCTGTGATTCTCGGTTTTATTTTTTTTAAATTGGTCTCGTTTAATTAAGGCAATATTATTAGCTGAACAGAAAGCGGCCCATGTTGCCTGGGGCCATAATAAACTCTCAGCATTTTCTCCCCTGCAATAATAGTCCCCAGTTTGATAGCAAATGAAGAGGTCTTTGTTCATCACTGTTAGGTGACAGAGAGAAGGGGGGGAGGCTTATAAAGAGACTAAAGGGAAAGGGGAGATGATGGAGGCTCTTCCTCACAGGGAACCTCTGCCATGATCTAATTGAGATGTAAATCTACTGAGAATGCAGAGAGGATTGTTATCAAAGTATGAAGCGATTAATTGGATCTTTTAAAATAGTCTCTGTCGTAATTCAGAATGAACTTGCTTCCTTCTGTGGTGGTATTTCTAAGGACATCAACTCCCTCCTAAAATCTGCTAGTTAAAAAGCAATCTTGCTGAAACTGGTTTGATGGTTTACTGCTCAACTAAAATAACCTTGAAAAGGACCTTGAAATAAAAAAGTGGCAAAAGTCTGTTTGTAATTCTAATTTCTGAGTTTTTGAACCTGTAGCTGGGCCACGTTATCATTTGTAGCTCATTCAAAGGGGGTCTCTTTAGAAAAGCTATGTCCCTTGGTGCTGCCTGTGTGGGGTTCTGACAATTGTAGTATGGCTGACTTAACACTTGAGCGATTTTTAGGTGTTTTTATGGGATTTTAATGTGAATGTCTACAGTAGCATTGTTACACGCATTAGGTTAAATGAAAGTTTTCTATCATATGAACAGTTGTACAAAGTGAGAGACAGTCAGTGTTAAGAAGAATTTGCTCCTGCTCTGTAAATCTGAATTGTTTTTCCAGCAGTGACATGGCAATTAATATATTTCTGTTATTGAACAAAGGCAATCATTTCAGGTGATCTTATTCCACGTTTTAGTGTTTGGCAGAATGGCGCATGGGTATCTTCCAGTCTTACAGCCAGCTCTAAATCTAGTTGGTCATTTGTTGGACAGATAGATTTGCCTGTGTATATTAAGGTGCTGGGCATGGAACACATTCACTGTGCATTTCTTCCCTCATCCCTTAAATGCTGCATAATATGAGGATGAAAGTGCTTCATATGAGAACGTTGAAGTGATAATATAAATGATACAGTAGGATATTATGGGCAGTTTGCAGTCTGCATTTAACCCTTCTAAATAGAGAGGTTACATTGTTCAGGGGGTATAGTTTTCCTTTAACTGCATCAATGGCATCAGAGCTTTAGCCTACGCATGTCTATGGTGAGTTTTAAATTGCACTGTAAATTGCAAGGCCTTACATCTGTCTATTTCTCCAGGAGCCCCTAGTCAGCACAGGGACAGATGTGTTAAATGCACACTTCCCTCCAGGAGGATGTCTTCAAAAAAGTGAAAATGTTGATGGTCTGTCCCACCAGTCCTCCCCTTCCTTGCATTAACCCCTCCCCTACCATTTCTTTGCCATCCTGCTTCCAGGAGGTAGGATATTGGCGAGCTCTGCTCTCTAGACATTTTTTTATTTCATTTTATTTTAATTTCATTTTATTTCATTTTATTTTTTTCATTTTATTTTTTCATTTTATTTGTATTTCATTTTATTTTAGTTTTATTTTACTTGCCATCTTATTGACAATCTCTTCAGAGGACAACCAAAATGACATACGCGGGCACTATCTTTATCCCGGTTAGACAACAGTAGGCGGCAGTGCTACCAAGTCTACCGGATGACACTATTTATACAGACAAGGGGTGTTTTTCTACATGCTGCAGCACTGTCTCACACCCATCTGCAAGTTAAGGCATGCTGTAGTGCTGCCAAACACCACCGACAAAGATATGTCTTAGTGCTACCGAACTTTCCCAAAGCATCTCAAGTTCTCCAACTCTGCCGCCTTTACTTTATTTGACATTTTGTGCCATTGGTGTCGGTACGCTGCCTCCATATTTAAATTATTCAGCAAACTAGAACCTTGCATATTAATTCTACTGCAGTTTCCAGCTGTTGTGTACAGATCAGAGGAATGTTAGAAATATCCATGCATTTACTTGTTTGTTTTTTCTTTGACTAATGTTAAACTTGTAGCTAATGCCAGTTATTGGCACCAAGTAAATGTAAAGACTCTGTTGTAAATGCTGCTGAGCTTTCAGGTTTGTTTTTTTTTCCTACAAAAATGTAAAATGTGCTTTAACCTAAACTCCTTACATAATATCAGTGCACCCTATTTAGATAAAATGATAGGTGGATAAAATATCCCACAAATCTAAACCTTTTTATGTCACAACAGTGTGTAATTTGGGCATTTACACCAGCCCTGGCATCCTGCCAGATCTCTCTAATTGTGTATAAAGGTTTTCTCACATACATTTCAACTTTATTGTTGTGTAAGACTTAAACAGCTGTTCAGCCTGCTACACACTAAGTCACAACAGACATAGACGTTGCATCAATTTGCTTACACAAGCTCATGTGTTTCGCATGGAGGCCTTTGTGGACTTTGCATATGTATTCCCCATATGTTTGTTTCAGCTGTGCTGTATCCCTAGCTCTTCCCAAATGCTGCTTTATCTTGAAACCCTTCCCTGTTATTTTTCTTTAGCCTTAAACTTCATTTTGCTGGTTTATATTAATGAAGCTCACTGTCCCTATGGGCCCATGCAACTTCGGAATCTGGTGTCAATTATAGGTAGATAAAACTTATAGGTGAACAATTGTGACTACACTGCTCCAATTGACACCAAAATGTTTTTTTGGGTCAAAAAGTTGGAGCTGCAATTTTGATAGTTGAACTTTATTCATTGAATGTCCTGTTCAATGGCATCAGCAAAATATTGTTAATAATGGCAAAAAAACTTACATCCTCTTTAGCTTGCCATAAGTTGTAGTCCATATTTGTATGATGAACTTGGTACTCTAAATCCACTAAAGTGGCATTCTGCAGTGCCAATTTAATGCCAAAGTATACAAAACCACTGTATTCACAAAATGGATATTAGCTTAACTCTAATAATTCTCTAATTTGTTTATCCGAATGTTCATTCCCCCTAATCTGTTATTCTAACCGGAGCTTTACTTCTCCTTTTATAAAATATGGAAGGCAGCTTGAGCTGCAATTGACCCCCCCCCGAACCACACATCAATATCAAATAATTGTACCCCTAACTGTAACCTATACTACAAGATATTGGCTTTTACTGGTCCTTGCTTAAAGGAATTGTTCACTATAAAAATAAAAACTGGGTAAATAGGCTGTGCAAAATAAAAAAATGTTTCTAATATAGTTAGCCAAAAATGTAATGTATAAAGGCTGGAGTGACTGAATGTCTAACATAATAGCCAAAACACTACTTCCTGCTTTTCAGGTCTCTTGGTTTCCACTGATTGGTTACCAAGCAGTAACCAATCAGTGAGTTTAAGGGGGGGGGGCAATTGGGTCATAACTGTTGCTTTTGATTCTGAGATGAATGCTGAGGATCAATTGCAAACACACTGAACAGTTATGTCCCATGTGGTCCCCCTTCAAGTTGTTGACTAACTCAGTTAGAGAGCTGAAAAGCAGGAAATGGTGTTCTGGCTATTATGTTAGACATCCAGTCACTCCAGCCTTTATACATTACATTTTTGGCTCATTAACTATATTAGAAACATTTTTTTGCACAGGCTATTTATCCAGTTTTTATTTTTACACTGAACTGTTCCTTTAATGGTGTCATTTGTTTATTGGTTATACTACAGAGTAAAGATTCACTGCTGTATTAAACTCCCCTGTCGAAGCTTTGCTACTAGATACGTCTCTATGCCCCTGCCTATAATATACATAACTGAGCAGATAGTGTGCAAGGTTCTTTCAAATTCATACTCCGATGGTAAGTGCAGTTAATATTCCTTTAAGGATCACATGCCTCTAACACTGCCATCCTGCACTATTGAGTGAGTGAGCCTATATAATTGCTAATGAAATGCCATAAAACAATCTCTTACACATCATCATGGTCATTACCCCTTGGAGAGAGTGGATATAAATTTTAGAGTTTTGCACATTCTGCTTTTCATCTCATTAATTAAAAGAAAGTGTTTGGTATTTTTCTAATATGAATTTAATTTATTTTAAGGAACTGCATTGAAAATGCACTGTAAGTGCCACGAGTATTCCTTTTAATGGTAATTATTATAGTTATAAGTGGAGGGCTGGCAGCTGCTTACAAATGACCGTTTTGGTTGGCACAGATTCTCTGATATAGAGATCCTCAGACATGTACAGCCCTATGCAGGAGGGAGCAGAGAAACCTCTGTCACAAGGTACGAAAACTGCAGTGTAAGCCACTATCTGGATCTGCATCCTCAAACTCTCTAGGGGTTTAAAAACTACAACTCCCATCACCCTCTAATGTGCAGCAGCTGGCTGAGCCTTGTGGGAATAGTTGCTGATTGCTAGAGTGCCAAAGATTCTTCATCTGTAATCGTTGGTACATTGCATAGAAAAATTAGATTATCATTTGTGTCCTGCAGTAATGAGTATAAGGTTGCCAGGCTTGGTTACAAACATGTAGAAGATAGCCTAACTATAATAAGTCTAAGATCTGAGTAATGCACTGAAAATTTGTAAAGCCATTAAAAAATAGTCCGATCTGTCTGGTAATATAATATAATTTGGATAATACCTATTGTGTTAAGCACACATAGAGCGCACATAGTAAATGAGACTTGTGTTTTACATTTTTTTTCCTTTTTTTTTAAATTTAATACTATCGTTTACATCAACATTGGCCAAAAAATTGGCTCAAATGGCTGAAACATGTGATATTAAGAGAAGGGTGTAATTTTTTTCTTTTACAAACAAAATGTTTTTTCTAAAAACAAGGCACTGCTATATTTAGGTTGATTTTGAGGCCATGGACTTTTTCTTCAGCCCTTCCCTTCCATTCAAGTTTTAATAAAATCTCTCCATTAGCCTATAAATACTATAAATCCTGCCCATTAGGCATGTGCATGATTATTAGAATAAAGAACTAGTAAAGGCTTTTTTGGTCAACCAATGCCTTTCTTTCCATTATATATGTATGTATATTAGTCAAGATACCTTGAAGATAATAGCAAATTATCTGTTATAATGCTTTTTTCAGGGTATTTATTAGGAACAGGAACGCCAAAAAAATGAGTGTTTTCAAGTAATGAAAATATAGTGCACTGTTGCGCTGCAGTAGTACAACTGGTGAATTTGCTTCAGAAACACTACTTTAGTTTATAGACATGGGGCAGCCATTTAAAGCTGAAAAAGGAGAAAAGGCTCAGGATACACAGAAGATTAGATATGCTCTGTAGTATACAATGGGATTCTTCAGAACTTATCTGTTATCTATTGTGTACTCTGCGATTGAATGGCTGCCCCATGGGGCAGAGTTTCTGAAGCAATCACACCTCCTTTTGCAGGAAAAACAATACAATATATGATTGTTCCTTTAAAACACTTTATTTTTTTGAGGTTACTGTTCCTTTAACATTTGATATTTTCATTACCATATTTTCATTACAGGGGTCACTGTAGTACAGTATCACTCAAGTGAATAATAGAAATACTATGGTCAGTAAACTGTTTGATGAGACGGTGGCAGTGCAGACATTGAAACTAGAAGTTAAACAGGAGAGGGCTGGGCGCAGGGTGGCAATGATGGACTTGGTTGTGGGCTGTGGTTTTAAGGAATTGAATTGTTTAGAAAACACATGGTTTTATACTTCTCATTTTGACACTTTTAAAGGTTAAAATTTAGAAGTATATCAAGAGTTCCATGACCTTTATAAATACATATTTATATGGTCACGCAACACCTCTAAGGCTATGAATACCATTATAAATTAGAGTAGTGGGTACATTATCTTCTATATATTTTCTATATTGATTATTTAAAGAAATCTTTTTACAAATTGTATGTATATTTTATACCAACGGAGTACAGGAAAGCTAATAAATGCATATTTTTGTTCCAAGACTAGATGATGGCGTCTGTTCTGAAGCAGCAGATATGTTAAGGGAAACTATTAACTTGAGCTATGGGAACACTGTGCTGCCTATGTGAGCATAAGAACTACTCTGGGGATTAAAGGAACAGTAACACAAAAAATGAAAGTGCAGCAAACTAATAGATATAATGTACTGCTTCCCTGCACTAGTAAAAGCTGGATGTTTGCTTCTGAAACTCTGCTATAGTTTATATAAACAAGCTGCATGCCGTTTTTCTTAGGTAAAGCCTCTGTACTGCAGCACATTGTGTTTAAACTATTGGCCACATCCTTATTAAAGAAGCAGAAGTATTTTATTTGAACAATGCATATGCCTCCCTGTCTTCCAGTGGCACTTTTGCTCAAGCCTCCTGATGGCAGATGTTATGAGGAACAGGTCACATGTTACTTAAGTAGCATTGGCACCTGTAATGTTGTTAGCAGCCTTCTTATAACTTATAGTTATGAGGCACATTGCCCCCTTTTTATTGGGTTAATCAGGCACTGATTTGGGGAAAGGCCACCAAGGCCCGGGCCTAGGGCGCAGGATTTTAGGGGGGCGGCATGCTGCCCAACCACACCCACATTGGTTACAAAAATTGGGATGCGCAAGCGATACAATAATTTTTTAAATTTCCAGTGCGACAATCCCCATTGTTCCAGTCTCTCTGAAAATTTACACGAATAAAGGGGAGGGGACAGGGGTGACAAACAGCAGTGGGCCTAGGGGCACCCACTATGTAAATCCGGCCTTGGGGGTAATGCAATGGCACAAAGTTTACATTAGGTCTAGTAACCCATATCAGCAAATCAGTGGTTTGCTTTCAAATGGGTGGTGACCAAGCCTATCTGCCAAAATGGTTGCTTTGGGTTACTAGACCCTTTGCACTATTTTTATTACATTCATTCTTCAGCAACTTAATTGCATTAAAGTGCCATAAAATATTTTTGTATTGATTGTTGATTTTAGCCCTTCAATAAGCAGGTCAGGCTGTGGATTACAGCTAAGTTTCTGGTTAGAAATAAAATTCACAAGTAAAACTTTATATTAGTCAATGCAGCTTCACTGCAAATTTCCTCTCAGCTTTTAGAAAGCAGACCCCCTTTGTCTTTCTTCATAGTGTAGTGTTCCCCAGATAACCTTTAATTGTGCCAATGATTTAAATTTAAAGTGGGCAAATGTAACAAAAGGTGCAATGTTTGCTGCTAGTCTAGTCAACTATGGCAGCCAATCAGATGAGAGCATGGCTAGGGGTCACTTTGTTAATGACCAGCATCTTATTGGCTGCTATTTGTTACTGCGTGTGAACCAGTTAGGGCCTTTTGTTGCATTTGGGGGTAGGTGTATTAAGCCTTGGGGACCAGCAAGAATGGGATGTTTATTATCATTGTATAATTTTCTTTTCCACCTATTCCTGTTTGACATCTCTCCTTTTTTTACTTGACGTTTAAACACTGTTCTTCTCAAACTGATGCATCAGGCTGTTCTACCATGACAGTGCACCCAAACTGCAAAAAACAGTGACACTTGGCCTTTCTTTTTGTTTACTGTAAGGAACTAAGAAAATGTTTGTTTTTTATTTATTTTTTTATGAGCAAGTGCTCTGAGAGTAGGCTGTGTTAGAGTATTATAGTTTTATGGGACTTGTCTTTTATATGGCTTGAATAAAATATAACCGTGATTTAATATTCGTGGGCATGCATCTGCTGCTATAGGCTTTTTGTTTGTCAAAGTGTAATGCAATCTGCAGTATTTTATAAAGGACATGGATCTTTATCAGGCAACTCACGCCTTGTTGCGTTCAATAAAAGGTAGCCTAGTCCAGCCAGCTGTAAGATGGAAGATTGAGCTTCCAAGCACCGTTTAATGCAAAATAATATACTCAAATATCACAAAAGACAAATCTGAAAGTACTTGAAACATGCATATATTTCAGGGAGGGTCTCCGATACTTGTGCAAGGAGAGCAGCGATTGCTGCACTCCTCTGTCTCTTAAAGGCACAATATATTGCTGTGTTGAGTGTGAGCTCAATAGATCTTATGTTGTGTTATCCCCTCAAAGCTGTGTGCGTCAGGCAAGTACATACAAAACATGTTGTACTAAAGTGAAGTGCGGCCCACGTTCAATATTATCAATCAGCCAATTAATCACTTGGTATGTGTAATAATCAATTGGCCTGTGAATATATGAGACCACCTTTGCCAGGCATGACCAAGTGGGGGCTTTCTATGTTGAACTGTGTTATTTGCAAAATGAAAAAACTGCTCCTATTGATATTAAATGCAGTGTTGCAGGTTGCTTTTGCTTTTTCTTGTGAAAGCTTGCTGCAACACAGGGAGTTCTCTAATCTCAAGGCATTGCTTCGGTCAGCATTTGCAAATATCTGTTACTCCCTCAGCGAGCCCTTTTTCCTTGCCTACAGCCCTGCTTGGTGCTGCTAACTCTGCAAGTTCAGCCTCATTTGTTGGGGCAGCAGTTGAACAAATTCCACATCCCCGAGGGGACAGATCCTAGCCGCTAACCTCCCAGCTCTAATACATCTTACCAACAGCCTGTTATTGCTGCCTGTTCATTTGCTCACTGCTGTGTGTGTATCTATGTGTGTATATATATATTTATATATATATATATATATATATATAGATATAGATATATAGATATATATATATTTTGTGTATGTATATATTTATTTATATATATCATATGAAAAAGTTAGGGAACCCCTCTTAGATTTCAAATAAAAAAGTTAATATATATAACATATAACATGCCTTGTGCAAACCGTAGTATTTCAGCAGTGACAAAGTTTATTGGATTAACAGAAAATATGCAATATGCGTCATAACAAGATTAGACAGGTGCATAAATGTGGGCACCCCAACAGAGATATTTCATCAATATTTAGTTGAGCCTCATTTTGCAAATGTAACAGCCTCTAGTTGCTCCTATAGCCTTTGATGAGTGTCTGGATTCTGGATGGCGGTATTTTTGACCATGCGTCCATACAAAATCTCTCCAGTTCAGTTAATTTTGATGGCTGCCGAGCATGGACAGCCTGCTTCAAATCATCCCATAGATTTTCAATTATATTTAAGTCGGGGGACTGTGACGGCCATTCCAGAATATTGTACTTCTCCTCTGCATAAATGCCTTTGTAGATTTCGAAGTGTGTTTAGGGTCATTGTCTTGTGTGAATATTCAACCCCTGCATAGCTTCAACATTGTGATTGATGCTTGAACGTAATCCTGGCTGTTTAGTGCTAATCTGGCACTGAACAGCCAGAAAAAGATGCAATGTTTCTAAAACTTAATTGGCTTTTGGCAGAGAGCGAGAAAATGTGCCAGTTGCACTTTTGTAACAATTTACAGCAAGATAAGCAAAGAAGCTATTGTAACAATTTAAGATAAGCGTGTCTCTTTGGAAAACTGTAACTTGTAGCTTAAAGGGCAATTCACCTTCATTAGCAAAACTGCAATAACTGAAAAAAAAACACAAATCTGTTCACACTTTCATACCTGCCAACTTGGTAATTAGGGTTGTGTGGCCTCAAAATGGGCATGGTGAGAAAAATCACTTTGTCCCAAACTGTTGGGAGGTATGCTATACAGATAAATTAGATACTATACTCCACTTGTAGAACTTCTGCTTTTTGCTTCAGAAAATTATACAAGAACGGTCTTTGTAGCTTTCTCCGCAGCCAGGCAGAGACAGAACAAATGTTTTATTATGGTGTTATAGGTATTACTATGCCTGTAAGGAGTAATTCAGACCTGAATGGAGACTGTTACTGTCTTTGAATGAATGGGTGAGATGGTAATTGGTTTATCTCTAGCTGAAGCACCTGACTCTCTATATAACAGTTATAGAGCAAGTTGCACCTTTTACTACTACATGCTGGGAATTTTCTGAGCTTTTTAATCTTTGGTTTGGTTTGACATTGTTTTCTAAAACACCTGCACACACTGGGCTGGAGTGCTTATCCCAAGCCATACTCATCAGGTACGGTAGAATACCAATAGAACTTCTTTGCTCTTATTTAACATTCAGGGGCACATTTACCTAGGGTTGAATATCGAGGGTTAATTAACCCTCGATATTCCACTGTCGAAGTAAAATCCTTCGACTTCGAATATCGAAGTCGAAGGATTTACCGATATTCCTACGATCGAACGATCGAAGGAATAATCATTCGAACGAAAGATTAAATCCTTCGAATCTAACGATTCAAAGGATTTTTAATCCATCCATCGATCAAAGGATATTCCTTTGATCAGAAAATTGTTAGGAAGCCTATGGGGACCTTCCCCTTAGGCTAACATTGGCCTCGGTAGGTTTTAGGTGGCGAACTAGGGGGTCGAAGAAATTTTTAAAGAGACAGTACTTCGACTATCGAATGGTTGAATAGTCGAACGATTTTTAGTTCGAAACGTTCGATTCGAAGGTCGAAGTAGCCCATTCGATGGTCGAAGTAGCCAAAAAAAAACATTTGAAATTCGAACTATTTTTCCTCTATTCCTTCACTCGAACTAAGTAAATGGGCCCCTCAATCTAGTGAAAATATTCATTTCTATATTTAAAGGAATATTGATCCTCTAAGTTATTTGTCAATTATGCCTCAAGAGAAGAACAAATCCCCCTCCATTTCTGATATTTTCTAATAATTTCTTTTATCATATGGATACTGTTTAGCAATGGAACAGTGATTACACGTTCTATTTACTCTTAGTCATTACATTAAATTAGTCACAATTGGTGCTGACCATATTAGATATACAGGTGGCATTGTCTAGCAGTTAAGGTCTCTAGTCGCTACTTAAGGCGACCTCTTTTGCTCCAGCTATTTAAAGCCTCTTCTGTATGAGCCACCTATTGTGCTGGCAGATAAATTGCGGGAGTTACAATTCTATGTTACATGTATTACCATGAACTGCCGGTTGAGCTTTGCCAAAAAATTTCCACAATTGCCAAATACAAATTATAAATATTGGCAAAATTTCCAAACAATTTTATAAGTGGAGGTTGAGGATTAGGGCATACAGTAAATGGGTGGTTCACCTTTAAGGTAACTTTTATTATGTTATAGAACGGCCAATTCTAAGCAACTTTTCAATTGGTTTCCATTTTTTTTATGGTTTTATAGTTATTTGCCTTTTTCTTCTGACTCTTTGCAGCTTTTAAATGGGCGTCCCTAGCTCCCTTCTAAAAAACAAATGCTCTGTAAGGCTACAAATGTATTATTAGTTACTTTTTATTACTGATCCTTCTATTCAGCCTCTCCTATTCATATTCCAGTCTCTTATTTAAATCAATGCATGGTTGCTAGGGTAATTTGGACCCTAGTTACCAGATTGGTTAAGATGCAAATTGAAGAGCTGCTGAATAAAAAGCTAAATAACTCAAAAAGCTTAAATAATAAAAAACAAATTGCAAATTATCTTGGAATATCACTCTACATCATACCAAAAGTTATCTCAAAGGTGAACAACCCCTTTAAAGTTTACATAGGATTTTCTGATGCTGTTGGCCCTTTAACACTGTGTGTTTACCATAGACTTATTTAGAACTGATAGTTCAGTATTGGTGTATCTATACATGAGCAGCCATTGCCCACTCCATTTTGTTGCACTGCTAATTCTGTTACGGCTTGTCCTCAATTGCTTCCCAGTATGATTATTTGCCTGTTTTCTATGGCTTTTGGATACACATGTTTGTGCTGTTAAGTGTGTCCTGGGTGAATCCACAGGTGTATGTGCTGTTGAGCCCTATCGCAAGATACACAACAGGTCACACAATTGTTCTCTATCCAGGGCTGTGTTTTGCGCAGCACAGATTACACTACAGTCTCTATCCTTGTTATCACTTAATTAAATCCTCAAATAGTGACCCTGCTGCTGATTTTTCCATAGGTTCACAAAGCCAAGAGCTACATAATGTTATCTGTGACTGCAGAAGCACAAGGCATGTTTAGATCATAAGTAATTTGCCTTCTCACATTGTGTCTGCTGTGAGCTGTCTGAACTGTGTGCTTGCTTCAGCTCTGCCCACTAAAGGGCAAAATGTCATAGATCATTCAGTGGTCACCCCTTTATACTGAAAGGAAACTTAGTCTGTATAAATGCTAATAGCATTCTAAAGGACAAATCTGCCTGTGGGAAAGGGCTTTGTAATGCTGAAGAGGGGGAAAGCAGAATTATTCATAGGGTTTTCTTTCAGAGACTAGGCAGACATGAAACCATTCGTATCGGGGGTTATTGGATCTCCATTTCACCACCACTGCCCTTGCTTTGTAGTCTCACCTACTTCTAACCCAGAAGAAATGGTTTATTTGCTTTATATATGAAACAAAACTCATTCTTCATTTAGCCCTACATCATTTAAAGGAGACATATTGTATAAAAAATAAAAACGTACCTGTGCATTATACTCATTTAGATACAGAAGAATTGTGCTTAAAAAAGTGTTTCAGGCTGATTTATTGAATATTTCTACAAAAACCCTAATAATCCCTCCCTTCTCTTCCACTTCCTGCTCCCTGAATTCCCAGGCTGTGTAGGGGAGCTGGCAGCTCTCAGCTCACTGCACTGTAGGACAGGAACCAATCAGCAGCTAGCAGGACCTGATAGGGAACTGAAGACTGTCTGTGCGTGTGTGACTGTAGGGCTGTGATTGGCTGTCTCCCTCCTACTGTGCTTCTAGCAGGGACTGTTAGGACACGCTCACCTCTCATTTGAAACAGGGACTAGAGAACATCTATAGGGAGCTCCAAAAAAGGGGCTATTTTTAAAGATAATAATTTTAGCACCATGTAATAGCAACACCATATATTACTTATAATTGCCTACAAAATTAGGGTTTTTTCATTTATCCTATATGTCTCCTTTAAGAGAATTTGTGTTCAAGTTTTCTCTTAATTTATAATACATGTGCTTTATTCACTTCTTTAGATGTAATAAAATAAATCATGTTATCTAGGGTGCCAGAACTTATTCCATCTTTATGCATGCTGAGAATTCAAAAACTTTTTTATGAATTAGGTTGAGGTATAGTTCACCTTTACAGAATGTTTCTTTTTCAACTTGTACAGTGCCTTAGATTATATTGTACAGCCTCTCATGTTTCCCAGTAGCAGGTCAGTAAGCCTGTTTGCCTTATATTTTTTTTGCTAAAGTAGCGCAATTGAATACATTATTTGTAAGCTATGGGAGCCAAATGTATCCCAGTACACAGAGTGCCCAGTAGTGATATCAGTCTAAGTAAACATGTACTGTTTCAAGCTGGCTTATTTCAGAAGGCTGTTAGATGGGACTGGAGAGCCTATATCTTCTATCATGGAATTATTGTATAAAATAAATTAAATATATAAATAAGCTTTTTTTAGGCTTTAAATTGAGGGAAGCCTTTACTTCCTATTTAAAATATACTGTGAGGTCAGTCGAGTTAGTTTGTAAGAAACATTGATAGAAAAGGCTTGGGCAGTGGATAGAACAGAAAGCATGTGCTGTCAGGCAGACTGTGACATTCATTATGCAAAGAGTTTTTCCCAGGATTCATGCATTATTGCCCAGGCAATGTGGCAGCCATTGAATCAAATCTAGTTGCGCTGCATCTGACTCATACATGCTGCATCCGGCACAACTGCAAACTCTTTATCAAAACAGATAAAACTGTGTGTGTGCACTTTGCTGGAAATTGGATACAGTTGTGCCAACCAAAAATGTTTAAAGCCTGCCTGGCGTTATTTCTGGGGTTGGCCTGCTGTAGCAATCGACACAAGGTGCTTACAGTATCCCGGAGCTACCGCCTGGTCAGGAGGTGATGCAGCTTTCCAGGGTTTTGCTCTATTTTGGGCTGCAAGTAGGGTTGCCACCTTTTCTGTAAAAAAAATACCGGCCTTCCTATAGATTTATCTTTTTTCCCTATTAATAACATTGGGATCAGCCATCATTTTTAGCGGCCAGATGGCAACCCTAGGTGCAAGGCAGGAAAGACTGATTGCCACGGGAATGAAAGTGCACTGCTGGGAAAAGTGTAAGTTGCCCACTGTGTCTGTGGATGTAAATGAGCCCCTTATAGTTTGCAACTGCCAAAAGCTGCTGGTTTCGTGTGCAGGTTTTCGGCATCATAATGTATTTATATAAAGAAAACTTCTGGCTTTTTACTTCAGGCAGACGACTTTTTATGTGAGTGTAATTTTATTTCCTTTAAATATAGTTTGCTTAGTGGCACAGCCTGAAGGATCAAAGTTTAATGTTGCTCTGACTGAGCCTTTGGTTAGCTATGGCTCCAGGCTTTTGTGGCTGTAGGGTCTTTGGGTTTTATTTTTTCTGCCTGCAGAACATCATGTCCCAGTGAAGCATCCCACAGCAACTTTACTCCCCTTCTCTCTAACTCCCTCATTTAGGTAACTCAGTATTTGAATTTTATATAAATCAAGTAGTTACAAAAAAATGCTTTTATATTAATCATACATTCATCATTCTGTTCTAGCTCTTTGTCTGCTTTGCTCAGGTCCTAAACTTTCCTTTCTGACCTATTGGCTCATCTACATGAGTCTAATCTTAAAGCTGAAGATTGTATGGCCCATCTAGTCTAGTGGACATGATGCAATTGATGTAGTTCACATACATAAAACAAGTCAATGCAATATTGTTTTATATTTTTTCTATGATCATGCCCATATTAATATATACTTGACAAAACCATATAAAGTCATGAATATCCTCCAAACTTAGTTTTCATATACTGTATGTCTCCTAAATGATCCCTTCCAAAATGAGTCCATAGTGCAACATGCTAAGGGTATTTGTGTTTTGTATTGCAGGGACACAACTAGAGAAGCTGATGGAAAGCATGAGAAGTGAAATTGCCAGCAACCCCCCACTGGAAGGATCTTTTTCACCCCGCCGGGGAGATTACTGCATTGCCAAATATATGGATGGAGAATGGTAAGTTTCTAATGCAAGGATTCCATCTAGAAAGGCACACCACATATTAAGCCAATATCCAGGGATTACTAAAGGAAATTCACTTAATGCTAAGGCTGCATGACGCTAGGTCCACTCAATCACAGCAGATGTTAATAGGATTTCTCCTTGTTGGGAGCAAGAACCCTCAGAATTCCAATAATCAGAATCAATCAAGGAAAGCGAGAAGCAGCCATGCAACTTAAAGCAAACGACCAAACATGGATAATCTTCATAGTGGAAGCTGAATCAAAACTGAGTTATAAGGCTAGAAGAATACTTGTATTTATCCGACAGAACTCTAGAAAGTAGAAAAAAAATAAATCCCTCTGCCTCTCCATGTGTGGTCAGTGCAGGGAAGCAGGACATTAATAATGAGGCCTCCTTGTCTGCTAACCCTGCGCTCCCAGCACTGCACAGAGATGGATGATAAGTTCACACTGTCACTGATCCACTAACACATGCAGATGCTGCTTGTATCCAGTCTAGTGACTAACGCACACTCCACTAATCCCTTTCTTGCTACACTAACACATTCATTCTGCTCTGTCTGGCAGGTAAGGGACCCAAGTGTAATTTCCTTGCAAGCTGCTAGAGCTGACACCTCTCATTAGGCTCTTTAGTGCAATATGTTTCTTAAAGTATACTCAATATAGAACTTGATATTAGATCAATTATATATGTAGTGGTAAATTTCAGGATAATGGTAGCATCTTGCATCTGGATATCTTTCTTTTCCTTCATGAAGTTTTATTTTGCTACTAATATCTTCACTGGGAATGTGTGTTACACAACAGATATAAATATTGGATACATTATCTTTATAAATATGACCTTTCCATATGGCCATGCAACTCCTCTGTGAATTATAAGAATATCTTTATAATACACACAAGCCATGAATATCCTGTAAATTATATCCTTATAAACAGCTTAGTGATGTCATCAGTTATAAATGGAGCTTAGTGATGACATTTTGTCACATGACTCACTAAACCTTGTGTATTATGGTAAATAAAGTACCTCTTGTTGAAAAATATGAGGATATTAGAAGTAACTTCAGAGTTCCATAACTATGGAACTCCTCTGTGACTTGCAATATCCTTATATTTTACAATAGGGGGTACTTTATTCACTATATAATGCTCTTCATCTGCCGCCGATTCCATTTTTCAGAAATCAGCCGCATCTTATATCCTACCTAGACCATGTCAAAGTATTATTCTGAAACAGAATTCTTATATTTAGCATTGAAATGAGTAACATAACAAAGTGGCAGGTTTATAAGTACATGTATGGGACCTGTAGACCACAGGAAAAGGTAATTATTTTTAAAAATTTTTTAGATAAAATGGGAGCTCTCTCTCTTTTACTTGGCAGCTCTCTCTTAAAGCAAGCAAGGAACTTTCCTCTGGCATTGGTTCAGTGAACTTTTGCCAAGGTGTTTTTTTTTTTTTCTCTAGCCAATCACTAATCTTAGCTAAGCGCACATTTTGACTTTGTTCCATTTGTTTGTGTTGATATAAATATGGTACACATTTGCTGCCAGTATATAAGGTGCACTATGATGCTGCTGAAATCTGTCTGGTTAATACAAGTGCAGTCAGCTTCGGTCAGGTGGGGTCTGGCCCGTATATCAGGACCCCCCACCCCACTGGAAAATCCGCACAGGTCCCCTGCCCCAGCTGAATGCAGTACATATGGTAAGGCCCTCTCTCTACATTTCTAGGAAATCTATTCATGAAAAGACTTGAATTTATAAATAAAGTGAGATTTATGACCGCATGTCTTTCTAGCATCCTCTTTACTCGCAGAAATGCACTTCAGCAGCGTAACGTTAATTAAGCATAATATTGCCATTGCATTGGGGTGCAGCTTCCTCCACCATATTTATTGCCAGGACTTTGGTTATCAGTCATACAGGGGAAATGCTTGTAATGACAGGGCAATTTGCTTACTGTGATTTAAAACGGAGTAATTGCCCAAAGTTTGCTACTAATTATTTTCTGCTGGGGTGGTTTTGCAGCCCACTCGGTTTCACCGGTAAGCTTCTCTTAAATGGTTAGTTTACCTTTAACTTGTTATCTTATGAAATGTCCTATTCTTAACAACTTTTCATTTAGTCTTCATTTTTTATTTTAAATGCCTTCCTCTCATGCATTTTTCCTCACTTTTCAGCTAAAATACTGTGTTGTGGGCTGCAATTGTATTATAACTTTATTTTCTATTTCTACATTTAATATTTCATATTCCAGTCTCTCGTTTAACCCACTGCCTTTTGACAAAGGTTCTAGTGATCTAGTAACAAATAGCTGCTGAAATTCCAAACTGGACAGCTGATGAATATAAGGTTACAATTAAAAAAACACAAAAAACCCCAGTTGCAATATCACTTTGTACATCATACTAAAACTTAATGTCACTGTGACCAACCCCATTGTTTGATGCTTCCCGTGACCAATCAGAATGAGTCCTTGGAATCGGCAGTGTGATGCAGGCCCTGTGGCTACTAACTAAATACAATAATATGCTAAAAGGGATCTAAATGCAAAAATAAGATTCTGCGGAATAAATAAAAAACATAATTTTACTTTCCAGTATACATTCATTCAATTTCTGTACTTTTAAAGCTATTTATACATGTAAGTGCTATTAGGCTAATGGCACAGTGTGTTTTCTTGCCTGTGCTTAATCTCCTCCAGCATGGATGACAAAACGTCCTAAAATACCTTTCCATTGGTGTCGGTGTAAATTGCTGCAGTAAACCTTTCAATGTTCGTCTGCAAATCCAGCGGTTGTACAATTAAAATGTTTAACTGGCAGCGATTTGCTGCCATTGGACATTATATCATCTGTGATGGAGGATATTATTAAGCCCAGGCGACAAAACGTACCATGTGCTGTTACCCTTAAAATCATTTTTTTTTTTCACAGCTGATTATCTGTTATGAAACAATGTAGCAGACATCAGCATTTCATGAGTCTGTTAAAGTGATCGTTCACCTTTAAGTTAACTTAATATGTTCTAAAAGGAACATCACATTTTCATATTCGTTTTGTTCAAATACTTTTTTTTGCCCTTCACTTCTGCCACTTTCCATCTTGCAATAGAAAAACGTCACCATTATTTGTGACACCGGCAGCCAAAAACCATTCCTCTGTGAGGCTACAATTGTATTGCTCAAAGTCCATACTGCAGACCAAAAACCCAATTTAAAAACAAAAAAATGAAAACAAATATTTGGAGAATTGCCATTTATCTACAACATTATCTACAATTCAATAGTAAAAACCACCAGAGAACATACAGGGACAGGCAGGTAATGTTTTCAGCGGCAGTTATAGTTTTGTTGTTACAACTAACTTTCTAATCATGTTACATTTGTAATGTGAAGTGATCAGTGCAATTTGTGACAAAATTCAGCTTTTTGTTATAAGGAAACATTTTAACAAAATTGCCACAATGTTTTACAATGAACATTTTTGTCCACTTAAAAAAAAAATTGGGTAAAAAACTAGCAAAAAAAATGTATTGGCTGATGCATTATGCTGGAAAAAGGCCACTGAGCAACGCATTTTGCAATTTTTTTTAGCAAATTTGTGAATTCAAGAGCTACAAAATATAATGGGTTGCTTAGATGTGATGTAGCTCAGTTCTAGGCCTTGGGCATGCTGGGTCATATTGTGTGAGTGGGATTTTGATTCATATTAGTAACATTTGACCACCACCACTTTGTTTCCCTTTTTCTCATAAAGTATTTCTTTTATGTTTATCTGTGAATGATGCTTACTAATGATACAACCGCAATATACATTTGCAAGTAGTATGAATTCCTTTTAAAGGATGTCGGTTTTAGTTGAAACTCTTTTCTTCTCATTTCCCTTCTGGCAGAGATGTGGGCACAGTTTTCCAAGTCAGGCCTTACCAGTGTTCCATAAATAAATAACTAGTTGCTTCTTGCCAGTATTTGTCAAGTCTCTCCAGTGGACTTTAACTAGTGTGTTAGGGCTCTGCAATGTCTTATCCCAAACTCCTGACGCAATTGTTGCAAAATCCTGCCAGGCAGCCAAGCAACCATAGCATATTGACTTTAAAGAGAATACATCAATCTATTAATTAGCTGTGCTGGATTATACCTGTAGGACATGCTTCTTTGCCATGTGCAAACGCTTTCTTTTTTTTTTTAAGCTTGTTTAGATTTTGTCAGAAAAGAAAAAAAGCCAATATTTTGGGGATTTATCACTAATCTGCTAAAAAATAAATGCACACATATTTTATTATGAACTGATTCATGAAATGTTACATAAAACTAGAAAACCCTGCAAAGTTTACTATTAAAATTGTACTTTTGCGCATCTTTAAAATGTGACATGTTTGCTGTTCCAATTCATCCTATTAATTGTGGGCAAGGTTTTCTTTCTCCTTTCATATACGGATTAACCTTCCAGAAATGTTCAGATCTGTCCCGACTTTCCTTTTTTAACTGCAGTCCTATAGAAGAGATTGAAAGTTCTCCCTATGTAACCTCCTCATAACTTTCCTTTCTTGGTCTCCATAGGTATCGGGCACGAGTGGAGAAGGTGGAATCTGCTGCCAAAGTCCATGTTTTTTATATTGATTATGGAAATGTGAGTTGCTGCTGCTATTTCACCATAAATTCTTGACTCGTAGATGATGACCCCACTTCATTATTCATGGCATCAGTAACAAAATTAATATGGCTGCCTCTTTAAATCACATTAATCGCAAATTATTGCAAATTAATTAAAAATTAAACTAAACATTTTAATTAACTTGAAAAATAAGATTGAATTTAAATCATAAATTTAAGATAAAATTAACGGTAATTAAAAATGAATTGCAATTCATTGCAAAGGAAATAGATTTAAATGGCCAGTCAGTATTATTAATTGAGGCAGTTTATCTGTTTATGCAATTTATCTCTATCTTTAGTAAATTGTCACTAAAACAGTATGCACAATCACAGCTTTTCCGTTTATTTGGAGACCTTTTCGGTGGTTTGACTGCCACCACTTTCTTTATCATTCATATTGTGCTTTTATCTATGGCAAGGTTTCCGGCTCACACTAGCCTTCAGTAAGCCATGTCTTTCCCTGACAAGTTGTGGCAGCAAATTGACTAGTTTAAATATTGTTTAGGTACTGAGATGTTCTATCCTGTATTTTATCATCACATCAGACTTCAATACAATATTCAACAGCCATTGAATAAAAACTGAATTCAGGTATCTGCAAAACTACTTACAATAATACTTGTAATATCCATTTGAATGTAACAAGTTATTAGGGAAAATATATATATATACAGTCATATGAAAAAGTTTGGGATCACCTCTCAGCCTGCAGAATAATTTACTCCACTTTCAACAAAAAAGATAAGTGATATGGCTTTCATTTCCCAGGAACAGTCCTGGGGTGTTTTCTGAACAAAGATTTTTAGTGAGCAGTATTTTTAGTTAGCAGCATTCAGTTGTAAGAAATTAAATCAAATGTGAAAAACTGGCTGTTCAAAAATGTGGGTAATTTTGCTAATTTGAATGCATGTAACTGCTCAATACTGATTACTGGCAACACCAAATTGGTTGGATTAGCTCATTAAGCCTTAAACTTCATAGGCAGGTGTTCAATCATGAGAAAAGGTATTTAAGGTGGCCAATTGCAAGTTGTGCTTCTATTTGACTCTCCTCTGAAGAGTGACAGCATGGGATCCTCAAAGCAACTCTCAAAAGATCTGAAAACAAACATTGTTCAGTATCATGGTTTAGGGGAAGGCTACAAAAAGCTATCTCAGTTGATTAAACTGTTAGTTTCAATTGTAAAGAATGTAATCAGGAAATGGAAGGCCACAGGCACAGTTGTTGTAAAACCCAGGTCTGGCAGGCCAAGAAAAATACAGAATCGGCATATGTGGAGGATTGTGAGAATGGTTACAGACAACCCAAAGACTTGCAAGAACATCTTGCTGCAGATGGTGTATCTGTACATCGTTCTACAATCCAGCGCAATTTTTACAAAGAACATCAATATGGCAGAGGGGATGAGAAAGAAGCCCTTTCTACACTTACGCCACAAACAGTCGCTTGTTGTATGTAAAAGCTCATTTAGACAAGCCACAGTCATTTTGGAACAAAGTGCTTTGGACTAATAAGACAAAAATTTAGTTATTTGGTCATAACAAAAAACACTTTGCATGGTGGAAGAAGAACATCTCATTCCAAGAAAAACACCTGCTAGCATCATGCTGTGTGGCTAGTTCAGGGACTGGGGCCCTTGTTAAAGTCGAGGGTCGGATGACTTCAACCCAATATCAACAAATTCTTCAGGATAATGTTCAAGCATCAGTCACAAAGTTGAAGTTATGCAGGGGTTGGATATTCACACAAGACAATGGGGCTCATTTATCAACGCTGGGCAAATTTGCCCATGGGCAGTTACCTATAGCAACCAATCAGTCATTAGCTTTTTAAAGCCAGCTGCAAGTAGATCAATGATTGCAGCAATCTGATTGGTTGCCATGGGCTACTGCCCATGGGCTAATTTGCCCAGTGTTGATAAATGACCCCCAATGACCCTAAACACACTTGGAAATCTACAAAGGCATTTATGCAGAGGGAGAAGTACAATATTCTGGAACGGCCGTCACAGTCCCCCGACTTGGATATAATTGAAAGTCTATGGGATGATTTGAAGCAGGCTGTCCATGCTCGGCAGCCATCAAATTTAACTGACACCCATCAAAGGCCATAGGAGGAGTCTAGAGGCTGTTACATTTGCAAAAGGAGGCTCAACCAAGTATTGATGTAATATCTCTGTTGGGGTGCCCAAATGTATGCACCTGTCTAATTTTGTTATAATGCATATTGCATATTTTCTGTTAATCCAATAAACTTTGTCACTGCGGAAATACTACTGTTTCCATAAGGCATGTTATATATTAACAGGAGGTTGCTACTTTGAAAGCTCAGCAAATGTTAAACAAAACTCCAAAGAATTAAGAGGGGTTCCCAAACTTTTTCATATGACTGTAAATGTGCAAAGATTGTAGGGACCCAAAATATTTTTATTCTAGTTTTTGCACTTGGGAGCAAGGTGAAAGCTTTATTTTGAGGCTATGTATTGCTGCCACTGAGACTGTATCCACCATGAAGCTGCAACCTCTGGGACAGAAAGTGTTCGCATTAGTAGGAAACTACTTCTACATAATTAGAGGAAATCGTTTAAGTTGGCCATACACGGGCAGAGTTTTGCTACCATTCAGATGGAGCTTATCTGCCCATGTATGGTGCCATTCAATGGGCCCACCTGACTTCTGGCAAAAATTGTCTAGGTGGCGATTGGGCACATTTAAAAATCCTGTCAGAGCAAGGAGCCAATCAGCTTATTGATGTGGTCCTCATGGTTATGGCCTGTATCCCTGTTGTTATAACCCAAGGGCCAAATGATTGAATCAGCCTTATATCACCCACCTTAAGGCAGGCCATCATCAAATGACTGGCTTTTTCCATGTGTGGCCAGATTTTACCATAAATAAGTGTATTCTACAGTATGCTATGTATCACCATTTAAATTCTCTTCTGTCATGTATATATCAATATTAAATGTGCATTGCAAAGACATTCCCTGTGTTAGTTACTGGTCTGCTATTAAATCCAGTGACCTGAAGTGCTTAGAAAATGCTCTTCTCTTCTTGTGCCATCCTAGACACTGTATGAAAAGGAGATTTCAATCTTACACAACATGTTAATATACAGGGAATGCATTTTCTACCCTGGCCCTCAAGACTCCTAAAAAGTTCCATTTAATATATTTCACTGATTCAATCTTTTCTCGTCGCTGCAGTGTGAAGAGGGGCTGTGCCTTCTATTAAAGCAAATCTTCTCTGTTTTAAAACAAACAAAACAATTACCAGCATTGAGAAATATGAACTTTCCCAACATTGTTAGCGCAAGGCTAACAATTATAGACTTAATTATCATTTCTGTATTTAATGTAGCAGAAAGAATCTAATAGAGGGATTTCTTTGCAGTGTGCCTTTTTTTATTACGGCCCATTAACCCTTTGCTGCTGAGGCTCTGAGTGAGAATCCCAGTTATTTAAAGATGTTAAAGATGTTTCATTAGTTTAATTAATATGACCTAACAACACAGAGTTTAGTGTTGCCCTTGGCCTAATTCTGTGTGAGAAGGTCTGGAATCCGATGGCTTCCCTCACTTCAGTCAGAGCCAATTATCTCTATACAGGGGCTGGCAATTTTTTGATGAAACGGGTCAAATTCGCCCATCCCTAGTATTGGACCTATTATCAAGAATCATCGGGACCTGGGGCTTTCCGGGTAACGGGTCTTTCTGTAATTTGGATCTTCACACCTTAAGTCTATTAAAAAATCATGTAAACATTAAATAAACCCAATAGGCTGGTTTTACTTCCAATAAGGATTAATTATATCTTAGTTGGGATCAAGTACAAGCTACTGTTTTCTTACTACAGAGAAAAAGGAAATAATTTTTACAATTTTGGATTATTTGATTATAATGGAGTCTATGGGAGACGGCCTTTCCGTAATTCTGAACTTTCTGGATAACGGATTTCTGGATAACAGATCCCATACCTGTATTATATCTCTTTTGACTAGGAAATATTGATTCTCCTCAGTCTTACAGATATAGTCTTATGGATATCCAACATAAAGCTTCCACATGCTTTGAAATATAAACCCAAATGGAGAGAATCATTTTAGCCTCTGCCTTCTTTTTATGTTTTCACTGACCAAACAAATTGAAAACTCCACTGAGATTTTAATATATCTCCATTTCTGAAAATAGACCGTTTATGTTTCTGTTCCTTAGTGAGGGCAGCAGTGGCCAGAGGCTTCTCAGCAGGGCTGCTCTGAACTTCCAGCAGAGATACTGCTCCTGCCCCATGGCACACATGTCGTTTTTTTCTTAAAATCGCTTCATCTCCAACCTGTAGGGACACTCCATGATTCCATAATGTTCCCATTTCCCATGAATTTTATACACACACAAGTAAATGGTCATTATAGTGAATAGTGTATATTCACCCCATGTTTTAAGTATAAATCTTATCAGGCGTTGCATCTTCTCCCTACCTAAAATCAAGTGGGAATTCTTTGTCTCTATGCTGCAATGTGCTCTTTTTTTGTAATATGGTCATTCCTGCTCTTCTATAGATATAATGTAAATAATTTGTTAAAAGCTCTATATATGTTTGTAATTGCTCTCTTATTTTATTCCTACAGAGAGAAGTTCTGCCTTCCACCCGGCTGGGTCCTCTCCCTCAGTCTTTCAGTATACGCACCCTTCCTGCACAGGCTATAGAGTATTGCTTTGCTTTTATCCAAGTACCCATAGATGTAAGTTTGCTAAAGTTCTCCGCATTATGTTGATGTTGCCTGTCTGCAGATGATTATTATAACATTTCTTATCTTGTGTCCTGATGTTTAGGAAGATGCTCGGACTGATGTGGTGGACAACATTGTGCGTGACATTCAGAATACACAGTGCTTATTGAATGTGGAGTACAGTGGAGCTGGTTGCCCACATGTTACGCTGCAGTTTGCCGACTCCAAGGATGATGTGGGCCTGGGTTTGGTGAAAGAAGGACTTGTGATGGTGGAAGTACGCAAGGAAAAGCAGTTTCATAAATTGGTAAATGCACTAATCTGGGGCATTTCTTCATATGATGTAGTTCCTCACAATACAATTACATTGCTTAGGTTTTCCTACCACCCTGTTGGCAAAAAAGTGGGGCACTGTGTAAAATGTAAATCATAAAACAATGGGACAATTTGCAAATCATTTAAACCTTTTATCAATTGCAAATGATACAAAGGCAACATATCACATGTTGAAACTGAGAAACGTTTTCTGAAAAATATATGCTTGTTTCAAATTTGATGCCTGCAGCATATTTAAAAATTGGGACGTGGGTAACAAAAGACTGGAACAGCTGTGTAATGATGAAAAAAAACCCTGGTGAAACATCCCACCAATTGGCTGCAGGTCAATAACATGATGGGTATAAAAAGAGCATCCCAGAGATGTAGTGAAACACTGCATGGGCAAATGATTTAGGAATAACCAGATTCAGATAATCTCTGCATACAAGAGACAAGGCAGAAAGCTAATATTGGATGGATGTGATCTTCAGGCGGCACAGCATTAAAAACAGACAGGGTTCTAATCACTGCATGGAATCCTGAATACTTCTGAAAACCATTGTCTGTGAATATACAGTAGTTCATCACTGCATCCAGACATGCATGTTAAAGCTTTTCCATGCAAAGAAAAAAACATCTATAAAACATGATCCAAAAAACACCACCACTTTGGACCCACACTCATTTAAGACAGATTGCCTGTGGTCTGACAAATAAAAAACTAAACATTTTTGGAACTCCTTGCCACCATGATAGGACACTAAAGGGGAAAAAGGTGTCAGGCTTATCAGCACAAAGTTTAAAAGCCAGTATCTGTGACTGTATGGGGTGCATTAGTGAACATGGCATGGATAAATGCACGTCTGGGAAGGCACCATTAATGCGGATGACAGATAGATATATATATAGATATATATAGAGATAGATATATATATATAGATATATAGAGAGATATATAGAGAGATATATAGAGAGATATATAGAGAGATATAGATAGATATAGATATAGAGAGAGGCTTCCGGTTATGGCGCCTGAGAGAGCGGGAGGGCAGGAGTGAAGCTCCGCGCATTTCCACTTACAACAGCTATTTAAATTCGGCAAGATACTTCATTTACTTACCTTTAAGATCCTCTGAGTTCCTGGTCTCTTTTGCGAGTCTTCCGAAGTGATCCGGTTGCGGCTGGGGAGAGCAGAGGAGAGTTTTGACTCGATGCTGGCGGGTGCCCATGGCCTTGGCTCTGAAACGGAGACTTGTTAACCTGTGAACCGGAAAGGAAAGAGAATTATTTTGAGGATTTCAGTAACTATAACTTATATATTAATGATTTAAATAGTTCCTGGCAAAACTAAAAGATTTGGGAGTCATATACTTTTGAGACAAATGGCTGACAGAAGTATCACCTCATGATAACTCCTTTTACCAAGCCTAACAGTTTTCAAAATACAGAAAACCAAACTGAGGGAAAGGGAAATATTTATTGAGGAAAAAGTCAGTGACTAAGTTTTTGTAAAGGAGCAGTAATAACCCCAAGTATAACAAAAGTTATTACTGTGTGACGCATTTGTTTATGAAGCAAGATGGCCGACAAGGGGTTCTTTCTTTACCTCAGGATGCACCCTTATATTATGCCTTAATGCTTCTACACAAAAAGTATTGAGCTGGAGGAAAAGTTAACCGGTGTGAAGGGAAAGACAAAGTGAGTCTCATTGTTTTTACTAAGGAGATGATAAGATCTTCAGTCATATCTAACTTTGACTAATGAGAGACGCATCTGTGTGAGGAAAAAAGGTGGTTAAACTATAGCCTCATGTTACACTCTCTTCACAAATAGTAATATTTGTGCATAAAGACTCCTGTATTGCAAATAAACAGAAGCTGAGGTAAAAACAAGTGAATTATCTGAACCTATTTACTGCATCTTCATTCCAGACTGCAAAGAATATTGCAAACTGTGAAGAAAATATATATTTGGGACATTTTATTCCACCCCAAGTCTGAAACACACACCAGTCTACATTCAAGTAGATTAAGTGTTTTCTTGAGATACTGCTTGCAACTATAGTGGATTTCGATATATATATATTACATATATATATATATATATATTTTTTTTTTTTTTTTTTTTGACGAAAATCTACTGCTGAAATATGGATACTCTCCTGCCCCCTCAGTTTTCTCTACTAAAAGCAATGGGAAAACCTATGAAAGAAGTAAATTGAAGAATTCCAAAAATTCTGAAAATGACAATGGCTCTATTAAAAGCTCACAACAAAAATCTACTGAAAATTCTCTTCTAGCAGCCGAAGTTGCAAAACTACTTAACCCAACGATTGAAAAGGCTATTCAATCAGCTATTGAAAAAGCACTTGAACTTCTACAAGGCACTATTAAAAGTTTGTCTGAAAACCTTACCTCACAGAATCGCCAGATGCAGGAATTACAATCTCTGGTTTCTGATATTCAAGATGACACAATTTTCACTTCTACGAGATTGGATGATCTGGAAAAGAAGACAAAGGATATGCAATCAAAAATTGATGATCTCGAAAATAGGACAAGAAGAAATAACTTAAGATTTATAGGAATTCCGGAATCTTATAAGATGAGTGACATTATCACTATGATTACTTCAACGATTCCTAAAAAACTAGGGATTTCACAAGACTTGACAAACATTAAGCTGGAAAGAGTCCATCGCATTGGACCTTTGAGAGAACAAGCTCCCCTCAAACCAAGAGCAGTTATTGCTAAGTTCTTAGACTATTCTGAAAAAGCTTTATTTCTTCAAGCCTATAAGAAAAACCATACATTGGATATTGATGGCTTCCGAATCCTCATATTCCAAGACTATTCAATTTTGCTCTCTCAAAAAAGGAAGGAGTTCACTACAATTTGCCAATCTTTATTTAAGATGAACATTAAATTTGCACTCACGTACCCAGCTAAATTGAAGATTTTTCTGGCAACTGAAACCCACATTTTTGAAAACCCAAAAGATGCTTCAAACTTCATATTCCGGCTTGAGAAACAATCCTCATCCTCTATAAAGGATCACCCTAAAGATGCAAGATTTGGTTTTCCTGCTTCGGCTAAGGAAAGGAGGCAAGAAACAAAAGTTTTTTCTCGTCCCACACAGAAGATTCAAGATAAGAATACAACAGCAAATCCAAGATCTAGATCCAGATCCCCTATTACACAGGAACAATCTAATTTGGATAATATGATGACCTAATTTAACTTGATATTTCAATTAAAATTTAAATTTGAAGGTTTTTAGTTTGTAAGTGGTAGATGATGTGGAATTTTCCCTGCCACTTATCTTTGTAAGAGAGTTTAAGCTTTCTCTCTCTTTAGGAAAAAAGTGAAGTCACTGAACCTAATGTTTATTCTTCTGGTGCTTTGTTTTTTTTTCTTTTTTGGTTGGTTGAGATTTTTTGATACCAAAGCACTAAAGTTAAGAAGCTTTTGGTTTTTTTGGGTTGATATACTTAAAGATGTTCATTTCATCAATAGATGGTTTACATCCCTGATGTCTTTTTATGTATTTTATTGGAGTTTTGTCCAATTTTTTTTTATGATGATTCTATTTTATTTTTTCATTCACTTAAGTGACCTGGCTTACATTACATTCTCCTCTTATTTTACTAGACCTGGTATTTTTAGAAACTTTTGGTATTCTTGTAACAATGTTTTATATCTTATGATAGGTTTTAATGCTTAATATTGTTACTTGGAACGTGAATGGGCTTAATTCATTTATAAAGAGAAAAAGAGTGTTAGCTGAGTTAAAAAAATTGAAATCAGAAGTAGTTATGCTACAGGAAACTCATCTTTCTGACGTAGAATCTGAAAAATTAAAATGATGGGTTGGAAATGTAGTCTATTCCCCTGCAGTGAAAAAAAAAGGAGGAGTAGCGATCTTATTTCATAAGTCTTTAAATATCCAATTATTGAACTCAGAAAGAGACAATGATGGAAGATTTGTGATAGCTGAGGTGCTTTTACAAAATAAGGTTTGGTTCATGAGTTCCTTATATGCTCCTAATTCAGGTAAAGAACAGTTCTACTCTCAGATAATCCAGAAGATAGGGACTTATCCACAAAATAAATTTGTTATTGGCGGAGATTTTAATGAATCTTATTTATGGCCTTTAGATAAAAGTGGCCCAGTCCAAAAACAGTCTATTAAAAAATCAAAATTGTTATCGAATTTTGAAAGTCAAACTAAGATGGTGGACCTTTGGAGAATGTTGAATCCGACAGATAGAGATTTTACCTTCTTCTCTCATCCTCATGGAATAGGAACTCGTATTGATTTCTTATTTTCATCAATCGATGTACTTAATAAAACTAGATCAGCAAATATTGGTAGTATCAACTTATCAGATCACGCCCCGGTCTTAATTGAGGTAGATCTAGGTCCTTCACCAAAATCTTACATTCCTTGGTCTTACCCAATTTTCCTCAAAGATAAGCCGGAATTTAATAAAAAGCTGAGAGAGAGATGGAAATTGTTTCTTAAAGAAAATATGTCAACTCAGGAGGATGAACCCAACTTGCCATTGTTATGGGATGCGTGGAAAGCGGTAATCCGTGGGGAAATTACTTCATATAGAATACGTTATATGAGAAAAATTAATAAAGAATTTATTTTGCATTCTAAAGCTCAAAAAAAGGCATATTTGAATTTCGTTATGCATCCTACTAAACAACACAGTGAAAAATATAAAGAAGCATTAGATAAACTTAAACATTGGGTTAATTTGAGGGACCAATCTTCTTTCGCCTACTGTAAAGCTGGGTTTGGTAATTTACATAATAAATCAAATAGATTTCTCGCCAATATGTTTAAACATAGTAAATGGTCTCATAAACCAATGATGATTAGAAATCATTTGGGTAAGATGACTAACCTCCCAAAAGACATAGTAAATATCTTTAAATGTTATTTCGAATCTATTTATTCTCCTTCACAGCTGGATGAAACTGAAAGTCTGAATTTTCTTTCGAAGGTTAATTTCCCAAAACTATCTGAAGAGCAACTAGAGGTGCTTAATCAACCAATTAATATTCAGGAAGTATTGTCTACCATAAATTCTTTAAAGGATTTCAAAGCTGGTGGGCCGGATGGATTAATTTCTCCTTTTTATAAAACACTAAAATTGGAACTAGCCCCTTTTTTGACCAATCTATATAATGAAATTTATTGTCATGGGAAAGTCTTAAATTCTAGTATGGTTTCTCATATCAAATTAATTCCAAAGGAAGGCAAAGATCTTTCTCAACCGGCTTCCTTTAGACCAATTTCTTTAATAAATCTCGACATTAAAATTTTAACAAAAATAATAGCTGATAGGCTTTCTTTATTGCTTCCTAGTATTATCTCTCCTCAGCAAAATGGTTTTGTAAAAAATAGAACAGGGGTTAAGAATATACGTACTTTAATAAATATTATTTACAAAGCCAAGAAGGCTATGATTCCATGTTCAATATTGAGCTTAGATGCTGAGAAAGCCTTTGACAATGTCTCTTGGAAATATCTCTCAGAATGCTGTGACAGATTTGGTCTTAAAGGTCAGTTTATGTTATTACTTAGCTCTATTTATTCTAATCCCAAAGCAAGAATCGCAGCAGTTGGGGAATTATCAGAGACTTTTGATCTCTTCAGAGGAACTCGTCAAGGGTGTCCTTTGTCCCCACTTTTGTTTAATATCTCTATGGAGCCTTTAATTAGATTTCTGAACTCTTCAAATATATTCCAAGGTCTGAGGATCGATGGTAAACATTACAAATCATTAGCATATGCTGATGACCTTCTCTTGATTGTTAGTAATCCAACGTTATCACTTAAAAATATTTTTAATTTTTTTGACTATTATAAGACTTTTTCAGGATATTTCATTAATTCCAGTAAAACAGATATTCTGAACATTTGTTCTAACATTCCGAGGCAATTGCTAGCTGATCTTCAAATTAAATCTCCTTCTGGTAAAATGAAATACTTGGGAATTTTGATCCCTTCTGATCTCTCTAAATTATACCCTTTAAATTTTTCTCCATTAAGTCACATAATGCAAACCCATTGCAAAAAATGGATGGATAGTCCATTGAACCTAATGGGAAGGATAGCATTATTCAAAATGCAAATTTTTCCAAAAATTGCGTTTCCTATTCTGAACCTTCCGCTATTGCTAAAACATCTTGATGTGCAGAAGTTAGACCGAATACTCAGAAATTTTATTTGGCATAACAAAAAACCTAAAATTTCTTTATCTAAACTTAGAAAACCTAAAGGTTTAGGAGGACTTAATGTCCCAGATTTCAGAAAGTTTAATATTGCTGCTAATACTAGATATATCGTGGAATGGCTGTCGGGTACTGAGAAATTTACTAATCTGAATCTGGAATTATTTTTGGACTCAAAAGAACATATTATATCTTCTTTACATAAAAACTGGTCTGAGCAACATATAGATATTAAGAGAAATCCAATTTTTAGGGATACAACCAGTACTTGGAAAATTCTATGTAAACAGAATAATCTAAACTTCAATGTCTCACCTTTTTTATCTCCTTTCTTTCTGAAGGGGTTTCCCATAAAGCAAAGAATTTAATTTTCTTACAAATGGAGAAAATTCGGTATTTCTCAAATTACTCACATTTTAGATCCAATTTTGGGAGACCCACTCCCTTGGAAAATGTTTAAGGAAAAGTATAGTCTTTCTGAGAAGGAAAGGCTCAGCTATTTGCAGATTAGACAAGGCTTTCAATTAATCGATAATAGAACAAAAACACAATTAAGTCATCATCAGTTTTATAAAGATTTATTACAGTTGGTTGATGATATTAAACTAAATAATATTTCATGGATCTCATTACATCTTTTAAAGTCAGTCTCCAAGGATTTAGATCCACTAGAGAATTCGAGCAAAAAATGGTCTTCATTTTTGGGAACTGATGTTTCTTCCAGGGAACTTCTGCATTCTTTCCAAAATTTTAGAAAGAATATATGTTCTGAGTCCTGGAGAGACCAACATTTCCGGCTCATTCATTTAGGTTATGGCTTATTGTTCCAAAACTGTGATAGCTCTCAGAAGATTTCTTTTTGTCCAAAATGTACAGAGAAGAATGTTGACTTCTTTCATTATATCTGGGATTGTCCGATTATTAGAAACCTATGGGAAAAAATAAAAGGTTTTATTAAAAAATTGACTAATTTAGATGTCTCTTTAAATCCTCAATATGCTCTAGTAGATGTGAAGGACTTTTTTCAGGTATCTTGCAATGGCTCTTCTATTAATGTCTCAGATGAAATATTATCTTTTTGTTGGTTAGTTATGGCAGCTACTCGGAAATCTATATTCTTGTACTGGATAAAAGAGAACCCCCCTTCTTTGAAGGACGTGCTGTCTTATCTATTTAACTTATGTATTCAAGAGGTAATTAGATTTAGAATGGATGATCTTCTCCAGAGAAATAGAATAAGGAATAGATGGTCTCTTTATATCTCATCTTTAGAGGCTGATAAGAGGTCATTTATCCTTGGTCTTATGGGACAAGATCTATGCTAATAAAATGCTAAAAGAGATATTTAATGCCTTCATTCACAAAAATGGTTCTTCATATATTTTTTGGCATTGTCAGACTTTAATTGGTAGGAGAGAATACCAGGTCTATTTTTCTAAATTATCTAAATTAATTTTATTTTACTTTATTATTATTATTCTGATATTTCATTATTTTATGTTATTTGTATTTCCCCTTTTTCTTTGTTTGTTTATTTATTTTGTTGTCTTTCATGTCAAATGTTTACTGTAATGCTCATGAATACTTCTTTTGCTCCTTATTGAAACACTGTATGTTTATCATATTGTCATATACTTGTATTTTATTGAAAATCTCAATAAAAAGAATTTCAAAAGAAAAGAAAGATATAGAGAGAGAGAGAGAGAGAGAGAGAGAGAGAGAGAGAGAGATATATATAGATATATATAAACAAGGCCTTGCTTAATTCAACAAGACAATGCCAAACCACATTATCTATGTATTACAACTTCATCACTCAGTAGTAAAAGAGTCATGGTGCTAAACTGGCCTCCTGCCTATAGTACCAACCTGTCACCCATTGAAGTTATTTGATGAGTCATGAAGGAAAAAAAGACACAGAATTGCTGAGCAGCTGAAATCCCATTTTAGGCAAGTATGGGACATTTCACTTTCAAACCAACAGTGATTGGCTTCCAAATGTATCGTTTTAAGAAGAGCTGATGCAACTCAGTGGGAAATGTTGCCCTATCCCAAACTTTTTTTTTAAACGTGTTGCTTGCATCAAATTCAAAATGAGCATATATTTTTCAGAAAACAATAACATTTATCAGTTTCAACATTTTATGTGTAATATTTGTAATTAAGTATAGTGTGTAATGATTTGCAAATCATCCCCCTTTTGTTTTTATATACATTTGCACAGTGCCCCATAGGGATTGTAATTGGCCCCTAACCTCCCCTATTTATCTGCAGATTTGTTTGTGTGCCTTGTCTTCCCTTTTTGGTTGTCTTTATCAAGAACCTCACTCTTTACTTACTTTTTTCTATTTGTGCTTCAGTACAATAAAGTAGTAGATTTGTATAGGCAGTGACTCCATCTTTCACCCTTCAGTATTCTAAATGAACAACTCAGTGTCATAGCAGTGTCTACATTTACTGCCATGGTATCTGTTTTGTTTGTCTGCTGCAATTCCAGAAGCTAGTTGTTTCCCAATCCATGTCATAACATTTGATCCATCATTTGATCTTCTAAGGAAAGAGAATTTAGGTTTGCAAACTATGGCTTCCATCCCCCACATAAGCACATACTACTCAATAACTCATTTATAATCTTATATAGAAGTCATTTAAATGGCATTCAGCTAAAGCTGTTGACTGCTCCATGCCCCAGGGCCCAGCTAATGTGGATCAATACAATGAAAATTTCTATTCTCCTAGATAGTTTTACTAACCAATGCAAACTGTGAGCCTTTAGTAGCCACGTGCATTATTACAAGCTCATCATAATGTTTTGGGTTCATCTCAACAAATAAACGCATTTAACTGGAAATTTATTGAACTCCATTCCTGGAAGAGAGGGAAAAAAACTGAAAAACAAAGCGAAGTCTTCAGTAGTTCATATTAAGCTTGGGTCTATCATGCACAGATAATCCTCCAGCTAACAAAACCATTGCAAAACCATTGAATTCTTGTTATGTATTACCTTACTTGCAGGGACAAAACATGAAGTAGCTTCATGATCATTTGTCCAATGCAATGATAAAGTAAAAAGGTTTTCCAATATACCCAACATCAACAACACTTGGGTAAACAGGCAAGATCACCCTAATCTATTGGTCCATTGGTAATAACATTTTCTTGGATTCGTTAGAAGTTTGATCAGAGTTAAGGAATATGAGATCAGAAGAAGCTGAACGACTGTAATGTAGAAATGTTTCATTATATGAAATCCAAACTGCAGGTTTATGTAACTGAAGATTTAAGAAAGAAAAATTGTGAGATAGTTGTGAATCTCTGAAATAGATTTTGCTTTGGAAAATCCTAAATGCTGTATGTTTTGGGCATACTCTGTCACTGCATATGGTTTTTTTCTTTTTTGTTTTTTTGCCTCCCCATGGTAACTTAATGCATCTCTCACTGCAGCAGATGCATAGATTAGTCTGGTCTGCTAACAGGATTGGCTCAGGGCTCCAGAGTTTGCCCCAGATACAAGGGGACTAGTCACTTCTTTCCCAGGCGCTTGCCTAATTCTTCTGTGGTCCTAGTGCTGTCAGGGAAAACAAACCAAAGTCCTTCCATGAAAATGAAACATGGACCTTGCTAAAGGTAGCCATACACGGGCCGATAAAAGCTGCCGACAGACCAAAAGTCTGCCAGATCTCGATCGGATGGGACAAAAAATCCCGTCGGATCGCGGCCGCATCTGTTCGTTGATCTGATCCGACCGCCCGTTCCCGTTCGTTAGGAAAGTGGGCATATCTGAGAGAGATCCGCTCGTTTGGCGACATTTGGCGATCTCTCTGTGTATGGCCACCTTAACTCTTTAAGCTAACTCTTTTTAACAACCCATAACATTTTGAGTGAGGACTAACTGAAGCTACTACTGCCCTTGAAGTGAGGAATTTGAATATCTTCGGTTATCTATCATATAATAACATTTTATAATATATTATTTATGGTTATACAAAAATAGATGTAAAATGTAACATTTTCTCTTGCTTTTATATAGATTGGTGAATATGTGGCTGCTCAAGAGTCTGCAAAGGCCTCTCGGGTAAGTGCTTGTAACTGGCCATTCCACTCACTATGGAAGTTGTGTTCCAAATAAGAAATCAGAATTGTTTTGTTTGAAGATTCTTCTGCTCTCTGGCAAACAATGCTGTACAAATGTGGGGCTCCTGATCCACACAGTAAACTACAGCTGGTTTGGTTATTTAGCACCAGGACCAATACTAGATAGAGAAGATGAGATGAAACCTTCAACCTCAGTGAATTCATTACAGTTTGAATAGATTAAAATAGTACCATTATAACAATCAATCCTGCAAAATATGCGAAAACATTTCCTCTAAATCTTTACTCTCTGCTGTTTCCTT
Source organism: Xenopus laevis (assembly GCF_017654675.1). Classification (NCBI taxonomy): domain Eukaryota; kingdom Metazoa; phylum Chordata; class Amphibia; order Anura; family Pipidae; genus Xenopus; species Xenopus laevis. The sequence continues at coordinate 63,642,059 of NC_054376.1, forward strand.
AGTTGAATCTGTGGCGTTATGGAGATTTCCGAGCAGATGATGCAGATGAATTTGGCTATAGCCGTTAAGAGATGCCATTCCAAAGATGAGACCCAGCCATCTTACGCAACCAATTGCTCTTGTTGCCTGTAGACCCCCATTAACCTACTCCTGTCCATCCTGAGCCTAAAAGCTAGGCATGGGCAGGTTTTTATGGAACTCGCAGTTGACATCCTGGATCCTGCACACTGCACAAAGGGGTAAACCTGGACAATATAAATATAACTATTTTAACATTTACATCTTTCCAACTTCCACCTGTCTACACCCAGAAAATCGATTCTACAACATTTTTTTTTAAGGCAGAAGTATACCAATGGGCTGAGAGTAGTTTTGTATGAGTTATGTGTGATTCAGTCCTGCGTCCTTAAATTGTTCTTTTAACAGTTACTTGTAATGATTTTATCTCTTATTAATATCAAGTATTATCTGGAATTTTCCTCCCTTTTGTCCAGGGTCATATGTTTTGTCTTGTGTATTTAATGGCTCAATAAAGTACAGCGTTCTGATTACATAGTCTGATTCTTGTGTTCAAACTTTATATTTATGTTTTATTCTTGTATTTTAGAGTAATACTTGAATGTAGAAAAACCATATGACTCCCCATTTCAAAGTACTTTGCAGGTGTTTTAAAATGACATTAAACAGCATCACTTCATATAACTGGTTAACCCAGATATACAGGTCTAGGTTGTCGTTGAATTCTGAAACACTGACATGTCAAAGCAACAGAACATTCTGTGTTCCTACTCGTTGAGTGCTCACTTGAAATGTGTATGTGGCTTTGCCTGAATTCAGGCTTTTACATCGATTTGAATATGAAGGATCCAACAAGAGCCTCAAGGAACCTTTCATGATTTCTTGGAACGTTTATTGTTGTAGCTGAGCATATTTATAATTTCATTTTAGCATTCTGGTACACCATTGGAGATGATGCAAAGCTGCAGCAATCTGTTGTACTTAGTAACTGAGTTTAAACCTGCGTACAGTACAGTATGTAAATGCCCCATACTACTTAACATCAGGATTCATACACAATTATAACAATTAACACAATTGCAATCAATGGGTTTATGGGGACACTGCAAGCCAAAATAAAATCTATAAGTATAATGGAAACACAACTGATCTGGGAAAATTAGCTACAACAAACAAAAGAGAGGGGTTTGATCAATGCACATTCCCTGTGCCACTTTATTTGTAATTTAGCATCTGTGCAATGTATAGATATTAAACAATTCCATGTCAAGTTGAACCCTGTATCACCCAAACTATTTACCTCTGGTCATATGTTTGTATGTTGGCACCTCCCTGCATGGTTGCATTTCTTGGGAAAGTGTCTCCTGATCAAAAGTGTTGGTGTCAGGACTTAATCCTCCCCCGCCATTAACTTTTAAGTGATACTAGACACAGAGACAACATGCACAATCATAATGATAAATACAAATACAACCGAAGCTGGTAATTTACCGAGTGTCTGCTAAACTGCCCACCACCTTACTGTATTATAATCAGGAAAAATAGCAATCAAGCCCACTGAGTTCTGAGTGATTTAATTGACTGTATTAAGTATTCAATACATCAAGAAAAGGAGGTGCAGAAAGTCATGGAAAGCCAAAAAACCTGCTGAAATGTGTCAGTATTTAGAAAGCAATCCTGCCCCATATCAGTGCAAATTAATGGAGAAACGTAGTGGGACAATTTTGATAAGAATCTACTGCTATCTACCAGGATGGTGGACATTTCAGCAAGACCCATGATCCCAAACACACAGCCAAGGGAACTCTCAGTTGGTTTCAGAGAAAAAAAATGAAAATAAAGCTGCTAGAATGGCCCAGTCAATTACCCGACTTGAATCAAATTGAACATCTATGGAAAAAACTGTAGAGTTCACAGAAGAGGAACCCGGTTTCAAGACCATTTTTGTGGAAGGATGTGCCAAAATCACACCTGAGCAATGCATGCTCAGAGAGAGTGAGCAGTTCCTCTGCATCTACCACAGGATCATGGTAGTGCAGTTTACACATGGTGTAAAGATTACTTTTGGGTTGCCAGTCCTTTATCTGCCTAGAAATAATGAAATGTTATTGCAAAGCAGCATTAATCTGTTGTACTTAGTTTAAACTGAGTTTAAACCCTTGTACAGTATGTAAATGCCCCATACTACTTAACATCACAATTTACACATAGACCTAAACTGTCTGCTCTCATAAAGGGAAGCACCTCTGTTATTTTTATAACTATAATTGCCCTTAAATCATTTATAGAAAGTGTACAGATAATTGCAAGGGTGATAGCTGGTATGTTTTTCATCCGGTTTGAAGTCCCAATGCCAATTACTAATCATGAATTTTTCTCTCTGCTTCGTCAACTGAAAAGGCTTTACTAAGGGTTTTTCTGGGTCAATACAATAGGGATTCAGCCAACAAAAGCTGAAATTGCTGCATGTAAAAATTTTTTTGTAATTTGATAAAAAAAAGACTAATATTGCTGCATGTATTTGTATTTATTGGCTAGGAGCAGCATTAGCAGGGATTAGAACTTAATTTACTGCCATCTTTGACCTATGACATAGAGTAATGTGTGAAGGCCAGCAGAATGAGAGTACACAGTGGAATCAGATCCATCTATGAATGCCATACAAGTATGGGACCTGTTATGTAGAATGCTTGGGACCTGGGGGTTTCTGGATAAGGGATCTTTTGGCAATTTGGATCACCATACTTTGTCAACTGAGTGCAATCATGTTTCTGATCAGGCTGCAACCCCAGCATATAAGGATTGCTCATATTTCATGTATGCGTATAAGCAATTTGCTTTTACATAGAACTGCTTAGTGCACATACTGCCAACTTAAATACTTAATTCCGCACCAAGAAACACTTTGCGTCTCTCTCAATTCTGTTTCTGGTATACAATTTGCCTAATGCCCAACTCTGCAGGACCAAACCCTTGTTCCCCAATTCTCTTTTAGAAGATACTTCTTTATTTCATGTGTTTAATTGTGACAGGGATTGCCATCTTGGCACAAACAATGAGCATATATCATGTTCATGGATACCTGATGATATACAGACCAGTGTGCATAAAACACCAAAATAACCAGATGTCTTCTGGAGGGTAATACCATGTTTGTCGTAGTGGCTCCATTGTAATTAACAAGCAGAACTCATTAAAGTGACACTGTCCCCGACACATACCAGATGTTTAATGGAACATATCAGTATAACATTCTTACTGTTCTACACTCTAAACGGGGGGGGGGGTTAACTTCAGAGTCATGACCCCCTCTGCACCCCTTCTACCCTGTGTCCCCCCAGAGAGGCAGGATCTTTTTACTCTGTAGTTCTGACACTGTAGCACTTTTCTCTCATGGCTGTTGGACTGGGTGCAAACATATTAGGCCTGGGGAAGATGCAAAGACCCAAAGGGCTGGAGCACTGGTGTAAGCAGTTTCTTTTCATACATTAGTCAATGTCAATGGGCGTCCGAATTATTTTGACGTACGACAACTTTTGTTTTGCGTAGCAGATTTTTCGCCAGCTAATTTTCAATGCATTTCAGCAAAAAAAATTTGCGGGAGGCGGAACGAGGAAATTTGCCGAAAATCCATGCCTGACAAATGTATTCGCCCATCACTAGCAGTTATAGTTTCATGCTGTATCCTGGATAGTTACACTTTCTAAGATACATTACATTAAATACATGGTTGGATGTTTGTTGAATGCTTTGGTACATATGCTATTATCTCTAATCCAACATAATCCAACATAGAAGATCTACAGGTACCTATCTGATATATCCCTTACAATCATTTGGGAAAGCCTGCGGCCTATCTGCCAATGTGGGGGCACTATGCAAGAGAAAAAGCTCTGACCCTCAGACCTCTTGTAATTGTCTGTACTACCTGCAGCCAAATAACTTGTCCCACAGTCAGACCTGCAGCCAGATAACCCGTCCCACTCCCCAGTCACTTTCTTTATGTGCAGTGACAATAAGATGAAGACTGGGGAGTGGGACAAGTTATCTTGCTGCAGGTCTGACTGTGGAACAAGTTATCTGGCTGCAGGTAGTACAGACAATTACAAGAGATCCTCCATACTCAATTTATTATCAATATATTAAAGACATTAAGACATTTTATGCATTAAGCCTCTAAAAATGCCCTAAAACAGGGATTGTTTTTCCATATTCAAACTTACCTATATATTTATCGCTTTTCCCTATTAATAACATTGGGGATTAGTCATTATTTTTACCGGCCAGGCCAGGTGGAAACCCTATATAGCAGTGATGTGTCATGCATGTAAAGATGCCTGCTCTCTTTCTGCTCCAGCAATGCACATGCTCAGTCTGCTCTGGGCTGCTGTCTTTTGAATTTAGGAACCTGCTTACAATATACTAATAAAAGTGAGACGCATGTATCTGCATTAGGGATGCACCGAATCCAGGATTCGGTTTGGGATTTGGCCTTTTTCAGCAGGATTCGGATTGGAACTGCAATCCTGGGAGTCAATAAAGATACCACAAATGTTTATGCTTAGATCTTTTTCCATAGAAATCCTACATGTTGGCCAATGCCAACCAATGCCAATTTGTAATCCATAATCCACACCCTTACCTCCCCTTGCTTCCATACTAACATGGAGGGGAGTAAGGTTTTCAGATAAGTGTTAATCATTACTGAGATAAAGGCTAAAGAGTATTTCACAAAAGTTTTTAACTTGCATTAAAGTATTTTAAATAGTTTGATGATGGGATTATTTGGTAAAAGACGATGAAGGCAAAATAGAACTTTTGGCAAGCGATAACCCGGCAGCCCATGATCTATTTACTGCTTCTAAAACAAGAGTTTCTCCAAGGAATACAGTAGAATCATCTCTATAGCAAATGAATCTGATATTGTACCTGAGAGTGACAGGTACAAGTGGCCCATTTATTGTAAAAAGCCATCATCGTTCAATACTTCCTATATAGATGTTCTTCACATCCAGAAGGAATGATACTGTGATTCAGGCTTTCCAGACAAGAGCTATTAAGATACACAGTGTGTCTTTTTAGGGAAGGCCATATGCAGTATTTGTTATCCACAATGTACTTACTAAGATAACATCCACTCTGTGCTAGTGACCAAAAAAAGATGTGGCCTAATAGCATTCTACCACATAAAATTAGTGAATAACATAAAGCTATTATATTATAAAACACAGATTTAAAAAAACAAAAACGAATTCTACTTTCGTTTTACAATCTGTACACAGCTGAACTAAAAACAAGCAAGTTTTGTAGTTTTACAGAAAAAATGTCTGCTCTTAATAATTCTAATTGTAGAGTATGTTCAAGATAAGGTCTCACTATTGATACATGTTGGCTGCTGCAGGCTTACCTTACTTGTTGTACAAAGACAATTACACAGTGACATGGGAAAGGACTCTGGCCCCTGACCAGTTCTCTTCTTCTACTGAATAACAAGTTCTAGACTGATCTTTGTTCAGTAGTTTTTTACTTAAAGGTGCTACATTCCAAGAATTGTTGATTATGTTGTATTAAAAAAAAAATTAAAAAAGAAACAAATTTAAATATGCTGTTTACAGACATTCAAACTTCTTGCAACAGCTTTATAGGAGACTGAACCCTTAATGAGTAGGTCCCCTCCAGAGTCCTCACTCCCCACACCACATTGGATCCCCTAAATGCAGCTATTTCCTCTGCCTTATTTTAATAAAGTAGCACAGCAGGGTTGGCAGGCTATACCTTCTGCAGCTTCTCTTCTCTGCTGACATTGAGCCTACTTCGTTACAGCCATGTCTATTTAAGTTGCCAAATCCTTGAACCTATAGGGATCTGAAAGGAACAGGCAAACCAGACACTCCATTTCACAGGTCCAGCTCACATATTGGAGCTCCCTTTCCACAGGAAGTCTGTCCTCCGGAAAAGTATTTAAATCTAATGAGAGTGTTAGGAAGGTCTCACTGAGAGTGCTGCCTGCAACTGCACGGAGCAGAGGGTGACTGTGACTTACAGTAATGTATAACTGGAACGGTGAGCAAGGAGCTTGGTCAAGGGACAGGTCGGATCAAAACCAAACAGATTGTACGGTACCAATACGGGAAGCAGAAGGGTAGTCAAGGTCACAAGCCACAGTCATACACAGGTCAGAAGCGTAGGACCAAATCAGAATTCCGAAGAATAGTCAAACGCAGGCAGGGGTCAGTTCAGGCAGCAGATTGGCAAGGTCAAGGTCAGACAGTGGTCAATAAACAGGATCAGACAAGATTTTGCACCCAGGAACTATGGAACATAGATCTATACTGGGAAATGAGTTACAGCAGTGTAAGGGATTTTATTGCCAGTCAAGTGGCTTACACAGATCACCTGTGGTCAGGTGAAACAAGCCATGCTTACTAGCAATTACCAAGCATAGCCATAGGAGTGAACCAGGGCCTTAGCTGATTGTTTGCATAGAGCAGCTGTAATGCAGACAGCACAAGAACACCAGCTCCCCAGTTTTACTTCAGGCAGGTTATCACAATCCCTTTCATTAATTACAATTACATGAAAACATGCACACGTTTGCAGTCAAGCTAATGCTTGAATAGAAATATACTCACTTGTTCTTAGAATTATTCATGTTTGGATAAATTGGATCATGATTAGATACATTTTGTGTTATTGGATGAAATTAGGAATAATGATGGGCCTCTCGGCCATATGCAATTTCTATAATGATGTATGACCAACAATAATGTCACATGTTGAAGCATACTGCATGTTTGGGCATTACTGCAAGATTCCAGTTTTCTTAGAATAATTATGCAGGGACAAGATTGCCTTCCAATTTAACCTTTCCAATATCAATCTAGCCTTTTTTGCTCCTAGAGGTTTGGAGTCATGTGAGTCAGCATTACCTCTCATAAGAATATATTAATATATTTGATCACCCCTTTCCTCCTGCCCCGAGTGTAACCCCTTGATGCAGCAGGATGGGCTCTGCATTCACTTATGTCAATGTTTGGGATAATCTGTATCTGCTCTGAATAATTTAGCTAGTACTTGTGAAGTTTTTTGTGTTATAATGTTATGCACGATAAATGTAGATTGGAACATGACAGTTTTTTTGATATCTGGTTGAGCTTTAATTTTAATGATGACGGAATAAACTGACTTATAATAGGCACCTGCTGCTAGGATTTAGAACATACTTATATACATACAGATGTGTTCAGAATAATAGCAATGTGTTTAAAAAGGGGGTACAGCTGAAAATCCTTATAATAGCTTTTATTTCCATATTTCTGGCACCTGTTACATTCCACAATTCTTCTGCATTTCTTGGTTTTGCCTTAGAAGCAACATTTTTCATGTCACCCACAGGTTTTCTATTGAATTTATGTGCGGGGGATTGGGCTGGCCACTCCATAATGTCAATCTGGAACCAAGATTTTGCTTGTTACTGGTGTGCTTGGGGTTGTTTTCTTGTTGAAACGCCCCATTGAAGGGCATTTTCTCTTTGGTATAAGGCTGCATGATCTCTTTAGGTATTTTGATATATTGAAAATGATCAATGATCCCTCACCTGGTCCCACAACACCAGCTACTTAGCCAAGAAAGTCCAACAGCAACTCTACTTCCTGCGCAAGCTGAGAAAATCCCATCTCCCACCATCCATAACCAAAACCTTCTACAGAGGGACTATCGAGAGCATTCTGAGCAGCTGTATCACTGTCTGGGCTGGGAACTGCACTGTCATGGAGCACAAGACCCTACAGAGGATAGTGAAGACAGCAGAGAAGATCATTGGTGTCTCTCTTCCTTCCATCACGGACATTTAAACCACTCGCTGCATCCGTAAAGCCACCAGCATTGTGGCTGTTCTAACAAACCCCTCACACTCACTGTTCATACTCCTGCCATCTGGAAAATGGTACTGAAGCATTAGGGCCCTCACTACCAGACTGTGTAACAGTTTCTTCCCCCAAGCCATAAGGCTCCTGAATACTCAGGGACCGGACAGATCTCTCTCACACACACACACACACTCCATCTGACCTTACTATATACCACAATGTTAAACAGCCACTGTACGCAATTGTATGGATGAATAGCCATTGGATACAGTTGTTCCCTAAGAGCACATCTGCACTTTGTCATGTTCTTTATCATGTTCTTGCTACTGTCATGTCACAATGATACACCCATCATGTCTGACGTTTAGCATTTGTACAAGCCGGACGGGATTTATAGTGGATGGCAGATATGTATCCCCTGTTTTTAGGTTCTGAGCCATCCATTTAAGAATGTTCCCTTTAAGAAACACCAGAGGGTTAAGCAGCCAGAAGGTGGACTGGACAGCCAAGGGGTGTTTAAGGGAGTCAGCAGCAGGTGTGCAGTGTGTGAGAGAAGGAGCTGCACAGGAGGGCTGGGCTGTTGGGTTGGAATGGCTGTATTTTCAGAGACCTGTGGGGCCTGATAGCGGGTGGATATTTTCCTGGTGTTTTCCCTACAGACCAAGCCTGAATAGTACCTTGGGGTACTGAAAACTTAAAAACGCTGAAGTAAGCTATTTTGTTTATTGCTGGACTTTATGTTGCTGAATGAAGCTGTTTCCTTTCTGTTACATTTTGACTGCTGCTGGAAGCTCTTTGTGTTCAAAATAAACGGACTGTTTTTCTTTTCACCTTGGAGTGGCCTGCATTTATGCTAACAATCCCGCTGTGATCCCCCCAAACTTCACACATTATTTACTTAACATATTACATCTGCTGAATGTCCACTGTATTCTCCTGTCCCTGCACTGTGCTGACCTGTCTTGCACTTTTTGTCTATTGTACATCTATGTTGTGTGTAGCACCATGGTCCTAGAGGAACACCATATCATGATGCTCCTACCTCTAGACCCAAAAAGAACAATCTTGCTTTGATCAGTCCACAAAATGTTGCATGTCTCTCTTTAGTTCAGTCAATGTGATCTTTGGCAAATTGTAACCTCTTCAGCACACCTTTTTTCCAACAATGGGACTTTGCAGGGACTTCTTGCCGATAGCTTGGCTTCACATAGGCGTCTTCTAATTGTAACAGTACTCACAGGTAACTTTACACCTTCTTTGAACTTCATGGGACTGATCATTGGCTGAGTTTTTGCCATATGGATATTTTTCTATCCAGTTTTCTGTTTTCAGCAATGTCTTCCAGGTTTTGGGTGCCATTTGAGATCAATTTAGCTGAGCAGCCTATCATTTTCTACACTTATGTTTTACCCTCTTCAATCAACTTTTTAATCAAAGTACTCTATTCACCTGAAGAATGTCTAGCACAAACCATTTTTCAGAGAATGAATGACCTCACTAATTGTACTCCACACTGCTATTTGGAACAAGCTATTATTTTGAACACTGTTTTTAATATGTGCAAGCCTCAATTCATGATTCAATTACACATAATCAGCACCATGCATGTCATGACTGTTGGGTCTGTTGAGTTTATATTACTCTACTATACCTACTTGTAAAATATTTGCCATGTAGAAAAAGTTTCTACTAAAAACAGTGATTGATAAAGTTAGTGATGTTGGACTGTTATTATCCTTAACTGTATCTGCATAAAATCTACTATAAATAAATGTATTGAATATGTTATTTTGATCAGGTCAGTTTGTGCCCTATTTCTATCCAACATATTCAAACTTTGGCTCTCAGTTGAATCCCTTGAGCTAAAGTATAAAAGCAGCCAGAGTTGTAAATACAGTTAATACACAATTTAAATTGAAGTTGGAAGTGTAAGTCATTTTAGCACCCAGTTTCCCCTGCCCCTTCCAACACTCCCTTCACTTTACACCATAGATCCTGGAACTTTCATAAGAAGAATTGCATAATGTCAGGTCTTAATATTCAGATCCTGACTATACTGAACAATACTGGTCAATTTGTTCATTTCATCTGCAAGATTACTGCTACATTCAGGGTGCACAGCCAGTAAGACTTAGAGAAGGACATTTGCTTCTAACTCTGCTCATATCTCATTTAATATTAATGGGAAATGACACATTCTGCCTCTCACCCAATAATAGTAGCAGCAGTTTTAGAGGAGATTTTCACCCAGCAGGCTGTAATAACGATACAGGAGAGTTGTGAAATATGAGAAAATGGAAGGTATGGGAACAGAGTGAGGCCAGCTGCAAAATCATGTGCCTCAGAATATGCAATGATTCAGATTAATTAGAAAGTTCAACAGTGAAAGATATGGTGATAAAATGCAGAATTTATATCTGTATTTAACCCTTCATCGAGCAAATGTCTCCATTTCAGGGTAGGGCTGAGTTTTTAAACCATACGCAATATGGTTTTATTACTTTGAACCCATTATTATTTTGAAACCAATTCACCCACCCTATTAATCAAATAGTGAGATCTTTCTCTGTTAAAGGTAAGCAAACACAAACGTGCAAAATTTAACACTGATATTTGAATGCAAATTGAGAATTAGAGAATTGGAGAGTTTATTTACAAATTCACCAGCAAGTACATTACAAGTAAAATTATGCTGCCATAGCCTTGCCTGGTATTCTACCAGCTAGATGGGTGAAATATTAACCAGGAGGAAATCCTACCCACTGTCCATTTGATACATGTTGTCAGGCTAATGCCCAGTGTTGGACTGGGTCTAGTAGGGTCCAACAGAGAAGGTGACTAGTGATGGGCGAATTTATTCGCCAGGCGCGAATTCGCTGCAAAATTTCCGCGATTCGCCACCGGTGAATAAATTCGCAAAACCGCTGCGAAAATTCGTCAGCAAAAATTTGCCAGCATAAACAAAAACGTTTCGTGAATTTTTCGATGTTTCGCGGGAAATTCACAAATTTTTCGGCGAAACAAATGCCCCAAATTTGCCCATCACTAAAGGTGACACTCTGGGGCTGCTTTTACAGCAATTATAGATAGTTCCTTCTAGCATAGAATATAATATTTATAGTAGAAATAAAGATGAGTCCACTAGAAGATCCTCCAGTAGACCACTTTAACCAAACCAATGACCCTACCTTGTTCAAATACAGTTGTGTAATAACAAACCATGACATGTATGCTGCTGATTCTGTGTAACTGAATCATTAATTGAGGCTTGTTCCAAATAATAGCAGTGTTCAGAATAATAATAGCAGTGTGGAGTTCAATTAGTGAGGTCATTCATTCTGTGAAAAAACAGGTGTCAATTACAGCCCTTATTTAAGGAAGGAAGTAGCAAATGTTGTGCATTCTGGTTATAATGTTTTATTTCAAAGAGGAAATGCCCTTGAATCCAGACCAACAAGATTGGTGTTATGGAATGACCAGCCCAATTCCCCGACTTTAATCCAATAGAAAACTTGTGGAGTAACATGAAAAAATGCTGTTTCTGAGGCAAAACCAAGAAATGCAGAAGAACTGTGGAATGTAACAGGTGCCAGAAGTTGTTGGACTCCATGTAACACAGATGTGCAGCAGATCTCAGAAACACTGATTATACAACTAAATATTAGTTGAGTGATTCAAATAGAATGTGCATCATTCCCAATGCATTTGCGTTTATGGAAAGCTATTATAAGGATTTTGAGCTTTATTCACTTTTTTTTAAACACACTGATATTATTCTGAACACAACTGGATATAAAGGAAGGTAGGTATTCTTTTGGGCAAAAGATTCAAATTGAGAACTTTACCTAGGTCTAGTAGCCCAAAACAAAATCAGATGTCTGTTTCAATTTAGTAAATGTGAGAACATGCAACCTGCTAATTGGTATGAATAACTAGATCTGTAGCAGACTGTTTATTAACCAGCCCTTACATCTTCTTAAAGGGATTGTTCACCTTGAAACACTTTTTTTTCGATTCAGTTACATAGATAGCTAGTTACATAGTTAGATTGGGTTGAAAAAAAGACAAAGTCCATCAAGTTCAACCCCTCCAAATGAAAACCCAGCATCCATACACACACCCTCCCTACTTTTAATTAAATTCTATATACCCATACCTATACTAACTATAGAGCTTAGTATCACAATAGCCTTTGATATTATGTCTGTCCAAAAAATCATCCAAGCCATTCTTAAAGGCATTAACTGAATCAGCCATCACAACATCACCCGGCAGTGCATTCCACAACCTCACTGTCCTGACTGTGAAGAACCCCCTACGTTGCTTCAAATGAAAGTTCTTTTCTTCTAGTCTAAAGGGGTGGCCTCTGGTACGGTGATCCACTTTATGGGTAAAGGTCCCCTGCTATTTGTCTATAATGTTCTCTAATGTACTTGTAAAGTGTAATCATGTCCCCTCGCAAGTGCTTTTTTTCCAGAGAAAACAACCCCAACCTTGACTACCCTCATAATTTAAGTCTTCCATCCCTCTAACCAATTTAGTTGCACTTAGTCTCTGCATTCTCTCCAGCTCATTTATATCCCTCTTAAGGACTGGAGTCCAAAACTGCACTGCATACTCCAGATGAGGCCTCACCAGAGACCTATAAAGAGGCATAATTATGTTTTCATCCCTTGATTTAAAGGGGTTCTTCACCTTTGAGATAACTTTTAGTATGATGTAGAGAGTGCTATTCTGAGACAATTTGCAATTATTTTTTATTATTTAAGGTTTTTGAGCTATTTAGCTTTTTAATCAGCAGTTCTTCAATTTGCATTTTAAGCAATCTGCTAGCTAGGGTCCAAAGTACCCTAGCAACCATGCATTGATTTGAATAAGAGACTGGAATATAAATAGGACCTGAATAGAAAGAGGAGTAATAAAAATTAACAACAATAAATTTGTAGCCTTACAGAGCATTTGCTTTTCAGAAGGGGTCACCGACGCCCATTTGAAAACTGCAAATAGTCAGAAGAAAAAGGTAAATAACCATACAACTATAAAAAATAAATAATGAAATCCAATTGAAAAGTTGCTTACAATTGACCATTCTATAACATACTAAAAGGTGAACCACCCCTTTAATGCCCTTTTTTATGCAAGACAGAACTTTATTTGCTTTAGTAGCCACAGAATGACACTGCCCAGAATTAGACAACTTGTTATCTACAAAAACACCTAGATCCTTCTCATTTAAGGAAACTCCCAAAACACTGCCATTTAGGGGCAGATTTATCAAAGGTCGAGGTGAATTTTCAAATGAAAAAAAAAATCGAATTTCTAGCTATTTTTTTTGTGTACTTCGACTAGGGAATAGTCCAAATTCGATTTGAAAAAAAGTTTGAATATTGATATTTATCATGTACTGTCTCTTTAAAAATTTGACTTTGACCATTCACCATCTAAAACCTGCCTTTTTTTGGGAAAAACTTTGAATCTATTTCGATTGAATGCACTATTCCTTAAATTATTATGATTTGAATTCGGCTGAATATGGACCTATTAGATCGAAAACTGACCTATTCGACCAAATAAGCGATTCGACTTAATTTCAGTTGGTCTTTTTGAATTCAAATTTTTTCAATTTGAAATTCGACCCTTGATAAATATGCCTCTTAGTGCATTTATATTATTTTTGCCAAAGTGCATAACCTTGCATTTATCAACATTGAACCTCATTTTCCAGTTTGCTGCCCAGTTTCCCAACTTAGACAAATCCCTCTGCAAAGTGTCAGCATCCTGCATGGAACCTATAGTTCTGCACAATTTAGTATCATCTGCAAAAAAAAAACAAAAAAAAACAGTACTTTCAATGCCCACCTCCAGGTCATTAATAAACAAGTTGAAAAGCAAGGGACCTAGTACAGAGCCCTGCGGTACTCCACTAACAACACTGGTCCAATTAGAAAATGTTCCATTTACCACCACTCTTTGTAGTCTATCTTTTAGCCAGTTCTCTATCCAGGTACAAATACTATGTTCCAGGCCAACATTCCTTAATTTAACCAGTAACCTTTTGTGTGACACTGTATCAAATGCTTTAGCAAAGTCTAAGTAAATCACATCCACTGCCATCCCAGAATCGAGGTCCCTGCTCACCTTCTTATAAAAAGAAATAAAACCATGCTGGCACAAACTTATAGTATTATGATTTGGTATGAAGTCCAGTTGATTTCATATTCAGAGTGAAATAAAGACTTTTCCAATTATTTTCGGGACTGTTTTTCTAATAGTGAAGCCTAAAGTTTAATATTTCACCTTCTAAAGCAGCTCTTGGTGGGGGTGGGGGTCAACGACTCTTTAACTTTTCTAAATCAATACATTTAGTTGATATATTTGTCATCTTTAGCCCTGCTAATTGTATTAACTAAATGGAGCAAATTGTTATGGTTCAGAATGCTCCTGGATCACTGAGCTGCCAGACTGAGACACTAGAGACAGGAACATTAAACGTAATTTTTGGGAGAACAGTAAAAAATAAAAGAGGGAGAGCAACTGAAAAAAGCCTTTGCTGAAAACAACTGAAAAAAATGTTTGGAAGGTGAACAACCCCTTAATTCTGTAGTGCTATGCCATATTAAAGCTTGTCCACCTGTGAGTGTTTGAAAAACTCACCATTTCTAGAACAATTTTGTTTACTCTTTTCCTGAAATATATTTGTTATATTTATATATATTTAAGTTGTGATCTAGTACAAGGTAGTTTATTATTACAAAAAAGAAGAAAATCACTTTGAATTTGAGACAGCCTTCCATAATTTGGAGCTTTCTAGATAAGGGGTTTCAGGATAATGGATCCCACACCTGTATTATCATCCTTTGTTTTCATAGAACTGTAGAACATATTCTGCAGCATCATTCCATTCCCCAGTGGAGCTTGCAATTGCTGGTTCCAAGTTTTTGCATGTATTTCTAAAGATTATGGTCCTTATATTACAACCTGTTCCAGCTATGGCACTGCTGGGACTTGCCAGTGGAAATGTATTTGTGAAATGTACCTCCCAGAAAAATATATAGAAGAATGCAAATAAATTCTTATAGACCTTGCCAACATTGCTTTAAAGGAGAACCAAAGTTGTATCCAAAAAAACCCTACCCCTTTACCATACATAGTCCCCCCTTGCTCCCTCCCAGCGCAGATGTATACTTCAGTAAATGCCCGAAGATACACTTACCTCTCTTTGCAGATTCAGCACCGTGGAGCTCACAGGCGCCATCTTCCGGCTCTTCAGTAATCTTCAGGTCTTGTTCCGGAGCTTCGGCAATTTCCGCCAATTTCGGTGTAAGACTGCTCCAACTGTGCATGGGCCGATACGGCGCTTACTTTACAAAAAAGGACCGAAAGAAGATGGCGCCCATGACCTCCGCTGCGCTGAATCTGCAAAGAGAGAGGTAAGTAAAGGGGCATTTATTGAAGTATACACCTAGGCTGGGGGGGGGACTATGTAGGGTAGGGGGTTTATGGATAAGGGTTTGGTTCTCTTTTAAGTAAAAAAACTTGAGGCAACCTGATTATTTAATTGTTTACTCCAAAAAAAGCTTATTCTAAATACTTTAACTTTAAGCACTTTAAATGTATTGCCTTGCTTTTCTACATTCCTGATACTTTTTGATATGCTGCTAAGAGCATTAGACAGTAAATGCCACAAGTGAATTAGAGTTGTGTGTTCTGCATTACAAAAAAAGATGCTTCAAAAGTGTGGCAGCACCTAGTGATTTTATTAGCTTTCACCAGAATATGGGCCCAAAATAGCCTGTAGTGGTGATTAAAAATACATTGCAACATAAAGTCCTATCAACGTCTCATTGACTGGTAGTGGACTAGAAGGCATAATAACATGTTGAAGATACTATCACTTTCCTTAGTATTGCTTTATAAATGCTGGGTGCACTTTTTAGATCTTGGAGCTTAAGGGAATATACGTTTAAGGAGATCTTAAGGAATTTAAGGAGATCTGTGTGGCGTACAGACACTCTTCTGTTATGTCGACTATAATAATAGTCGTTGTTAATTTTCAATTTACCAGTCCACCTGGTAGCATCTAGTTTTAAAGTGGTCTGGATGTAGGAGAACAGATTGTAATTCATGTGCCTTTAAACTGGATATCTATGCAATGTGGAAGACTTTTTCTTTATAAAAGATACAAACTTGGCTTGAACATGTACTTCTGCCTCATCTACTTTCTCATCTTAGATGCAACATTATGAGGGTGGGGCCTAATCGAATGCTTTCCATGGTAAATGTGTTTGTTAATGGTGGATGATGTCCTGGATGTTCCTTATGAAAACCATATGTGGCCGTGGTGAAAGAAGATTGAAGATCATTAATATAAAACAACCATCCATGACTCACTGAAATGTGTGTATAAAAAAATAATGTACCTCCTGTGGCAAAGATATCTGAGGCCAGAATTACTAAGGTTCGAATGGTGAATTAGAATTTTCATTTTTTTTAAAAAAACTCAAATTCAAATTTAAAACCACCCACTCAAATTTGAATTTGAATGTGAGATTTATCACACCTCAACCATGGAAACAGTTCTAATTCAACTATTCTCCACCTAAAACCTGCCGAGTTCATGTAGAAGTCAATGGCAGAGGTCCCTTGAACTATTTGAAAATGTTAACAGTAATGATGAGCTACATTTTTGCCAAGGATCGCTTCGAAAATGACTGCCCATAGACTCCAATGTGAAAAAAAAAATGTTGCACTTTTTTTTGGAGGAGAACTCAATTCAAATTTGATTTGAGTTTTCTGGTCAGGACTATTCAATGGAATTTTAGATGTTTAATAAATTTGACTTTTGATAAATAACCCCTTACAAGTCAATCTTCTATCCTATAAATATCGTTAATATTCTGTCGTTATATACTATCCTGTTATATTCTATCCTAATAGAGGGGGTGTACAACCCTAGTTGTCAGGTCATTTTCAGTAGTATAAAGCAAAGTATGCACACTTATGGGGTTATTTATCAAAATCGAATTTGTGAAGTTTTAGAGGTTTTTTTTCCGCATCGAATTAACTCACAATTTAAAAAACTTGAATGTTTGTTTGTGAAAAAATCCAAATGTTAAAAACTCAATTGAATATAATCATGGAAAAAATGGCATACTTCAAATTTGTGAGTTTACAAGCTTAAAGAAACTGGAACTCAAATTTAAAAATGGCTTAAATTTTCCCTAGACCAACTCCCATGGACTCCTATATGAACTCGCTAGCTTTTCGATGCCAAATTTTACATTCAAGTTTTTCAATTTTTTTTGTGCTTAATAAATACCAAACATTCGGATTTTTGAAACTAGAATTTGAATTTGTGAGTTTTTGTGCAAAATTGAATTGAATTTGAATCTTGTCAAAAATTCTAATTTGAACCTTGATTAATCATCCCCTTAAAGTGTGTTAATACCCTTCTCTCACACACAATGGCTGACACCTCTTTTTAAACCTTCCTAATTAGGTAGCTGAGGTCTTTCAGACATTTGTTTTGTTTCTTCAATAAATCTCCCATCCTTCTAATGTTTAGGTGCCTGGTCCAACAATTTATCATAGGTGGCCCCACTAGCAGGTGTAGTCTATTGCAACCAAATGTAAACATAGCTTGTGGTACCTAAACTCATTAAATTGCTATGTATGAAAGATTAAAGGAACAGTAACATCAATAAATGAAATTGTATTAAAGTGGACCCGTCACCCAAACAAAATTATCCAAATCCTATTTTATCATATTAGTCAAGCAAAATGAACTTTAATTACTCTGTATAAATTATCTGAATATTGTTTCCATCAGTCTGGGAACTCATAATTATAGCAACCAGGAAGGAACCATTTTGTGGACATTGTTATTAAGGCAAGCCTTGTATCATCTCAGAATCTTGTTTGTGCACCAGGGGACAGGGACCCAATGTCTATCCCCATGCACTGGTTACACAATTAAATCATTAAGAGAGCTGGGGGAATGTAGGGAGAGCGGTGAATGGAAAGTGAAAGTAATTGCTTGCCCCGCCTCTATGCCTAGGCATAGAGGCGGGGTAGGCAATACTTGATTGACAGCTGATATTTTTAAATGAGTTTACAACAGCTATGAATGCTTTAATAAAAAAAAGAAATTGGATTTCATATTTAATTTAAGAAGGACTTTTATTATACAGATTTTTATGTCTGGGTGACGGGTCCACTTTAAAGTAATAAAAACATAATGCAGTGTTGCCCTGCACTGGTAAAACTGCTGCGTTTGCTTCAGAAACACTACTATTGTTTATATACATAAGCTGCTGTGTAGCAATGGGGGCAGTCATTCAAAGGAGAAAAGGCTCAGGTTACACAGCAGATAGCAGATAAGCTCTGTAGAACATAGTGGTGTTATCTGTTATCCACTATTTAACCTGTGTCATATAGCCTTTTTTCAATCTCTGCCATTGCTACACAGCAGCTTGTTTATTTTAACTGTAGTAGTGTTTCTGAAGCAAACACACCAGTTCTACAAGTGCAGGGCAACATTGCATTATATTTTAATTACTTTAAAACACATTGATTTATTGTGTTACTGTTCCTTTAAAGACAGTAATGCCTAAAATATAAATCTTAATCTACCAGTGGTTCTAAAGCTTGCGTCCAGTAGATAACATCAGTAAAATACTGCCCACTCTTGGCTGCTTTCTGTTATTTAGATTTTAAAACAAATAGGAGGTTTTCATCAAATGCTATAATGCTTTAGTATTATACCTTAAGGCAAAGCAAAAGGTGTAATAAGAGATACAATATTTGAATTACTATGGGTTTAGGTCAGTATTGTTTTAACAGACCTTGCCATACTTATGAAATTGCGTTCTTTGAGGAGGTGAGCAGGAATCTAGATTATGGGATGGCAGTGGATGTGATTTACTTAGACTTGCTAATGAGAACTTGTTTAAGGGTAGATTACAAATAGTGGTGGTAAATGGAACATTTTCTATTTGGACCATTGTTGTTAGTGGAGTATCTCTGGGGGTTATCTACTAAACTATCGGACTTTTAAAATATCTAAATTTTTTCGTAATTTATTAAACCCAGAGGATGGAAAAGTCTGAATAAAAAAATCCGACATCTCAGACCTGTCGAGGTTGCAAATAAGTCGATGGGAGAAGTCCCAATGATTTTTTGATGTGTGTTGGGTTTTGTGCAATACCCTGAAGTTTTTGGAGTTTTCAGGCAAAAAGCATAAGAAATCTGAGTTTTTTTCCCACAAAGAAAATTTTGGGAAAATGTAATAATAAATAAGCGTAAAAAAATCTAGCGGTCGCAGCTGAAAATTTTGAGATAAAATCTGACTTTGATAAATAACCCCTTTGGCGTGCGTACCTTGTTTGCAAAAACATGGCATTAACATCTAGATAAATGTTTACAAGTATATTAATTAAAAATTAAAAGATGGATTACAGAGTTTTTTTTACATATAAAAGAACAAAGGAACAAAAGGTCAAAAAATGTGCTTTATCGTTTGTGCCGGTGTGCAGTCTACTTAATAAAACCTCTGGGGGAAAAAAGCATTATTGTTGTGACAAAACATACTTCACCTTTAAGCAAGCTTAAAATGATATATAATTAAAGTTCACAATTCAAGAACTCTAATGGATTTTTGTTGTTAAACAATTTTTCTCTGTTTGAACTTTAATTGTACACACTAGTTCTTCATCAATGTTTGGTATTCACTTGTATGGGTCTAAAGCCCAAAGAAAAGAGGCTCCTGGGATCATAAGGCACCCCTATTGGTTATGTCATGAGGGAGGAACCTGCTGCTACTTGTTTTAATATCTGCACTACTAGAACATACATTTCCCAGCTCATTTTGAGAGGTGAGAGCTATTCTATAGTCTAATTGTCTCTGAGCAGGCAGATTTAAGGATAGTGAGATTAGCATTGCAAGGGGTTATAATGTTACACAAACAGAGAGAACAAGAATCAAATCCCCTGACAACTGTATAGCCACAAAACTTCAAATCAATGCGATTTGGCTTTTGTTTCATGTAATTTCCCAGAGGGAATATACTGTTGCAGTGAACCATTACCCAAAACACACAATTGTTATATTAATAGTGTATGAAGTTTTGAGGCACTAGCTTTAGATTTAATATTCCAAGCCATGTTTATTAATGGCTCCAAGTAAATAAAACCTGGCACACTGGCATGTAGAGAAGTGCATTATGTGGCTGCAACCTCATATTTATAAAGTATAACCAATAATTATTTGCTATTAGAAGCTGACTTCAGACACATTTGCATGTAGCCAGCTTTATAATGTACAGATTTTCACTAACAAGTTGCTAATATTCCTTATAGGGCAATGAAAGCTTAAAACACTGGAGGGGGTCCGTTTGTTGGGTACCCACACGGGCCAGAAATGATAACCTTCTGTCCCAGAAAAAAACAGCAGCAGCACAGCAACTAGTATTTGAATTGGGGATACAGTGCCCCCAGCTTTAATTTCCTTGCTTTTCCTTGGGTAGGATTGGGCTCAACTATAAAAGTGGAATAGCTGTTTTGTCCATGCACCCAGCTCAACACAAGAAATAGCTGGGAAATAAAGGAATACGGCACAGTGCTCCACCCAGGCACTGTTTGCAATAGCTGAGGGCAACATCTTAGAAATTTTGGCACCCTCAGTTTGTCCTAAAAAGCCTTGGATATCGGTCGCCTCATTGATCGGACAGGACTGAAAATTTTGATCATCGTGCCTGAACATCATAGCATTAATGCTGAATCATCAGATATAGCTAAAGAGTTCTTTTGTTTTTACCTGCATATCTGATGATTCATCTCTTAACGTTAATAGAATGGAAGAAAGATCTTTCTTACGACCAATGGTTTTGGGAAAGATAATAATTGTAGCACATATGGCCACCTTAAGAGTATGTGAACACTTTAGGCAAAAAATAAGCCTGAGGGGAAATTGAATATTCTTGAGTAGATAGCAAATAAATACACAAATAATGTGTTATTTGCCAATAAAGCAATCATTTGCTTTAGTGGGAAATTTGTTAGGGTAAATGTAACCCTTTCAAATCTTTTTAAGAGATAACTGAACCTGAGAAGAACTATTTCCTTGTCCAAGCAATGCCATTTTTATGACTGCATATTTCAGCAAATAGTTTACTAAATGCATACTGTTATGGCATAGCAAATACACAAGGAAGCAGAATAATGGAATACCAAAAAAGGGATCCACACACAAATAATTCAAAACATGTATTCGTATAATGAAGTCTCTGCTTGTATCCTCTGTTTTCCCTGGCTACTCTTACCGATGATAGCGTACATTGTAATGACAGTCAGCCCTCCTCCAGATAATACTTCTAAAGATAATACTTCTACTCCCACCGTGCTAAAATTAACAGACCGGAGAAAGAAGCAACAACGAATGAATGCAAGGCATTTTAGTTACAGTGGCCTGCCTAAAGTGACATTTTTTGATACCTTCTGTTCCTTTTAGGAAATTGTTTCATTGTTTCTATATTATTGGACATTTTGTTCCTTCTTAACATTGGACATTTTTTTTTACCATCCTGGACTTAACGAAATTGGATACAAATAAATAAAGATGAATACAAGATTGGGATTTTTAACTTTAATTGTTTTAACTTTTGTATGCTGCAAAGTTTTCTATTTCTTATATTTGTGCACACAATTATGGTCTGAGCACTGGCTTCACTATTTAAGTGAAGTAGGAACTTTTGCAGCAGTTGCAGCACAGAGCAACTATTAGGGCTCTTACTCACGATCGGTTGTAGCTGTGCTCCCCTGCGTTCCGTTTTTCTGCGTTCAGCCGCAGGGGAGCACAGGAATAGACGAATTACATTTTTTTCCAATGGGGTTGTACTCACACAGGCGCGTGTAGGCGCCAAACGCAGGTTGAGACGCAACATGCTGCATTTATCCTGCGTTCGGCACCTACACGCACCTGTGTGAGTACAGCCCCATTGGAAAAGATTTAATGCGTCTATTCCTGCGCTCCCCTGCAGCTGAACGCAGAAAAACGGAACACAGGGGATCGCAGCTACAACCACAAGTGAGTAAGAGCCCTTAAGGAATTGATCACATATCATTTGGAAAATCTGTGCTAACCACCATCCCCCTCTTCTATTTGGACTTCATATAATCTGTAAACTGTTTTCAGATTCAGTTTCTTTAAGAATGATTAAACGTAGTCAATATGCTATGGAAACTTGCTTAGAATGACATTGTCTTTCATCACACAAAGATAATAAAAACATTTGGTAGCACACCTCTTTAACAAGAAGTGTATTTATAAGGCTATCAGAAGTTTAAGTCATTTCTGTCAGTTGCCCTAATTAGATTAATATCTTCTTGTATTTTTCTTACCGACCTTGCAGCAAGGTTATTTTGTCCCCTGCACTAATAAAAACAAATGTTTCAATCTAGCTGAATGTTCTTCAAATTCCCTTAATGACCAGAGTTTTGCAGATGAAACACATCATGGTAATTAGCCCACTTCATTCCCAATGGGATTACACCTTCAGCAGAAGATGAATACTGTGCAGATTCCTAAACCTGGTGGTATTGCCTTAAAAATGAATAATTAATGAGTCACAGGGAGAATTATCAACAAGCTGATAATGTGCAAGAGGAAATTGAAAGTCTTAGAGTGTAGGTAAATATTCCGAACCTTGCAAAAACATAGATTCAACATAATGCAGAATACATTGCAGACAAACATTACATTTACAAATAACATTGACATTTTTAAAACCCTATGATCTGTGAAAAGCTAGAAGCAGTATGAAGACTCATAATGGGCAATAGAGAAAAATAGGAGAGACTTTGTCCACTAACTAAAAGAACTAGTAAATAATATATTCAATGATTACATACAGAAATACTGGATCTGCCTGGCACTCATAATATATCTAGGCTATAAACAACTAAAATGGATCTTCCACTCAAAAACATTTTTTGAACAGTCAAAGTAAGTGAAACGCTAAGAAACATTCCAATATACGTTAATTGCAAATGTTTAGAAAGGGTTGTTTTACCTCTGAGTCATATTTAAGTATTATATGGAAAGTGATATTCTCAGACAATTTGCAATTGACTTTCATTTTTTTATTATTTGTGGTTTTTGAGTTATTTAGGCTTTTATTCAGCAGCTCTCCAGTTTGCAGTATCAGCCATCTGGTTGCTAGGATCTAAATTATCCTAGCAACCATGCACTGATTTTTAAAGAGACTGCAAATAAATAGGACAGGGTCTGAATAGAATATAAAAGTAACAATAACAATAAATCGGTAGCCTTACAGAGCATTTGTTTGTTTTTGAAAGCTGGAAAGTGTCAGAGGAAGAAGGAAAATAATTCAAAAACTATAAAAAATAAATCATGAAAACCAATTGAAAAGTTGCTTAAAATTGACCATTCTATACCATACTAAAATATTACTTGAAGGTGAACCACCCTTTTAATGATTTGAAAATGCTGCCGCTATTAAAAGCAGTAGCTGTCTGACTGTTTACATTCTTTGAACGCCTGGCGCTGACTCCTGAGACAATGCTGCAGCCCAGTTGATTGACATACCTAGAGAATCACTGAGGTCTGTTATGTTTTTTGAAGAGTCAGGCAGGAAATGGGATACAAATGGTGCTTTCAATAGAAATTACATTCAAAAATAAAAATCCTTTGAAAATCTTTCTTGAAATGTGGATACAGAAAATTTTAATTCTATGTTTTCTGTACAAATTAGTGAAGTACCGATTTTAACCTGTAATTAGTGGGTAACCCTGATTTCAGAGCGGATGCAAAATGGAACAAGAAAGTAACTAGTGCCACAGATTTAATCATTCTAAAGGAAATAAGGACATGGACTGAAAGAGTTTCCAGGGAGACGCC
Source organism: Xenopus laevis (assembly GCF_017654675.1). Classification (NCBI taxonomy): domain Eukaryota; kingdom Metazoa; phylum Chordata; class Amphibia; order Anura; family Pipidae; genus Xenopus; species Xenopus laevis. The sequence goes on from NC_054376.1 coordinate 63,665,861, forward strand.
ACTAAAATCCGCAACTTTTACTCTAGAGCTCATGTTATGTTTGTGAATTAGCCTAGTGTCCTGCAAATTGATTTATAGTATATAATTTAAAAAAAATACTGTTGTCTATTGAAAAAGCAGCCTGTTTATTTGTTCAACCCTCTGTTTCATGAGCTTTCATTTTTTTTTTCTCTCCTGCAAAGAGCCTGGAAGCTCTCGTCTTTGTGTGTCACTGTCTAAAATTAGCTCTATGCGAATGAATTAAAATGTAGGCTGGCAAGATCCATCCACTAAGGCCAAATGATGCCCCCTGGCCCCTGCTGAATCATTATGGGTACCCCTGTCCTTTTACACATATGCATTAGGAAATATAAATATTGCCCCAACATTTTTCAATAACAAAACCGAAAAATAACAAATTTTAGCACAGTCTAAAAATGTTCTTTAAAAACTGTAAAACATTTGAACTAGAAAGCACAGCACAACAAATATGTATGAAGAAGTATTAATTATGTCAGAAAGACGACAGATGCATTGAACACCAAGAAGAATAACTGTTTACAATGTATAAAAAATGCATCAGTTTCTAAAAGTAATAGAAAAGGTTTAAACAGGATAGGGTATGTCCAAACTAAGTAATCCTCTCTTTCTAATACAGGTATGGGATCCATTATCCAAAAAGTTCTGAATTACAGAAAGGCTGTTTCCCATAGACTCCATTTTATCCAAATAATCCAAACTTTAAAAAACTATTTCCTTTTTCTCTGTAATAATAAAACTGTACCTTGCACTTGAACCAAAGTAAGATATCAATAATCCTTATTGAAAACAAACCTATTGGGTTTATTAATTGGTTAAATGATTTTCTAGTAGACTTAAGGTATGAAGATCCAAATTACAGAAACATCTGTTATCCAGAAAGCCCCCTGTCCCCAGAATTCTGGATTACAGATCCCATACCAGTATATACGAAATCAGTAACATAGTGTTATCAAGTTCTTATCATCCCCATAAAAGGGATTTAGGGAACAGTATGAAGATTAACAAGTAACCCAGATAGCTCTGAATCTGAAGATATTTTAAGCTATTTTTGACAGTAATTCATAATCAATAATAATTACAAAAAGCAAGCAACATTCTGATACATTTTGAATGGGTACTGCATGGCCCATCTTTCCTTTCTCTTTCTTTCTTTCTTTCTTTCTTTCTTTCTTTCTTTCTTTCTTTCTTTCTTTCTTCTACAACCATGCTTCTGTAACCCACCTTGTTCCACCAGCCTGTGCAGCTACTTAGACATATATAGACACGTGTTGTAGCATGTTCTGGCTTTTCCAACTTTTTATTAAGCTGAAGTGGCTTAATAAGATTTATTTGGCAGGAGCCATATAAAATAGCAAGGAAATACACTGCCACAGTCATGTACACAGCCACGCCTCCAGCTCACTTCTCCCATAGATCTTAATTCACTGGGTTAACACAACAGGAACAGTGATTATATATTTATCTAAAGCAAAATATACAGGAACAAATATAGAATTCCTATAAAACAGTAGGGAAACACACCGCAACATGTACACAGCAAGGCCACCAGCTCACATATTGCAACAAGCAATTATTACATATATATTATTACATATTACAGGATATTTATAGTATATTGTATATGGTACAATACATGTAAAATCAGTAAATGACTAACAATCTCCTTGAATTGTGATAAGAAACTCAAAATCAAGTAACGGTGATGCTCAGACTGGGCTACTCAAACAGTAGCCATCTTGGGATGCACCATGTGCTCTGCAGGGCTGCACTATAAATGTCAGCTAATCTGCAGTGCAAACTCAGTAAAGTTGCTGCACAACACATAGAAATGATAACAGAGTGTACACAACTTATTAAACAGGAGGATTAACTTTTAGAACAGAATATGAGACCTTTTCATGGCCAGAACAGTGATATAGCACTTACCTCTCCCATAGATCTTAATGCACTGGGGAGGGAGCAGACCATTTGGCAGTATTCACAAGGGGGTTTAGAGAGTGCCCAAATACAGAGATACAGTCCGGTAAATAGTGTTCACTGATTAGTCTATGATATTAAACAAGGAGGTTTAATCATTTCTCTCCGAAACCACTTATAACCTGATTTGGACCTAATAAACAGTAACATTGACAAGTTTCCATTGCAAATCCTGGTAAGCATGTTGGTACGGCCCAAAAGCTTTCCTTCCTATTCCTTTAACCTTTAGCAAACCAGAAATATTTGGCGAAGAGTCATATGCATAAACAAACGGTGTTATTCTTAGATCTAATCTTTGGCAACACTTGGGTGATGGCACCCTTGCATTATATAAAGGAGGTAAATAATATCTCAAAATGCCTCTTGTTACAGCCATAACAGTTATACAAGTTGAGATTAGTTATTCAGCAACAGCTAAAGGACTACACGAGTGCCCCACTTTGATGCTGGACTACAAACCTCAGCATCATTTAACATAGCATTGTAGTCCAGTAACATCAGGCAATATTGCTCAATAATACTTTGCTCTAGTTCTTCAGTTTTCTCCAATATGTCCTCCCTCCTCGTGTCTTTGTAATACCCTGAATACAAAATACATGATGACTTACTGCTGATAAGCAGTCTTTTTCATTTGCCAATCCTCTTGTATCTGTAATTAGATTTTTAGGGGGTTAGTTATTAAAGTCTGAATGCTAAAAATTCTACGCTGGGTTTCATACGATAATTGGGCTTTTCTGGCGATTTTACAAAACATTCCGACTTTTCCAATGTCAAATCCAAAAAATTTTGATTTTTCGTGCGACAATCTGACAAAGTTGCGGCTTTTCCCTAACCAATTTTTTTGTGGCTTTTTACTGATAAATAAGGGTAAATTGTGGATTCTAGTTTTTTGTTTAAAAAATCTGAAAAAATTGGATTTTGATAAAAAAACCCATAGTCATCTAATTTAGAGACATACAGTAGCAGCCACAGTACAACAGTTTGTGTTTAGATCTCTTTTAAACTGGCATGATGCAATAAGCATTTACACAAAAGGGGCTTCTAGGGAGAGGGGCAGATGTAAATAATTTTTCTATTTAAAGTGTTGAATAAAAGGTGTTTATATACATGCAAGCATAACAGTATTATTGTGTCCTTTTAATAATGCACCTTTAAATTTAGCTTGAATTTTTAACTTTTCTGCATTTATGAACATCACTATCAATCCTGTGCTCTTGCAACATTATTTTATGTTCCCTCCTCTATTGTAGTTTAGACATTTAGGGGCAGATTTATCAAGGGTCGAATTTCGAGGGTTAAATAAAGTAAAATCCTTCGAATTCGAATATCGAATTCGAAGGATTTTAGCGCAAATACTTCGATCAAATAAAAATCCTTCGAATCGAACGATTCTAACGATTTTAAGTGATCGATTGAAGGATAGCTTAGAAAAGTGCTGGGGAAGGTCCCCACAGGGTAACATTGCAGCTCGATAGGTTTAAAGTGGTGAAGCATGAAGTCAAAGTATTTTTTAAAGAGACAGTACTTAGATTATCGAATGGTCGAATAGTCAAACGATTTTTACTTCGAATCGTTCGAATCATTCGATTCGATCGAATTTGACCAATTCGATGGTCGAAGTACCCAAAAAATACTTTGAAATTTAAAAATTTTTTCATTCGAATTCTTCATTCGAGCTTAGTAAATCTGCCCCTTAGACATTGTAGTTTAGACATTTAGTCATTTACAGAAATTACCTTCATTATTGCTCTTCCCTCCTGAATTTATGATGTCCATTATTAGAAGTTTTCTCCAAAATATTAATAATGACCACGCTTCTTCTCTTAATTTTACTTCCTCCTCCTACCAAGATCTAAGGTAAGTTTCTCTTTCAGCCTTCCTTTCGGTTGTCCTCAATCTGTTAAATCCATGTATCATGCTATCAACTACCCACTGCTTTGCAGACTATATACAGTATCTTTATATAAAACATCTCAGATGAATACTTCTTTATGGACTGTACTTGTAATATTTCTTCAAATCCTGGTCCCTGTCTCGCACTAAGCTATATTTTCTGTCTTTAAATCATGTATTTCTCTATACTGGCATCCCTACAGCTATCTAAGGTGATTTCAAGGACAACGTCAATAACTCCTCTCAATCTTATCCCTTTGATCCAGAGGTGGACAGACACAGTAATCCATAAAGTTGGCCACTTCCTTGATCTAGTCTCACTCCCCTGCAAAAAAATGACACACTTTCTTGCAGATTAGCCACTTTTTCCATCTCACATAGCTCCATCCATCCTTCTGATTGGAAACATACAAACTATTGACTTATCTGCTCTAGCTAACACTCTTATATCCAGTCTCTTCTCCCTCAAGGTTTCCTCCAATCCTGATAAACTTGTCAATACTTGTAACTCCATTCTGTCCTCTACTATTGACTCCTATGCCCTCTAACAACCCTAGCTTAGTTGAGCACAACCCCCCAACCTTGAAACACAGCTCATATACTCCTGTACGTTTCTATACAGCTTATGGAAATCCTGTGCATAAACTGACTTTATCCACTGTAAGTTTTTTTCTGTTATGCTTTATGTATTCAGCTCCCTGAGTCAACATGTGGTAGACCTATGGCTGCCATTACAGCTGCACATGTTTTGGAGTAAGTGCATACCAGCTCTGCAACTGGGTTGCTTTCATGCAAACAACAGAATTGCTTTAACTTAGGCTTTTTTTGTGACCCTCTTTTGGATGCTACTGCCATGCAAAGTTCTTTATATGACTATGTTTCCTGTCAAGCAGCAACACAAATACTTCCTTTTCATTTTCTGCTGCAATTCACTTGGTCTCATGTACTGCATATATTCATAGTCATCTCATCCATTCCTTTTAGAGCCATCACATTTACCACCCACATCCACTGGTGTCTCCTGCCTTAAAGGAGAACTAAAGCCTCACTAAAGAAGTAGGGTAGAAATATTGTACATTACCTTTTGGGCTTCTGTACCAGCCCAAGGCAACCACAGCCCTTTAGTAAAGAGCATCTGTGCCCCAAAAGATGCCCCAGTAACTCCCCATATTTTTTTTCTTCTGATTCAATGCACATGCTCTGTAGAATACACAGAGTGCACATAGAATATAAATGTCACAATATAAGGCTGATGTTATAAATACAGATACAGAATTTACTGATCAGCTCTGTATCAGCTTTTTATTTACAGACCAACCTCATTTTCTGCTGGATAATTAGCGACAACCCCTATGCTTAGCTTCTCAACAGCTGCTCAGAGCCCATTGAGCATGTGAATGTCACAGACCCTTTCCAAGACGGTGACCTCCTGAGACAAGTTTGAAGTCCTGGATCATTGCTGCTATTGAGAAGCTGAAAATATGGCATTTTTAGTTATACTAATTTTTAGGGCTTAGTTCACCTTTAAAACACACACACACACACACACACACACACACACACACACACACACACACACACACACACACACACACACACACACACACACACACACACACACACACACACACACACACACACACACACACACACACACACACACACACACACACACACACACACACACACACACACACACACACACACACACACACACACACACACACACACACACACACACACACACACACACACTAACTAATTAGAAAGATTTTTTATTTTGCACAGCCTATCTATTTACCTAGTTTTTATTTTTACACTGAACTTTTCTTTAACTAGAATACAAGTATGCAGAGCTAGACATCAGGCTACATACATGGCAACAAAGCACATGTTGCTTAGAGAGGCTACTTTGAACACATTGTTGCAAAATGCGTAAAAGTTTCCCCCAAGGTTATTTCTGCTTTGAAAAGCTAATTTTTCTTCTACATGTTTTTCATAAACATTACCATTGTTTTTCGAGCTGTGCTTTGTGATTTTGAACATAAAGTCTAAGAAACAGAAACACAGTAGACTCATAAATAAATTATGATTTTACTCTTAATTCTTCTCCTCATTGTCAAATTCATGACCAGTGCAGCAGCAGCACCTAACTTCTGAAAAAATGGCCATTACATACTGACTTCACCATTTTTCAAAATTCTATTTGCAGAAGAAACAATAACTTTATTATGTTTTGTGTGCATAAAAATATAGTGATTTCATATAGTGAAATATTTTAAGGTAGACAAGTACATATTCATGGCATGTGAATGCCACAAGAAAGATACTTAAAGGAACAGTAACACTAATAAATTAAAGTGTATCAAAGTAACGAAAATATAATGTACTGTTGTGCTGCACTGTTAAAACTGATGTGTTTGCTTCAGAACCTCTACAATATTTTATATAAAAAAAACACGGGGCATTGTAGTATACAATGGGATTCTTAAGAACTTATCTGTTATCTTGTAACAATATCTGGCATCTAGTAGGGTCGGGGGTTCTGAAGCAAATACACCAGTTTAACCAGTCCCAGGCAACAGCACATTATATTATCATTCCTTTAAAACACTTTCATTTTTTGGTGTTATTATTCCTTCAATGTAAGGGATTCTGAGGAGGAAACAATGGCAAGGAGAAATTATAATACAGATACTGAACAAAGGACAGAACAGGCAGGAGCAGGGCAGAGCAGGCAAAGAGACCGGACAGAAGTAGAACCAGATAAAACTGAGGCAAGGCAGGCAGGTCCCGCTGGTCCAGATCCGCACCCAGAAACTTTTTGTGCCGCAACCTCCCTTTGATGTGCGGTCATGGCAATAACGTTGCGCGAATGGGCATGCACGCAATGCACCGCGCATGCAAACACACACACGGTGCATCGCGTCAGCGTACCAGTGCAGCAAGGGAGGCCGGAGGGGAGCACTGGGCAGCTACCTCTAAAATTGTCTTCTGCCTACCCCTAGTCTGCACCTCTCAGTAGTACTCCCCATCCCTTCCCTCCTGATACCCTCCCCTCCTTCGATGTCCCTCCCTCCTTCTGTCACTGTTCCACCCTCCCCTCCGTCGCTGTCCCCTACCCTCTGTCCCTTCCCTCCATGGTTCACCCCAACCCTCCGTCACTCTTGCATGTGCACATGCACACTAGGGGGACGGGGCTTGCCGGCCAGGTTACCTAGGGCGCCTGCCAGGCCTGGCCTGGCCTGGCCCTGCCCTGAAGCAACATCTAGGAAAAACCACAATGCTCAAGCTACAGATGTTAATGCTCAGGCCAGGAGCTGGGCTGCTGGCTCTGATTGGCTGACTAATAGAGCTGCAAGAATGACATGGAAAAGCCAAGTGAAAGGTAATTAGAGATCTCATAGCTGCTCTCCTGGCCTAGTGGTTAAGGAAAGCAGCCAGAAAACTGGAGATACCTGTCTTAAAGAGCCTAAGGGCAGGATTACACGGCCGATTCCACCCTGATCCGACGCACTGCGCAAAATCGCAGGCGTCACATCGGAAATAAGGTAAGTAATTCAATTGTCGGATCGTGTTGCAGCATTGATGCAGTCGCTGCACAATGTCGTGTCACGTAGCATCAACAATGCGACACTGGCATTACTTACCTTATTTCTGTTGCATCCGACGTGATGCCTGCGATTTTGCACAGCGCGCCGGATCGCAGTGGAATCGGCCATGAAGTCCTGCCCTTATGCTTAATCAGGTGTCAGCTTTGTGAAACCTGAACAATAACTTGGCCAATAAATGAAGAACATATAAATATTATTATACTCACTGTAATTTTTCTATCAACATGGGTTAGTTATCATCAAGTACAGTTTTTTTTTTATTGTTGCAGAAAGAAAAAGCAAATCAGACAAAAATAAGGAATTGGCATTGCTGTATTTCAGAGCTTCAGGTTTCTGTATAATAGATCCCATACGTTTAATTAAAGCATTGGACCTACTCATCAGGCAAAATATGGACAGAGCTAGGGTTGCCACCTGTCTAGTTTTAAATTGGACATCCCCATTTTTCATAGGATTGTCAGGTTCAAAATATTAAGAAAACTGGACAGAAATCCAGCCAATTGCATTTAAGTGATGCAAAAACCCCCACGTCATAACCCCCACGCAACATCATTGTGCCTGCCCCTGAAATCATCATGACCACCCTCAGCATCTCTGCCCTACCCTGATGCCATCAGCCCCTCCCCCTTTATTCGGTTTAACCACTGGAAAAAGTAGCAACCCGATGCTTAACTGGACCCTTTATGGTGCACACAAAATTGTAAACTGAGACAGTAGCCTGTAAATACTGCAATGTTCTGGAGAACTGAACTCCAAGCAAGTTTTAGACCAGAAGATACATTGCACCACTGTAAAGAGAGGGTAACACAGTGCAGAGGGCTTCCATGTCGCCTTTCCCTAAAAGCGGTTAAATGTAATTTTTTTGGTTATCTTGCTTAACATTCATGCAATTCAATTTACTTTGATTTAGGCTTCTCCAGCATTAGTGCACATATAATCTGTGGAACCCCCATTCTTCTTATGTCACATGGGGGATTAGTATCTAGCTAAAAGTAGGTTTCTTTTATACTATATACCTACTTTTGATCGGCTACATCATCTTACGATCTTACCGTATGACATACAGTATGTGTTGACTATGTGATATAGCCAACACCAGAAGTTTATTAGCTATGGTATACAGATTGTAGGGTTCAGGCTGTTGGTTTCATATATCACTTAAGTTGTAGGTTGGAGGCATAGGCAATTCTTATCTCCCACTGCCCTGAGGCAGCTTTCATGATGCTGCCCCCATGCTCATCTTTCCATGGGGCACATGGGGCTAAATGAAACTAGGGCAATTGCACTTTCAGCACTAGAAGAGCTAAATTTCGGGTTTGAAAACCAGAGATATGGCTTATAAAGTTGCCCAGATTGACTTTTTTGCCACCCCTGGTAACTGGTGGGGAACTGCCCCCTGAGGCGAGTCTCTGAACTCACCTTATTGACTCAGCACCCCTGGTTGAAGAATATATGCAGGAGCCTGATTCCTTGAAAATCAAAGCTGCAGTGTACTATCGTAGTGTTATCTATTACTCTATTTGGCAAACCCTTGTTTCTAGCCTTTAAAGATTGGTGGCTGAGTGTTTTCCCTTTTCCCTCAGAGGAACACTGAATTTACTTAAGAATTTGCTAATGTGGGTCTCTGGCTCCTGCTGTTAGCTGGTGAGAAATTTAAGATAGGTGTAAAATTGTGTAAAATGATGTGGTATTAGGGGGTGTGGCAACAAAAATGGGCATGGCCATCTCACTTTTTCTATTCTTCAAATGTTAGGAGGTATGCAAGTGTACATTATCAGTCATGAAGCCTGCCAGAACTATTGTTTCTTGTTAAGCTGTATATAGATTATTTACTGTGGCATATGTATTTACCGGTAATAATAAGACATTAAATTACCTGGAACTACACACTCCCAATTTAAGACCAACAGAGAATAAACAACAGCATTTTCCCAGCAATACACAACATATTATCTTCAGAGTATACTCCACCTCTAATGTAAAAATACTTTCAAATTAAGATTTGCAGCAGCTCTGTATTGCAAAGTAATTAGTTGTTATTAACATATGCCACAGCTGGAAGGTGTCACCATTAGTTCAAAGTTGTTCTATTTTTTAGTAAAAGAAAAAAAAGACATCTCTTCTGAAGTCACTGAAGTGGAGATTTTGCATCTGCTTGTATTGTATCTGTTTGCACTGTAATTGTTATTTGGATTTACAACTATAAATATTTTTCTGAGCACATCTCATGAATATATTTTTCTGATATATTGCCTCAATTGAGGCTACAAATATAGTTCTACAAGCAGTGATTTAAATAATGTTTTAATTCAGCCATTATTCATTTTTCCCCCAAATGGAAACACATTATATAGATGAATTTACAGCAGTTGCAGCTGAACCAATAATCCTGTTAGGTGAGATGCGGTATTTGTTTTCTGTTGTCAAGAAAGAAAAATATATCCAATTATTAATAGGCACTTAGTTTTGACTTAGACCTATGGCATATGGGGTGGGATTTCAGTGTTTTCCTTGGGCTAAACCACCTGAAATAACCTTATTTAGCATTCCATTGTTTCAAATGTTCAATGCCTTTAAAAAGTCAAAAATAGCGCAGTGGAGACTTTCTTATTTTACAGAATGGAGGCAAGGGGTGTTATCGAGCAATTTGTCACTGCTGCTCAAGGTCTTAAACTGTAAATATGGTCAGAGCTTAATGATTGCAGGAAACATTCATTCTCCACATTTTTTAATTTATGCTCCTCATGAGATTTTCTGCATCAGCCATAAAAGAACAGTACCATCCAGGGGTGAGTCTACAATGAACATATGGAGTAATAGTTGATAGAAACAAATTACTGTTATTATTCTTTATTAATACAGGCTGACATATTCTGCAGCGTATTTAACATTTTTGTCATACACATCAGTCTGTGCCCCAGCAGAGCTTACATTCTAAAGTCACTGTCACATTCATCCACAACAGGGTACATTTTATCAGGAGCCAATTAACCTGCATCTGTATTTTTAAAATGTAGCAGGAAAGCAGAGTAACCCCAGGAAACCCAATCCATATATCTGAAGAACATACAGACTCTGCAAATACTGCCCTGGCTTGTACTGAACCTAGGCCTTAAGCACTGCAAGTGTTAACCATTACTCCAACATGCTCTAATTTAAAAATAGGCTAAATGTTTATTTTTTGATCTATTATTCAGAATACACAGGACTTGGGTTTTTCCAAATAAGGGGCCTTTTGTTTTTTGTGGATCAGTGGATCACCAAAGTGTGCTATAAAGTCAATTAAATGAGAACTGATTTCCCTCCACTGAACCTCCATCCCACCCACCCCTCACCTACATCTATTACATTGAAAAGCATTCCTATGTACTGGTCGCCAGCTTTTGAATTGGAAATTGTGGGCAGTTGATGATTTTCTGGTGGGTCAGTGCCTTGGATGTCACAATTGGCTGATCACATCACATTCACTTAAAAGTTCTTTCTAGATTTTGTGATTTGGAAGTTACAGAACACAATCTGAAGTGAAAGAAGATGGTACCCATGAACTCTACTGCACATGTTTATGTTTATGGCAGCTTCATACAGTAGAGCACTATTCAGTATAACAGGGAAGGGGCAAGGGGGGCTGTTTGTTCTCCTTTAATCATTATTAAACCCAATAGGATTTATCTGCTACCATTATGGATACATGAAGCTTAGTTACTTTCAAGTACACAGTACTGTTTCATTATACCATCATAGCGGAAACAGCAGGCGCTAACAGATCCCACGGACAGCATGTAAAGGAACAGCAAACTTTATTTTATGCAAAAAGTGAACAAACACATAGCCTTACTTGTTTTGTGCACCCAGACACTTAATCATTATTTTTGAATTAATGGCTGGTTGCATAAAAATCTTGTGTACTGCCAAACAGAGGCTCTTCTACATAGGGCTAACAAATGGCCAATCCCAGCACTTATTTTGCACGACCCATAAACATTTTTCATGCTTGTGTTGCTCCCCAACTCTTTTTATATCTGAATGTTGTTCATGGGTACAAAAGGTTGGAGACCCCCGCTATAGAACATGGCCTTCCTGTAATTCAGAGCTTTCTGCATATCATGTTCAAATAAGTTATCCCTTAATTGTAAGCAGTGTGAGGGGGGCAGTTCATATTAGCTATATTACGTTTTTTTAAATGAGTGGAGTAATAATTAAAAATGTGCTTCGTCGGTTCCCTTTATCACATATGTTTAAAGATGAGAAAGATGAGTGCAATACATATACAAATAGTAGGAAAAATTAGATAGGAGCAAGTACTTGTTTCACATCACTCGACCCACTTGCTTCATACTGCAAATGCATTTTATGAAGCAAATGGAGCCTGAATGTGAATTATAACTGTGTTTATGAGACCCAGAACCACTTCTCTTTCATTGTGCCCCTCTCTGCTCATTTTAATCGATTTGTCGCTTGTGGATATTCATTAGGCCTTGTGAATTACATCTTCGCAAAGCTGGCAATGAAAGACCAAGATGTGAATGGAAAAGTCAGCAAATTGATGATACCTGAATGTTGTCACAATTTACTGATTGCCATTTGCCCTTGCTGTATAATATTTCTTACTGCTTCATCCCTGTGATTTGCAGGCAACTTCAAAATACTTGAGAGAAGGCATTTACCTACTATAGCAGTAACAATAGCAGGGCTAATGTGCTGAACACCTACAAAATTATCTTTTCAAAAACTGCATTTCATCTAATTCTCATATTTACTGTGTTTGGGCCTTCCATGATCCAGACCTAGGTAAAAGGTTACTTAGGCTTTAGAGCAGGCATGTCCATAGTCATTTTCAAATTTACACCGGCCTCCATCATGAAACTAATAATAATGTGGCCCCCCCAGCACATTGCAATCAGTAATCACGTAGCCGTAGCAGTAATATTTGGGCACATGATTAGTGAAAGGATCGTCTATACTGCTGCCTGTGTGCTGAAGGTGTTAGCAATAGACACGTACTGGAACATAATGACGCACCGCTCTCACATACTTCTTTAGTTTACTGTACTGGCACGTCAGTACGTCTATTGCACCTTCAGCCCTAAAGTACGTGTCTATTGCTAACACCTTCAGCACACACGCAGCAGTATAGACGATCATTTCACTAATCATGTGCCCAAATATTACTGCTACGGCTACGCGATTCCTTGTCTAAATGAGGCGCAGAGATTATGTCCAAACAGAATCCACTTCCATCGTGTACGTGTCCATCTCCAGGAGTAAAAGATCCTGATCACAAGCTAGCTACTTCGGAATAGATTTCAGCCCTCACACATTTTCACCTCACTAAACCTGGCCATCGTTGCAAAAAGTTTTGCTTTAAAGCTTAAAATCACTATGCAATATTTGTGGTTTCTGTACTTGTTACATTATTTAGAATAAATAAGTTTTCCAGATGTCTTGGGTCCACTGTTCAGACATGGCAGCATACAAACCTGCTACAAAATTAAACTGGCTGGGCTGTAGAAGGGGATTTTAGACATTTTTTATGTATGAAAGGGTGTAGAAATTTAGGGAGGCTGTACTGCCATGTATAATAAGTTTGTAATGTTGAATTAATATTTATTAGAATGATTTAGTAATCACAATTAAGGTTACAAATTTGTGTAACTATTGCTGCTTTACCCAGTTAAAATTTCATACTCAACAAAACCAGTTAAAATGCAATATTTTGTCAATATAAGTGGAAATGTTACCTTTAAGTATCTTATAGAATGGCCTAGCCTTAGCAATTTTTATTTTTAGCAATTAGTGTTCATTTTTTGTATTTTTATAGTTTGTTAATTATTTAGCATCTTCAAAAAACATTGGCGCCAGGGCCCCCCTTACAAGTGAAAAATAAATTGGGGCCTCAGAGAATATATTTTAAAAGAAACATTTGTGGCAGGGGCCTATAGAGTATTAAAAGAATAAATTACTGGCCAGGGGATTAAAAAAAAAAAAAAACACACATTGGTGTTTAGTAGAATTGAACTTGTGGCTTCAGGACTTCAACTTCGCCTCCTTTCCTGACTTTGGGTCTTTTCACCGCTTTAGGACTTCAATTTCGGCTGTTTTCATGACTTCAGGTCTTTTTGCCACTTTGGGACTTCAGCTATTTTCATGGCTTTGGCTATTCGGCCTTTCAGCACTTCCGCATTTTGGCTGTTTGGAACTTCAGAAGGGTGTCACGGTTTCTGTGCTGTCAATAGGGGCCCGGATCTGTACTGCTCGGTTCAGGTGTGAGTTCTGGTCCACCGATATGGGACGTAGGACGGGTTGCGCAACCTATACTGTAGGTTTCGGCTCTTCATGAATGACTGCCGCTTCTGAGGTCTGGATGCTTTCCTGAGGTACGATGAACTTTGAACACAATGCAGTAATAGTTTTATCCATTCTCCCAACACACCGGTGTTTACATTACTTATTTTCCCTGGTTACACTGGTTGCTGGGGGACCCTAGCAACTACTTTTGGTACCAAATTCTGTACATTTAAAGTGCCACAGGTACCTCTCATTTGTGTGCATTGGTTACATGAGCACATAGCCAACAAGGGTGCAGATATTCCATACTTGTAATGATTCTAGTGGTGCACAAATGGGAAGCAGCCTGTGACACATTTATCTTTTCTGATTTACTTGGCAAATGGACCAGATTAAATGGTGCTAACCAACCTTAAACATATTCTTACTTTGCTGCTTCAGGAATTTTTAGGCTGTAGAATATCATTAAAGCATGCATTACACTGCTAGCAATCATTGACAGTGAATCATATATCAAACATCCTATGCACACAAGCAAACACAAGAGTCTTATAAGCAATAAGTGTTTCACAGCAGTACTGGTAGGCAATGCAGCACAAACATTTCGGAACAAAACTCTTTCTATTTCAGCTATCTTCCCAGTTATAGGCTGGTTTGTACTTCTCAGAGGGGTTACATATGCTGAACTAAATACTCGTACTCAATAAAGCTTATGCATCTCATGCGGCTTGCCCTACATAAATCTAAATATAGATATATTTAGGAGCACTATTAAGAGTGGAAGAAGAATGTTTATTCTGTTTGGGAAAATCATCAGCTGACAATGATCATTGCAGGGACTGCATTATTTCTACATATAGATTTGTGCTCCTTCTCTGGGTACCACTTATTTTTTCATTCTGGGCTAATTATTGTGCCTGCCCTTAAAAATGGCTTTGCACCTACTGTGGAAGGTGATAATTGACTTTAGCAGTTTGTATTTCAGCTGTTATTCTGCAGAAAGAATCTCCAAGCTTCCATATGGTTGCAACACCCCCCATCTGTAACTTTAATGGTGGTCTTACATCTTTAAAAAATGTACATCAAAATCCACATTTTTCTGACTATTTAAATAAAATAAGTCTGACCAAACTAGAACCACAATTGGACCATATTTATTATTAAAAAAGCAAGATTTAATTGGATAGGGGACAAACACAAAAAAATTAAGCAAAAATCCAATTTTTTATCCCGAATCGCTTGATTTTTTTGTGCTTTTTCCGTAAATCCCAAATTTTTCTGATTTTTGTCCAAAAAGTCCTAAATAGTCGGGTATTCAGGCTAATTCCAGCGCAGAACACAGAAATTTCCATATTGGATATGGACTTCTCCCATTGACTTTATATACAACTTTGGTAGGTCTAAGATGCTGGATTTTTGGATTTGGACTTTTTCTATCCTCGGGGTATAAAAATCTCGAAAAGTTTGAGTTTTTTTTCCACAAAAAAAAACCCTTGAATTTTTCAAGTTTTTGTCATTCAGACTTTAAGAAATAACCCCCTTTATCAACAGCTATCATTAAGATAATCACTGGTACAGAAATAGCTATCGCCATCAATCAGTTGTGCTACTATACACACACACACACTGAACACTACTGTTAAGTGGTAAGACTGAAGATATCATTTCACAAGATCTTAAAAATAAAATCGAAATCCCATTATACTGTGTATGAATTTTTTTAAATAATTTTGCTTAAAGGTAAAGAACCATCATCATGTTCTGGAGCATTTGGCCTCACCTTCCCCAATAGATTATTATTAGTCTCTATTTCTCCATTCTGTGTTATGTTTGCTGATTGTGCCTCCTAAAGAGGAGCGACAAATGTACTTTTGGCAAGCTGATGTTTTTGTAAAAGTGAATCCTAACATAGTGTAAAATGCTGCTTAACCTTTGGATATAAAGACAAGTCTGTTTTGCAGTATTATGTGACGTCTAAACTTGTTTTACATATTTTCAAATTTTTAACAATAACATAGAAAAAGAACTAAAAGAAGCATGACACGTAGGGGCCGATTCACTAACTTCGAGTGAAGGATTCGAAGTAAAAAAACTTCGAAATTCAAAGTGTTTTTTGGGCTACTTCGACCATCGAATGGGCTTCTACGACCTTCGACTACTATGGGGAAGGTCCCCATAGGCTTGGCTAACTTTTTTTGATCAAAGGATATTCCTTCGATCGTTCGGTTCAAAGGAATAATCCTTCGATCATTCGATCGCACTATTTGCGCTAAAATTGATATTCGAAGTCGAAGGATTTTAATTCCCAGTCGAATATCGAGGGTTAATTAACCCTCGATATTCGACCCTTTGGGAATCGGCCCCGTAATGCTCAATTTATAATTAACTATTTCAACATATAATTCATGTAGTAGCTAATAAATTGTAACTGTAATTTTACTTTTCATAGAGATTGTTGGAGACCATTCCAGGTAATATAATTAGCAAACTAGTTACATAAATAGCCCCTGGCCAATTGAAAATGATCAGAATGTTAAAAGCTACTGTATTTCTATAGAAAGGCGTGAGACTGCAGGCTGAGTTCTTATATACAGGTCACAGAAAGTAGCAGTAGGTATAGCACTTTTTTTCCCGCTGTACCACTTCTGTGTGTTTGCATATGTTTTTGCTGTGCCTTGTTAAATAAAAAATAACTGAACGATAAGAACAGTATTGCAGGAAGGGGTCTCTCTTTTATAAATCACCCCTGTCCCCTAGTATGCCATAGTTGTTTTTTTAGCAAACAAAGTTGCTGTAAAATGAAAGTAGTATGCTTACAAACCTTTATACAAGATCTCTTGCTTTAAAGGACATAGCCTTGCCATATTTTGTATATGCTTTACAAAAGGGTCTGGCCTTATGGCTCTACCATTGTTCTACCATGACATCCCAATGGCATTATTTTTTGGCTGTGACCTGTTTGGCTGACTGTGGAATAAATATCATTGTACAGTATCCATTCTGCATAAATGCAACATTTTAGTGAATAGCATACAGTACACAGTTACATGGTTAATTTTGGTTGACTTTGGTTCACTCTTCTATATGAATCTCAGTGCATATATATATATATATATATATATATATATATATATATATATATATATATATATATATATATATAATTACATAGAAAGCCCTATCTATGCATAATCTTGTACTTATCCACATTTAGCCTCTTTTGCCAGATTCTCTAATTCAGTCAAATTGCTCTGCAAACTGGCAGCATCTTCCATGGAATTTATATATAGCAAATAGTGTAGCTACATCAAAGGCCCAAATGAACTTGTATAAAAATATTGGATATGATTGCAGAATTCTTAACAGTAATACTTTGTAGGAATCAATGACTGTGTGGAAAGGCTTTTCCACAGGGGTGTAACTATAGAGGAAGCAGACCCTGTGGGTGCACAAGGTCCTAATTCATATACAATTTAAATAAATATTGGTAAAAATGGTCAACCTGGGGGCCTGAAAAATAATCTGCTGTGGGGCCCAGCAACATCTAGTTACACCACTGCTCCTCCAGGATATATAACTTTACATCCCATTCAATAGGAAATCACCTTATTTAGTTCTGCATTATTTGGGCTACATAAAAGTGTGAAGCATAACACCTCTGTTGACATTGTTCATATATGACTATTCTCCACAAAGGGTTTAGAAACATTTAATATATACATATATATATATAGTCTATACCAGAGATTTAAGTACAGGTGTATTTATATAGTATAGTCTTTTTATCCTTTCTCCATTTGATAAATATACACGGATTTACTTGCACTGCCTCTTCCTCCTCTACACTGTACTTCGAAAATAATTTAAAAAATCAATAGATTTGGATTCTTACGTTAACAAATAAATTGTTGATATCATACAGGAAGATGGATGTACATTTGTATTGAATAATTAAACCAATGTCAACACCAATAATTGAGACATTACTTATTAGGGTCTTTTGTTTAAGATTCAATGTAGATAAAGTAAATGTACTGCCAGATAAGAGGTACTCACAAATTTTCATGAGTTATTGAGATTCAAATTTCTGTTCTATGAATGTCAACTCATGGTCATAAGTAAACCTTCTCTAAAGTTTCTAAGCATGTGCATATGATTGTGGGCATTTCATCTAATTCTAATGAGTTGTCAAAGAGATCAGATTAGCTGATGTGCTTAATGTATATTTCATTGCTTATTTATGCATCACAGCACCTCATTTTCAGCGCTTTCAGTAAGACAGTTATGCACTGCGTGGGATGTAAAATGTTAATAACAACCTATCCGGTAGGAGTCTCAGTAATGCATATTGCACATATCCACATATCTAACAGCATGTGATTGTCCCAGCATCTAACATTCATGATGTTCTTCTTTCTTTCTGGTTCAAACTAATT
The DNA here is from genome assembly GCF_017654675.1 of Xenopus laevis. Lineage (NCBI taxonomy): Eukaryota > Metazoa > Chordata > Amphibia > Anura > Pipidae > Xenopus > Xenopus laevis. The sequence continues at coordinate 63,684,087 of NC_054376.1, forward strand.
ATAATGTTCACAATAGCAGAGCACAGACTCACCTGAACTCCAGGTGTGCCTAAAATCATGCAGGGCTCCTCAACTGCAGCAATTCAGAACTTGAAAAAAATTAAGTGGCACACTGCCTCTTGAATTAAAAAATACTATTTATTGAATTATTTAAAAAATTAGGTAGCTGGAATGCACAGAGTGCCTAACGCAATTCAGGAACACCCATTAATCATATGATTAAGGGTTGTTCCCGAAACGCGTTAGGCGCTCTATCCACTCCAGTTACCTAACTAAAATTATAACAAAATGATTACTTCCTGAGTAGAACATTCTCTTAAATATTTAGTAATTGTTGAAGCCATTACTTTTAGCAGTTCTGTTGGCTAGAGCTGCTCCACTATATAAAAATCGAATTTCTTAGGTTTAACAAAAATTTGTATATGTAGTTCTGAGGTTAAGATTTTCTTACTGTTTCTGATGAAATATAACATTTACAAGCTTTATATAGTATCACAGAGGAGTGGTACTTTACTGGCTCATGTATCACCAAGCACCAGATTTAAAAAAAAAAAACTGCTCAAATTTAATTTTATCAAACCATTCAAAATTCATTGTTTGCTCTTGCTTAGTAACTTTTGAAATGCATGTAATTCTTGTAACTTGCAAAACCATTTTACAAAGGCTTAAAAGGAAACTAAACCCCTGAACATTCCAGGTCTCTATGAAAATATAGCCCATATGTAAAGCACTGCTTCATCTAAATAAACCATGCTAAAAAAATTAAAATATAGTTAGACGTATCTGAGCCAGATCACCATTTCGTTTTTCTTTTTTTTAAAATAAAAAGCATAATGAGAATAATTCTAAAATGCCTGTGGTGTTTATACAAATGGCCTGTAGATGTCACTGTGCTCAGAATTATACTGTGCATACTTCCTGGACAGCTTAAAAGTGAAAGTTACTGTTGTGTAATGCCTGCATGACTCTGCTAATAAAGCACTGTTATACTCTACTCATCCTCGGCTTCCCAAAACATAACAATGCCCCTTTTCCATGTCCATTTCATCAAAGTCTATGTGAATTGTTTTGAGATAATATTTTTATATAAGAAAGAAAGAAAATCTGTTGAAATCTGCAGTCTGATTTGTTTTGGTACCTTCTGGGTATCCAAAGTTTTGAAACATGTTTCCCTGATGGTTAGCTGCAGAATCCTTTGGCTCAAGGCTACTGAGCATAGATTTCATCATATTGACTGCAATTCACTTGTTGTTTATAAGACTAAAACATCAGATTTATTTTATTTGGTACCTGGTGTGTGTAGTCAAATTTTCAGTAGGTCTGGTCATGAGGAAGTCACTATGCTCCATTAAGCTACTGTTTGTTTATGAGGTTTAGCTGTAGCAGTAATTATTATTTAGTTTTTATGATACAGTACATCTTTCCTCTCACTCACTTGCTTTTGGCACATGTGCAGGGTTGTCCCACCAAACCCTGTGCCAGTTGCACGATTTATTGAATTTGCTATGTTGTTCTTATGGTTATTTTATACTCCCTTATAGTCTGTTGTAGATGGGCCGGGCATAATTTACTAACACAAAGAAATGACCACAGTATTGTCCTTTAGCCCCAAATCACCATAGGAGCATACTTTTTTTAACAGATTTTTTTAGAATTGGCATTAAAGGAATAGTTCAGTGTGAAAGTGAAAACTGGGTAAATAGATAGGCTGTGCAAAATAAAAAATGTTTCTAATATAGTTAGTTAGCCAAAAATGTAATGTATAAAGACTGGAGTGAACAGATGTCTATTAAAACAGCCAGAATCCAACTTCCTGCTTTTCAGCTCTATAACTCTGAGTTAGTCAGCGACTTGAAGGGGGGCCACATGGTACATTTCTGTTCAGTGAGTTTGTAATTGATCCTCAGCATTCAGCTCAGATTCAAAAGCAACAGGTATGACCCATGTGGCTCCCCCTCAAGTCTCTGATTGGTTACTGCCTGGTAGCCAGGGTAACCAGTCAGTGTAAACCAAGAGAGCTGAAAAGCAGGAAGTAGAGTCTGACTGACATGTTATATATCAAGTCACTCCAGCCTTTTTACATTACATTTTTGGCTAACTAACTATATTAGAAACATTTTTTATTTTGCACAGCCTATCTATTTACCCACTTTTTATTTTTACACTGAACAATTCCTTTAAAGAGGCACAGTTCTGATGTTTGTTATTGACTTCTTTTTTAGTTTGAGAAAATGAAAATGACATTTTATTATCTAATTATATTTAGCTGCATATCAATTGAGTGCGTTGATTAATATTTAGGGAGTAAACAAACCATTTTCATCTTATCTGATGCAATCTTGTTGTTTTCTTAGGAAGATGTTAATCAAACATTGAAGTGCTATGTGCGTTTCTGCTGTGACAAAGTGCTTTGCTTTTGCTGGGAATCAGGCAGCAGATTGTCATTCAAACTGACAATGCAAAGAATTATGCATCTGCATTAAAATGCATCCAGATATATGACAAATTTAATTTGTCACCTCCAAGCTGGCAAATCCTATTATTTTCTACTGGAATATAAGGAGACAGCTCTGAAGTAAATAGTTGTATTAGTGTCTCTATTGAAGAACCCGTTCTTAATTTAACTGAATTTATTCATATATATGTATAAAACTAACTATAAAGGCATATTTGTTCAACAAGAATATATGATGTATTCCTGGTTTTCACACATCTGATCTGTTTCTTAAGCTACCAATTTGCATTAGCGTTAGGGGTAAGAATGCATTTATGACCCATAACTTTGCAGAATTATATATAGATGTACATTTTAATTGCTAGCACTTGCCATTGGATCTAGTCCAGTGGTTGATTCCAAAAGATTTCCTTTTCAGAATATTGTCACGTATTCCAAGGGGAAGGGGAAACAAAATTTCTCCTCTTGTAAAAAGGATTGATCAGTTTAGGTAAGTACATCACATTCCTTAGGGGTACGTTTAATTGCATGACAAACTGGTTATATGAACTTCCTGGAGAAAAAGTTTTTGGCATCAATAACAAATGCAGATAATGCTTGTGGTGTTTACTGGGCTAAAATAAAACCATAGCAAAATGATTTACTTTATTTAGATGATATATATAATCCCAAAATGTCATCTTAAAACATTTTTTGAATTTTAATTCAAGTATCTAACTAGTGGTGTGTATTTTTGCTGTTGTATATGCCTACAGTTTCCATTTTGTTTCATGGGTCAATGCAGCTGGTACTGTACCTTCTAAACATCACAGTCATTTATTTTAAATAGAAAACATGCAATATGGAAAACAGTGGCCTTTATATACAGGTACTGTAACCCATTCCTATATGGGTTATGTTATCAATGTGCAACAATATACAACAAACGTGGAAATGGTTAGCCCTTTAGAATGTCTCTCCTGCCGTTCCTTCTCAGTGTCTCAACTGCATACAAAAATATAACAAAAAAAGAAAAATATTGCTAATAACAATATATATATTTTTTTACAGTGGTTGGTGGAGGAGAGGCAGACACTGGGAATTGATATTACATGCGAAACAACCACCATTATCATGTAAGTAGGCATTTCTGCTAAAATTTGGTGAAGGATCCTGAAAACACCAAGTTGAAACTGCGTACACTCTCGGTACAAGAAGAAAAAATCTCTTTAAAGGGGAACCCACACTACCAAATATATACTTTTGTTTTTTGTTTCACAAGGGTGTTATAAGATTAATCAAAAACACTACCCCATATTTTGCTCCTGTTTTTTGCTTTCTCCATATGCTTTAGGCGCTGTTCCACAAGAAAATATTGGGATATATATTTTTATCAGCAATATTTTTCTTTTTTTGTTATATATGGGTTATGTTATCACTGACCATAACGGAGAAACCAATAAGCAAAGAGAACAAATATAAATCCTCAAGTTATGTATCACTTTTATTCTTTTGTGATTTACCACCAACCCTGTTTCTTTGAATTGAATGTGCATGCATTTGTTTTTAAACAGATTCCTACATAGCAGGATCTAAGTGCATTATTCACTGCCAAAAATGCTATAAAATAATATCCATTTACTATAAATACAGGATGGCTGGCCTGATATCTTAGATCAATAAAACACAGTTAATCTGTGGAAATATGTATGGCAAGAAGGAAGTATGCACCACAAGACTGACATGCATGTCTTTCTCTGATATGCAGAACATTTAATTTTTTGGCAAATGAAGCCATATCGGAAGCAATTTGAATCAGATTTTTTCCCTTCCTTGTGGATGAAAAGTAGAATAATTGGAAATAAGTTGAAGTTGATGGATTTAAATATGCTCTCTCTATTATTTTCAATAATACTATGTAACTTACAGTAAAAGTAATAATCATATATACTGTATATACGATTCTGATGAAGATGGCATTTTCAATTGATTGATCCTTTCTGAAGCAGAACAATCCCTCTGTGTGCTTGAAATTGGGCAGGAAATGCTTTAGCTTTATTTTAATTTTACAGTATATAGATGATGCATTAACTAAAGGGGTAATTTACTTACCCTCAAGTACTGTGTGCAAAGTGCGATTTTAGAAGCAATCTCCATGGTTTTTATTACCCACAATACAGCATCAAAATGAATACAGTTGCTTGTGTACTAAAATGCAAATTGAACAAAAATGCACTTAATTGATTACAATTCCGGCATTCTGCATAGAAATGATGTTTGTTTAATGATGTGTGTAATTTTTAAGTTAACTTTGGCAGTGATGCAGCATACTCTGGGAATCCTGGAGCTACCACCACCTTCAAGGGTTAGTGTAGATCTAGGCTTTTTCTGATCGAAGGAAATTAAACGACCAACTTTAGTACCTTTAGACAGAGCTGGGCCAAGCTGGTGGGATGCCCTAGGCAACCCTGCTGACTATTTCACCACCTCCCATGTGCATGCGCTAATTTGCATGCTGATGTACTACAAAGCTGAATGCCAGGGCACCAGAGAGCAAACATAAAATGTTCATGGGGGGGGGGGGGGAAGAGGGCCTGGACTAGGGCAAGTGGATGGAAGAGGTACCGTATATATTCGAGTATAAGTTGAGTTTTTCAGCACCCAAAATATGCTGAGAAAGTCTACCTCGGCTTATACTCGAGCCAGTGCTGAAAGTATACATGTGGCTTCACTTTTTCATGAGTTTAGAATACCAGAAATACCTGTTTTTAACTTTTCCCATCTGGTTAAAACCCCATTGGGCCCTGGCGCTTCTTGGGCCCCACCGACCCAGACCCGCATTTGCCTACGGCCAGAGTTGCCCCCTGATTACGCCCCCGGCCCTAACTGCAGTCGCAACTGCTGCACAGGTACGAGCAGGTTTGTGGCTGGGGTAGGGGGGCATGCACGCTCAGAAGACACAATGCATATGCATGCGCAGAAGAAGCACTGCATTGTTAACTGTCTTTTCTGGGAGAGCAGGTCTGGGCCAGGTAGGAGACTAGAAATGAGGGTGCAGGGGCCCTGTGGCGGAAGCCTCAGGTTTCCAGTCCGACACTATTCCCTGAAGATGGCTGCGCTTCTTACCTGCACCTGCACTTCTGACCTGCACCTGCACCACAGCAGGTCTGGGCCAGGTAGGGGGCTAGAAGTGAGCACCTGCGCTTGTGACCTGCTCCTGTCTGGGCTAGGTAGGGGGCTAGAAGTGAGGGTGCAGGGGCCCTGTGGCGACACTCTTCCCTGAAGTTGGCTGCACTTCTGATCTGCACCTGCTTCTGACCTGCATCTGCTGCATTTCTCACCATAGGCTTATACTCAAGTCAATAAGTTTTCCCAGTTTTTGTAGGTAAAATTAGGTACCTCGGCTTATACTCTGGTCGGCTTATACTCATGTATATATGGTATGTGCTTGGTGGCCCCTTAACCATTGCGCCCTAGACACATGCCTTTTCTGCCTACCCCTAGTTCCTGCTCTGCCTTTAGGGGCAGATTTATCAATGTCTGAAATTAGAGCTCACCATAGAAAAACTCACACACTTTCTATTTATTCTTATGGGATATTTATCAACGTGTGATAAAACGAGTTCACCGTTTAATGAATACACTTCTAAAAATCCCATAGGAATGAGTAGAAAGTTGGTGTGTTTTCTGTGAAGAGCTTTATTTCACACTTGTGTGATGACAGCTGCAGCTGTGGGTCATAAACGACCCCTAATGTTATGGCTATAAAATACAAGTGTATTTGACTGGTGTGGCTCAGTTGGGTTTAAGGCCCATCCCAAAACAGCCCACACTGAGGGATCGTTAAAGACCCTAACCGTATGCATTTCAGAGCATGGTGGTGAAGTGGCTAGCAATGCAGTTGCACTATGCAATGCACTGATAATGTGATTTTGACAGTAAATGGGCAAATGTTTTAAAAAAAAAATTGGAATTTATAATGGGATGAGTTTAATATACATAAAATGTACAGCTTGTAAATATTGATATTTTTCTTTCAATCTTTTTTATTTCTTACAAAATAATAAATCATTTTATTAATGACATTTCCTCATTCCTGATTAAACTAGATTTTGTTAACCTGAAATATTTCACCACAGGGCAATTTTTCTAAATGCTTTTTCCGAAACCATCAATTGTGTATAACAAGTTCCATCATTAGGGGTTATAAAAGTTAATGTAAGAGACTGTGGCAGCTTTTGTTGAAGTAAATGAAGTCACTTTCAGAGGTACAGTATGTGCTCTCAAAACCATTTCATATTGCCACATCTTTCATTAGTGACATCTCATACAAGATGATATGAATTAAATATTCATATGTTCTTTTTATTTTGCAGTCGCTGTGAGGCATTTACTACTAATTGTAATAACTAGTAATAACACAATGCTATTATAACTATAACTAGATTAGACTGCCTTAAAAATCTCCTGTTCCAAGAAAAATGCATGGCTAGGAAGCAATGAGTTATATATATAATATATAATATTTTCCTGAAAGGCCTTAAGGACTGTTGCCAACTGAACACAGACTCTGTGGTTTAGAATTTATGATCACCAAACAGCATATACAAATTATTTTCTCTTGTGGTATGTTTAATGAGTTCTTACATATGCACTTTGTATTCTGATACTGTTTTTATGGTTAAAGAGAGCCTGATGTATCTTTTAAACTCACTGCGAAATTTTGGTATCTCTGTATAAATTATAAGGATACAGTATAAGGCATTTTCAGATTTAAAAACATTTTTTTTAGTATTTTTTATCTGTGTGCGCTATATAGCAACATTGCTATACTCTTCAGAATAGCAAATGCAGATATAAAAGTCAGAGTTTTATATATGTTTATATATGCAACTCAGAATCTACATATCAACCTGACATGATTGATAGAGGAGTCTCAATAAAAATCCCAGGGCTTGTATGAAATTTATACCATACAAAATCCTCAATTCTCATTCTGGTAGATACAGTAACAACACACTCATTAAAACCTCAGACACTTTGTTCCAATCTGCAGTACTTTTTCTGTTGATATAGTGAATAAAGTACCCCCTATTGTAAGATATAAGGATATTATAAGTCACCTAGGAGTTCCATAACCATCTCATTATTTTCTGAAATATACTATGACCAAATCTGCACAGGTTATTTTCCCTTTATATAGATTTGAATTGTACAAATTTTCCGGATTTTCCACTACGAAAACTCTAATTTTTTTGCACAAAACCCAGTACAGATCAGGATATCTTTGGGACTTCTCCCATTGACTTATATACAACCTTGGCAGATCAGAGATGCCGGATTTTCCAATTCTGATTTTTTCCATCATTGGGGTATAATAAATCCTGAAAAATTTTAGGTTTTTTTTTCTTCGAGTTTTTGGCATTCAGACTTTAATAAATAACCCCCTAAGTGTTGTTAGCTTTAAAGTACAGAAGGTTAATGTCACGGTTTCTTTCAGTGCACTAATTGTAGGAAGTTAAATTTGTAGTTGAAACCAGTCCTTGTATCAACCATTCACCTATTAGACAAGTAATATTTTTGATCACTGTGTTTCTTTGTCCCACCCTTCACCTTTTCCCATCTTATGGATTTTCTTTTGTCCTCTGTTTCAATTTTCATTTCAATTTCAGATCTACCAGAGTTATTTTTCACCCCAATAGCTATAACAAGCGCATCATATTCAAATAGGAATTGAGTCACAGTATAAAAAGGGCATGTTTGTGTAGAAGAGTAATATCTATTTACAGTCTCCCAGCTGCTGACATTTACACCCTATCTCTTGTTCATTCTGGTTTTATCTTTGCACATATTTCACTGAAACACCTCAAATTCATGAAAGATTGTTCCAAATCCCATGGGTCAAAGGAAGACTCACAGAGTTAAAGGAATGAGTTGCTCTAAAGGTAACCTGACTATGAATGCATTTTAGCAATCTGACATTGTATCTGGTGTTAACAACTGTATTTCAGGGTACCGTAAAATGGGCCAGCATAGAAATGGACACTTCATTCTCTCCAATCCCTGGAATAAAAGAGAACATAAATTACAGGTTGTGGAAAAATATTATGACAGTATACAATGTGAATGTTATGGATAGAGCAGGAAACTGAATGGTAGAAGGGAAGAATTGTAAGTGAGTGGGAGCATTAATGACGTACTTAAATTACAAGTTAAATTATTATTAAAGAGAAAAGAGAGGGGGAAGAATAAACACAAGAAAATGGCCATATGAAAATAATAAAAAGGAAAACTACTCTTGTATAATGTTAATATGGTGCAGAGCAAAAAAAGAGGGGTTGTGAGAGCACTTCAAGGTTAACTAAAAATATATAAATACAATGGAAGTGCTACTAATCATGTCAAATTAACTACAAACATGCAAAAAAGAGGGGGGCAATTGAGCAATGCACATTCACTAGTTCCCTGTTTCATGAGTATCTATGCAAGTGCATTACAAAAACAGGGGGTTTTAGTTACAAATTTACTATCATAAGATTGGTAAGCCACCATGCCATGTCAAGGTAAACCCCATGTGGTGGTCCCTAAAATTTTTTACTTCCGATCATAGTATTAGAAAGCTGGCACCTCCCTCTTGGGATTAAAAGGCTGGCACCATCCTCACAGTATTAAAAGGCTGGCACCTCCCTCACCTAAACAGAAGCTCTGTCTTATTTATAGCAGTATTTTTGGATGAACTACCAGTATCGAAACCAGAGCCCAACAAGACAAAGCAGAATCAGTTACTCGAAAAAAAAAAAAGATTAATTTAACGGTAACTATTCCTCACTCAGAACAGCCTGCTTTCCCTGTGGAATGACCAGGCAGGCTTTTGAATGGAGGTGCTGCCAGCCTATTTGCGGTGTGTATCTTGCTTTGCATTTCCCATTTAGGGGCCTGTGCTGTGATAAAAATTGATTTAATATGCACAATGTTAAGAATTGGAGTTCTACAGGAGTGCCACCATTTGCTTAGCTCTAAAATAGATTGTCCCCTTTTGAGGAATGTTTGACCATATTTTCTAAATAATTTAGGTCACATACAGATGTAAGGTTAAAATTCTGCACAAGTGAATACAGGCAGATTATAAAACTCCATGAATAACATGTCTTAATTCATAGTTATATGCTTCTCCCAGTGGAAAATAATAGATAGTGTTTCATTTCTGAGCAGGAGGTAGGATTCCCAGAGGGCACTGTGGGTCTGTACAGAATACTTGTGAATATAAAACTGGATTTATTCTTGGACACAGACTAAGGTGTATTCATAACCAGCTGCAAGGCTCTCTACCTAATAATAATCTTGCTATTTGGTGGTCTTATTTTTGATGCAATTCCATACTGAGTCCTGAACATGCACTGATTCAGGAAAGTATACTGTATGTTCTCCTTTAGCTGCTAGGACTGTTTTAGGTAATTGAGTTTGTAGACAAAGTGTTAGATAACTTTATGGACTTTAAGTGATATTTGAAGTTCTTTTGCCTTCCCAAGGTTAACCCCCAATAGAAAGGGCTGAATTACCAAAGTCTGAGCTTTGGTCCTTATAAGGAATCATTAGTGAAAATAGAACCGTTAGTGGTAGTAAGGCTTAATAAAAATATATTATTAGGTATTAATTGTTATAGCAAAATACAGCCTGTTCTAAATGTTTCGATTCTCTGTTGCCGTTCATCAGTAAACCATATAAAACTATAATGTATTATTCTTATTTGCATATGTGCATTTAAATATAAAATGGAAATATGCCATCTGTCATTCAGAACTAAAAATTATTCATAGACAGCAACAGAAAGTCTTCATTTGAATGACCACGAGAGGTGCACTTGTTATTAAAGCCTGTGGTCAGGGCCTAGGCAATATGTTAATAGTGCAATCCTGAGATGGATAAAACAGAGCATGTATGAATGCTTATATGCATAGAATAAATGTTCTTTTACTGTCATTTTAAAGTAACAAATAAAATAAAAACTGTACTCCTAAACGGCATGTATTAACATGTAAATATTTCCTACCTGAACTAACTTGGTAATTGGAAATAGGTTGTTTTTACCAAACTATGAAAAACCCTGAAAACCTCTGCAGAGAGATTTCTAGCAAATACCATAGACAAAGGCCAGCTTTATGAAGAGGAACCTTCAGCAAAGATTCATGATTCATATTTATACAGTGGATGAACCAACTTAAAAAAACTCTCTTAAAAACAAGGGAAATATAATTTAAAACTGTAATGGTGCTATACCCTGGATGAGAAAATTAAAGGAGTGGAACAAAGCGTAACAAGGCGCATAGATTTCGGTGGCAGTGGAATTTGTTTTTTGAGGAATGTATCACAACATGGCAGGTATGCACACTTAAGGATAATTTACTAGGAGGAAACTAATCTCTTGGGGGATTGTGGCCATTGCCAGGATCCTGCTGTCACTTCTTTGTGATCTGACTGTTTTGAAAGTGTGTTCACCCATAAATATGAAATATTAAGCATGAAATGAAAACAGTAAATAGATACAATGTTGTCAGGATAATTTAATTTGTATCTGGTTTTATGGGGAATGAGAAAGAAAGAGAGTGAAACTGAGTAATAGTCTATTTATTTGCTTCTATACATTATTAAGAATTTGTATTGTCAGTTTCAATTTGAAACATGATGCACCGCATTGCACTGTACGCTTCCGCTTTTGGGTTTCTTTTTATTACCTCACACAGAAATGTTAAACACCATGGATTTCTCTCTGTAATAGTTTTGAGCTTGGGGAAAAGGCAGCGAGATATTTATTTTAGTGACTAGGCAAAGAATACCTGGGGCTTGCTGTAATCACCTTAACCCTTTCACTGCCAGTCAATTTGGCTGATTTGGTACTTTTATTGCCAGACCATTTTTGAACATTTTGTACTCTTTCACTTTAAAGGAGTTGTTCACCTTTGAGTTTACTTTTAGAATGATGTAGAGAGTGATATTCTGAGACAAATTGCAATTGGTTTTCATGTCTTATTATTTGTGGTTTAAGTTATTGAGTTATTTAGCTTTTTATTCAGCAGCTCTCCAGTTTGCAATTTCAGCAATCTGGTTGCTCGGTTACCCTAGCAACCATGCATTGATTTTTTTGAATAAGTATGAATAATAATCATATGAATAGGAGAGGGCTTGAATAGAAAGATAAGTAATAAAAAGTAGCAATAAAATAAATTTGAAGCCTTACAGAGCATTTGTTTTTTAGATGGGGTCACTGACCTTCATTTTGAAAGCTGGAAAGAAACAGAAGATTAAGGCAAATAATTCAAAAACTATTCAAAAAAACAAGTAATGAAGACTAATTGGAAAGTTGCTTAAAACTGACCATTGTATAACATAAGTTAACTAAAAGGTGAACCATCCCTTTAAGGGTCTTTCCTGGGGGGGGGGTATTTTAGTTTACCCAGGAAAACAATATATTGCTTTTTTCAGGACAAACTGAGCTTTCAAAAAATGCTAGAATTTTAGTGTAATTCCACTTCTGTAAAAAATATATATCTAATAAAATGAAAAAAAAATCATGTTTCACATAGTACAATCACATCAGAAACATAATTTATTTTATATAAAAGAACACAGCCGATTTGGAACGTTATATGTCTCCTGAACGCGTCAATGCTAAATATATATATATCTAGTTTTATGGAGATTTCTCACTTGTATAGATCAATATCTCTAAGCAGTACTCTACCAAATTTCCAAAGCACCACTCTACAAAACCTTAGAAAACTATGCATTATTAGAAAGAGCAGATTCTGGCTAATCAAAAATGAGTAAATATATCTATGTACTCCAAACAACCAAGTTGCAATTCTTTGAATTTTTGTAAAAAATTTACCTCAAAGCTTCCAATCTACAGCATCATATCTCTCAGACATAATTAGGTACCAATGTAAACCACCCTAAATATGAATGCCAGGAGTCCACTGAACAGTTTGGTGGGCAATAGGTATAGGTTTACCTAAGCATGTGCCTTCCACCCTCACAGTGTTCTACAGGGGCACCATAGAGAGCGTCCTAATGAGCTGCGTCTCTGTCTGGTACAGTAGTGCCAGCACTGCTGACCGGAAAAGTCTAGAGCAGACTGTCAGAGCATCATTGGAGTGGCTCTTCCATCACTACAGGACATCTTCGACAATAGCTGTGCAAGAAAGACCTCCTGCATTGCACTGGACTCCACACACCCCTCACACGGACTGTTCACGCTGCTCCCATCCGCCAGATGCTTTTGCAGCATTAAAGCCCGATCAACCAGGCTGCACAAAAACTTTTTCCCACAGCTATCCGACTCCTTAACTCACTGCCTGCTGTCCCACTACATTCCAGACACACCTGAACTGTGAACTGAACTTTTGTTTTACACTTCTGTACTTTACACACCTGGACTACCTCAGAGACACTCTGATATGTACTAGCTGGAGCCACGTCATCTCATCTCACTGTGTATTCATATACTGCTGAGATGACAATAAAGTTTACTTTGACTTTGATATAGGAGCACCAAAATGTAGACACCCCATTCAAGTTATCAGTTCTGTAATTCCAGAAACTGCAAAATCAACACATTTACATCATTTGGCGAGAGAGGCAAAGATAGAAAAAAGTACCTTCACCCCAGTAAACCATATATTTTCGGAAAATACATATTTCCCTGAATCCAAGTTGGGTATGCATGTCTTCTACTCCAAAGCACCTAGCTGAAAACCTTTCCTAAATTTGATGATTTTGGTGACATTTCCAAAAATCACCTCAAATCTTTCACCCTGCAGCATCTTATTTCCCACATACTATTAGGTATCAAGACAAATCATCCCAAATATGAAAGCCTACGGTCCTCTGAACAGTTTTATGTCCAATAAGTATAGGTTAACCTGAGCATGTGGCATATAGGAAGCCCCAAATTTAAGACCCTCCCATATGCTTATTCTGCATAAGCAAAACATTTACATTTTGGGTATGCTTGTCTTTATACTCCAAAGCACCAAGCTGCAAACCTTCCCTAAATTTGCAGATTTTGCTGACATTTCCAAAAATCACCTCAGTATCTTTTTTCCAACATACTATTAGGTATCAAGATAAATCACCACAAATATGAAAATCTGGGGTTTGCTGAAAAGTTTGGTGCCCAATGTACATAGGTTTATTGAAGTACATGGCATTTAAAGACCCCAAAATCTACATTGTGCATACTTATTTGATGGGCTACATTTACACATTTTCATAAACATTGTCAGATTTATGTGGGATAAAAACTACAAAAATTTATGGTGACCCCTAAAAACCATATATTTTTGTAAATACATGTGGGCCATACGGGGTTAATTCACCAGCTAGTGCACTAGAGCATGGGTTACACGTGACTCTAACACTTCAGGTTAGGGCCTTCGCTATTTGGAAGTGTAACTACAACTCCCACATGCTACTGCGCAATAAACAAAAGACTTGAGCACCAGGAGGTTCTTAATGAAACAGGTGACATCAGTTGTCTACTCACACAGGAGTTGAGGCAACAGCATATAGAGAGTTCACACAGATCTGCAGGCAGGCTCACTTAGAGCAGACACAGGCTGACACTCCCTGGGGACAGACTTGGCAGGTAACCCACTTCACCTCTGCGACAAATTCCAGTAGTGGTCTCTGGATCAACCTCAGGGCAATCACTCTCTCCCGATTGCCTCTCCCCTGGGATCCTATACTACAGGCAATATGGCCTGGGAGCAGGGCCGGATTTACATAGTGGACGCCCCTAGGCCCACTACCGTTTGTCGCCCTTTTCCCCTCCAGGGGAACAGGAGCATTGGGGATTGGTTTATTATCTCCAGCGCATCCCCAGTGTTTTTAAACCAATGTGGCTGTGGATGGGCAGCATGCCGCCCCCCTAAAATCCAGCGCCCTAGGCCCGGGCCTAGGTGGCCTTTCCACAAATCCGGTAAAGCCTGGGAGAGATACCTCCAATCTATCACTCCTATGTTGGAGCTCAGAACTACTCTTTCTCTCTAACCTCTCTGCCTTTCTCTCCTAGAGAGAATATTACAAGTCTGCCCTAGTATATCTATTCCTCATTCACGGGGTTGCCTGGTCTCTGACTTGGACACATGCCTTCTTCTGGGCCTGGTGTACCCAGCCCCTCTGAGCACACCCAGCTGGATCAGCATCCAGAGGCGAAAGAGGCTGGAAGCTGTCACACCTCTACTGGTAGATCACTCTAAGAAAAAGGTGGGGGCCTTAAAGCTGCAGGGCAGATTAACTGTAGGGGCCCCTACATACACATTCTGACAAATCCAAAATAGGTAATTATGTCTTTCTACTCCAAAGACAGCGGTTTTTATGACATTTCTGAAAATTGCCTAAAAATATTGCAATTGGCCGCATTTGTCTCACCCAATTTTTTATGTACAATTGTAAAACACCCTAAATATAGATGCTAAGGGTCTACTGAACAGTTTGATGCCCAATATGCATAAATATACAAAAGCAGCTGGTATGTGTGGACCCCAGATAAAATAGTGCATATGAATTTTCTTGGCTGCCGATTCGCCTTCTGTGAACAAAAACCCCTGACTGCATATTATGTGCAACAAGACCGCCTAACAGCACAAAGACCCACAAAACCATATATATTTGTAAAGTACACATTCTAACGATTCCAAAATAGGCAATAATGTTTTTATTTTATTATTTCTTTTTCCCAACTTACAAATAAAACAAAAGAAGTTCCACTAAACACAGCAACACAAAGAAAGAGGAGAAGAGGAAGAGAAAAAAAAAATATATATATATATATATATATATATATATATATATATATATATATATATATATATATATATATATAACTAAATAAATAACTAAATAAATAAATAAATAAGTAAATAAGGGGTGTTGGTGATATCTTAGGGGGCCAAAGCCCGTGTTTTATAAAGTAAAAAACCTGTGTTTTTTTTTTGTTTTTTTGTTTGTTTTACCAGTGTATTTAAAGTGTAGGTGTCCGTGCTTTTGTAAGGCAAGTGCCACTTTTATAAAGGACAGTTACCCGTGCTATTGTCGTGAAAGGAAACAATAATATCACAGAGGGAAAAAAATATATATATATATAGTGATAGTAATATATAGAGTGTAAGTGCCGATAATCTTATACAAGGCCAGTGAATATATGATTGTTTTAGGGGCCGATGTGGTAGTATTATTTAAAGTGCAAGTGTCGACGATATTGTACAAAACCGATGAGTGTATTGTTTTAGGTACCTATGTGTAGTATTGTTTAAAGTGCAAGTGTCGACGATATTATACAATACCCGTGAGTATAATATTTTGGGGCCCAAATGTGATAATATTGTTTAAAAGTGCGAGTGCTGCCGATATTATACAGGACCCGTGAGTGTGTTACTTTAAGGGGCAAATGTCCATATTATTATTATTATAAAAAAAAAAAAAAAAAAAAGGGGGGGGGAAATATTGTAAGTACAATACATATGACAATAAATACATATAGGAAAGAAAGAAAAAGAAAAAAAGAAAAAGGAAAAGTTAAGAGAAATGAAAGAAAGTATATAGAACAGTAGTAAAATGACTTCATCTCTCTCTCTTGTCATTAGTATCTTAGTATCCATCATGGATGCCTTTATGGATGGTTACCCTATATCCACTCCATAACTGGACTATGTTGCAGGTAAGTGATAATTTCTCTTCCAATTTTCCCACAGGCGTTTAGAATGATCACAGTTTCTATTGGTTTTCTTTGTTCCGAATGACATTAATTCGTACACCAGATTTAGATCAATCAGCGATATTAGTTCTTGTTTATGAGGCACTAGTAGCTGTCAAAATATGAAATATGAGATGTTGCATTGTTTTCGGAAAGCTCTCCAGATTATAGTTAAATAGAGCTAAAGGCTGGGTCAAATGTATCTGTAGCTGAGTGGCTTGGTCCAAAATGGTTTCTGTAAGTCTCCAGATAGCCTTGATTTTCAGGCAATGCCACCATATATGGTTCAAGTCTCCAATAGCATTGCATTCTCTCCAGCACCTTTCTGAAACTTCAGGGTAGAATTTATGTAGCGTATTAGGAGTTTTATACCACCTGTAAAAAAGTTTCCTGGCATTTTCAACATGATAAGTGCAATTTGAGTGTTTAAAAGCCGCATTTGACATAATTGTCCATTGTTGACGGCTCAGCTCTATGCTTAACTCTTGTTCCCATTTTTGTATGTGAGTAGGTTTCTCCACTAGGCCTTCATCCATTAGAAAACTGTATATTATTTTTATCCCTTTCGTGCTCTGTGGGTTCCGTGAAACCATTTTTCCAAATATAGGACTATGTGGTACTAGATTATCTCTTGTACTTCCCAAAAAATTTTTAATTTGTAAATATTTATAAAAATCTTGTTTAGGTAAATTATACTCTTGCATTAACTGATTAAAAGGTTTCAGGAGTGAGTTCTCATATAGTTGGCCTATGGTCTTTAGATGTGCATTTCTCCATTTGGTCAGCTTTAGATGGGGAATGGATACTTCCAATCCTTCTAAATTGGCACTCTGTGATGGAAACTCTAATAATGGTCTTTTTTTGTTAAGCCTGGCCCATACTTCGAGTGCTGTCACCGTGGCATGATTAGCTGTTAAATGACATTTTAACCGAAGTGAATGTCTTGCCCACATCAGGCCTCTGAGCGAAATTGGATGGACAGAGTCTTGCTCTATTTGAAGCCAGTGTAGTTCCTCAGGAAAAAGGTTCCAAGCTCTCATTTGATTTATAATTGTGGCTTGATAGTATGTTTCTATCCTGGGGACTCCAAATCCTCCTTTTTCCCTCACCCTGTGCATGTATTTCTGTTTTATCCGTGGTCTCCGATTAGCCCAGATATAATTTTGGATTATTTGCTGTGCTCTGGAAAAAAATAGATGTGGTATTGTTATCGGTAACATACGAAACACATAAAGAAATTTGGGAAGTATCATCATTTTCACAGTGGCAATTCTGCCCAGCCAGGATGTATAAAGAGGAGCCCATCTAGTTAATAATTCTTGAGTTTCAGCAAGCAATTTGGGATAATTAGCATCATAAGTTTTTTTAATGGAACTGCCCATTTCTATTCCTAAATAGGTAATAGATTGTGTTTGCCATTGAAAAACATAATTCGCTTGCAGATATCTTATAGATTCTTGTGTCATCACTAAAGGGAGAATCTGTGATTTTGCTTCATTGAGCTTGTAATAGGATACTCTACTGAAGTTTTGCAGGGTCTTCATGACCGCCGGTAGTGATGTTTCCGGATTAGTTAGAGTGAGAATAATATCGTCCGCAAACATGGCTAACTTATGATGCACGTTACCTACTTGGATCCCCAAAATCTCTTCTGTCTTTCGTATAGTCCTCGCCAAAGGTTCCAGCGTAAGGTTAAAAATAAGAGGTGAAAGAGGACACCCTTGCCTGGTACCATTGGAGATCTGGAAGGTTTTGGAAAGGAAGCCCATGTTGTTAACTTGGGCAGTAGGTTCAGCATAGAAAGACAATATTGCGTGTTTGATATGGCCATTTATGCCAAAGGATTGCAATGTAAGGTCTAAATATTTCCACTCCACCCTGTCGAAGGCTTTCTCAGCGTCGAGGGCCAACAGTATGGTGGGATGTTTCCTTCTTTTGGTAATTTCCACTAACGCTAATAATTTTCTAGTATTGTCTGATCCCTGCCTGCCTTTTATAAAGCCAGTTTGGTCTAAATTAAGCAAAGAGGGTAAGAAGAGCATCAACCTATTAGATAGGATCTTCGCAAATAGTTTCAGATCCGTATTTAAGAGTGAAATGGGTCTGTAGTTAGCACACTCCGCTGGATTCTTTCCTGGTTTCGGAATCGTAGATATAGTAGCCGCTAGCATCTCTTTTAGGAAAGCTCCTCCTTGAAGTATATAATTAAAAAGTTTAGTTAGAAATGGAAGTAATATATCTTGAAAGTTTTTATAGTACCCGTTGGTAAGTCCATCTGGGCCCGGTGCTTTCCCCCGTGGTAGCGATTTTATAGCTGCTTTTATCTCTTCCATAGTGATGTCGGAGTTCAGTTGCTGAAGTTGGTGAAATTGGAGTTGTGGTATATCAGCTGCTGCTAAAAAAGTTTTAATAGTATACTCAATAGGTTGTTGTATTGTTTTATCTTGATTTAAATTATATAAGGTGGAATAGTAGTCTGCAAACTGATTTGCTATTTCTTTTGGATTTGTAACAGGAAGACCCTTTGTAGATGTCACCTGTGTTATCACTTGGGCAGTTTGTCGTTGTTTAAGTGTGTTAGCTAGTATTTTAGATGCTTTATTACCCTTAGTATATCTATTAAGATTTAATCGTTGTAATTGCCATTCAATTTTTTTATTGTCTATTCCCTGTATCTGATTTCTCAATTCCTGTATTTGTTTTGATCGCCTACGATTAGGGTGTGTCTTATTTGAGGTCTCTAAAGCCTGCAGTTGTTGTGTTAGCTGATTCCTACTCTCCTCATTGCGTCTTTTCGTTTGGGAGGCTATTTTAATTAAGTGCCCTCTAATTACGGCTTTATGTGCACACCATAATGTTGTTTGCTTTATCGGCGGTGTTTCATTTAACTGAAAATACTCTGTGAGAATTTTTTTACACTGTTCTAAGTTTGATTGATCTATAAGTAAAGATTCATTAAGGCGCCACTGCGGTTGTTGACGAAGATTGCGATTATTATCTATATAGATTGCAATTGGGGAATGATCTGCCCATGTGTTAATCCCAATAGTCGAATTTGTAACACTTTGTAGTAAATTTTTATCCACCAAAAAATAGTCTATGCGAGAATATTTAGCATGAGAATGTGAAAAGAAAGTATAGTCTCTTTCCATATTATGCTGTGTTCTCCATACATCAAACAGAGTTCTATGTATGAGCTGTTTCCTCAAAGCTTTTGCATGACGTACAATATCTCTCGGGCTCGCAATTGTTTTTGAGCTACTTGTATCCATGTCATAATGCAAAGGAATATTGAAGTCCCCTCCAATAACCAAAAACCCAGTCTGCACTTTATCGATCTTTTTAAATAACATATTAAAAAATTTTGTCTGGCCTCTGTTGGGGCTATAAATGTTAACAATGGTATAGATTTGATCTTGTATTTTGATTATGAGAATAATATATCTGCCCAAAGGGTCCATCACTTGCAGCAGCACTTGATGCGGCAGGTTTTTATGTAACCAGATGGCCACTCCATTTTTCTTAATAGTATTAGAAGCATAGATCTGAGTGGGGAAATGTTTGGAGGAGAGCCTTGTTGGCTGGTGCTCTACTAAGTGCGTTTCTTGTAATAAAAGAATATCTACACTTTGTTGCCTACTCCAATTTATCAACTTCGTTCTCTTTTGTGGACTATTTAGTCCATTAACATTCTGTGACATTAATTTGATCCCCATGCTAAATTATATATATGTCTATTGAGTGAAATGGACTTACTCAGCTTCGAGAAAACCTTACTGTAGAAGAGTTGTATTGACATCCTGAAAGAACTTGTAGTTCGAGTTTTCACTTTCCAATCAAGTGTTGAGAAACTTATCTTATTCTGGTTAGTCCTGAGTGACAAGAGAGAGGAAATGGAGAGAAAAAAGAAACTACAAATCTAAAAAAAACATACATGTTAGATGAGAACATTATGTTTAAGAATTATATATAACAATACTACAATGGTATTGACTACCAGGGGGGTTCGCCCACTATGCCCTATAAGAGGGAGTACAAAAATAAAGTTCCAATCACAAATAATCTACGAAAGTGGGGTTTAAGATTATTGAGGGGGTTGTGGGGTGATATCCACTCTGAAGAGGTCTCCAAAATTTCTCTTTTTTAATGAGTGTGTACACTGGACTATCTTTTCAGATCGATATGCCCATATGTTTCTTCATGTTTCCAGATCCATCTCTTCCATAGCCTTTTGAGCTTTTTGGCTTTTCCTATTCTGCCTTGTTTGAGTAGCCCATTCGGGCTGGAGTTTTGCTCTTTTTTGGGGTTTATCTCCTAGGTGACTTGGTGTTTCTGGGGACATACCCCATTGCTTCAACAATTGTTCCCCATGCTGTGGTGTATTCATTATTATTGGCTTTCCATCTTTATTAACCCACAGCCTCACCGGGTACAGCCAGCGATACTGAATGTTATTATCTCGCAATTTGGCTGTAACATGGATAAAGTCTTTTCTCTTTTTCTGTGTGTAACTAGAGAGATCTGCGAAACATTGTAGTTGGTTATACTTAGTTGGGATATCTTTTTTATTTCTAAAACACTGCTGCAGCTTTTCTTTTGTATGATAGAAATGAATTCTCATGATCGTGTCTCTAGGGGCCCCCAGTGGGGCATTTTTAGCGCGAGATACTCTGTGGATTCTATCCAGCAGCATATGTTCCTGCGACATTCCTGGCATTAATTCCCCCATCATAGTATTTACATAATCATTAAGCTCTGGAGCTGAAATTGTCTCCGGAATGCCCCTTAATCTAAGGTTATTCCGCCTGTTCCTATCTTCCATGTCGGCCACTTTAATTATTAAACCTTGTACTTCCTCCTGTAGTGCACTATTGGCATCTATAAGTTCATTATGAGAAGCAACAGTTTCTGCCATTTTGCCTTCTAGGTGTTCTGTGCGCTCACCCACCTGTTCAATGTCTGTGCGCAACGATGAGATGGCCGACCGGAAGTCTTCCTGAATCTGTACTCTGAGACCCGCAAGCAGCAGCTTCAGTGAGGAAACAGTAAGCGGTGAGTGATCGCCATCTGTTTGTATAGACGGCTTTTCCGGAACCCGTGTCTGATGTATGGGGCTGCTACCGGCTGAGTCGGCTGAGTCGCCGCCATCTTGGGACGGATTCCGCGGGCCCCGAGGGGAGACTGCCTTAGGATAAAAAGCAGTCATCTTTACCGGGGATGTTTTTTTCCGCGACTTCCCCATGGTATGCCAGGAATCACTCCTCCTTTAGCTGTTTTTGCAGCGTATATTGCGTATATTGCGTATATTGCCAGTCTTCACTCTTGTATATGCTCCCGACTACAGAGAGCTCTCCTATAGCACGTCCAGCTTGCTATCTGGCTTAGCTCCTCCCCTCCATCTGCAATAATGTTTTTCTACTCCAAACTACTATACTGCAAAGCTACGCTAAAGGCAGCAGTTTTTATGACATTTCTGAAAATTGCCTAAAAATATTGCAATTGGTTGCATTTATCTCACCCAATTTCTTACATACAGTTGTAAAACACCCTAAGTATTGATGCCAAGGGTTTACTGAACAGTTTGATGCCCAATATGCATAGATATCCCAAAGCAGCTGGCATATGTGGACCCCAAATAAAAATAGTGCATATCAATTTTCTGACCCTGACTGCATAATATGTGCCCCAAGACTGACTAACAGCACAAAGATTCCCCAAAACCATATATTTTTGTAAAATACACATTCTGATGAATCCATGATTGCTAAAAATGTGTTTGTACTGTGTTAGTGCAAATGACGCTAAAAAAAACATAAGGAACAACAATGCAAGCATAAAACCGCAATAAAATCACAAAAATCAATTACAATTAAGCAAATCAATGAAATAACAAAATAAATGTTCCAACAGCATGGTTAGCGGTCAGAATGCTTGATCCAATAGTCACACTGGGAAATCAACAGTTTTTAGGGGAATAACATGAGGGAAATTGAACTAAAAAAAAAAACAAGTTAAAATAAACCTATAAGTGTGTGCTTGTGTATGTGTGTGTGTACAGCTCTAAAAAGTGTATAAATTTGTGTGTATGTGTATGTGACTAAATATGTTCAAATGTGTTAAAAACAAAAAAAAGCCTGAAAATGTAAAAAAAAAGCTACCTTTAGTTATATGTGTACTGTGTTTGTGTAAATGCATGTATGTGTGTGTGTAAATGTGTAAAAAGAAGGGCACTTACCATTCCTAGGAGAAGAAGGGGTCCTTAGAAGAGCTGGAGGGTCCAGGATCGCAGAGATCAGCAGCAGGAAGTGAGTGGGTGGCGCTGATAACATGAGGTCTGGTCCAGGAAAAAGCCACACAGCAATAGATCAGGTAGAAAGTCAGATTCTGTGATGATCGCATCACAGGACCCGCGTGACAGCCCCCAGGCTCATTGTCTAGGGTGTTGGGGCAGCTAAGACTCGATGCACAGCGTAAAAAACGCTAGTGCAGCGAGTAGACCCTGTACTGCTGAGCACTTAGGTACTACGTGCTTGGCAGTCAGAGCAATTTTCTGCGAGCAAGTAGTATCTATGTGCCTGGAAGTTCAGGGGTTAAAATGGTAGTTGGATTGTTAAATTATTGGGACAATTACATATATATATCTGTGAGAAGGTTGCAGTATAATACATAGAATGGTGCCCTGAACACAAAAGTTCACATAAACACTTCTAATGTGTGCATAGTACCAAGCTGGGAATACTTGTGACTGAAACATGATGCTTGCTTCACTGACAAACAAGTTAGTGTTTTCGTTTTCCTGTAAATCTGAACTAAAGAATCTAAATTTGCCACATACATATCTGTAAATATTGCCTTTACCTTGAGCCACCATTTTGTGATGGTCTGTGCGCTCATTTAGAGATCACCTGACAGGAAATAATGTAGCTCTAACTGTAACAGGAAGAAGTGTGGGAGTGAAAGACAGTTCTGCCTATTCATGGGTGGATTTAAACTTATATAAATATGTGCCCTTAGTGCCCCATAGGAGCTAGAAGGATGGAATTAAGTGCCTAAAATGTTAGTATGGGATTGTTATACCATGGCACATACTATCAGAAAAAAATATTTTCATGAAAAGGTTTTATTTCCACAAGAGAAAAGGCAGCATTAGTAGCAAGGCTTTTAGAGAATATAGATTTGACTGATTTAAAAGCACAGTCTGTAAGGGCATAATGAGTTATGGAAAATGAGAAGTGTTCCAACCTTGACATATATAATTTCCATTAAAAAATCCATTACTTGACATAAAATATGTTATTTTACATATACATTTAAACGCATTTCATGTAAATGCTTTAAGTAAATCTTTGATGAGAAGGTTGAGAATGTTACATTTTATAGCTCTGTGAATAATTTTGGCCACTTGGAAGATGCAGTGTAAAAAACAACTAGCAAAACAATTAGCAAAATGTATTTCAGCAAAAGCTACACAACTACAACCTCAAGGCTTTTCCAAAAGGTTGGTAGTAGTTCTGCAATATTTGGAGTGCAGAGAGTTGCTTTTCTTGCCCTACAAGCTCAATGAGACTAGATACTTTTGAAATTAATTAACTAATCATTTAATGTAATACATTCATGGGTCTGAAGCCAGTTATTATGAAAATCCAACTCAATTCCTACTAGGTGTGACTTGGAACCTCCAGCAAAGCAGAGCAAAACCAACCAGTTTTTATTGACAATCTCTCTATCACCAACCTTTATCTTCATCTTCAAACCTATGAACCAGTCAACCCTACCACCAATGCTGCAATCCTATGGCATTTTCCCTCTAAACTAATTTATAATACCACACTCAAGCTGTAGCAGTATTAAAATACATTTTTGAGGGAACCGCAAGAGGCAAGGCAACATTAGCAGCAAGGCTTTTAAAGGAGGATTTGGATTTGCCTGATTAAAAAGCACAGTATGAAAGGGGACAAATGACTCATAAGAAATTAGAAGTGTTCCAACCTTGACATATATCATTTTCATGAAAAATCCATTACTTGACATAAAATAAGTTATTTAACATATAACTTCAAATAGATTTTATGGAAATGTTTAAGTGAATCCTTGATGATAAGGTTAAGGTGGGTTAAAGAGTGCCCTGGACTAGAATTCACAGGATAATTTTTTCTTTCCATACACCATGTTGAAGCTGTGATTTACATTTTAAACACAGTCCTGCTTATTTACAAATGTAAAACACCAGTGCAAAGATCTAAGATGGACAAAACAAGTGTGTCTACATTGATGCCATTCATTAGAAGTACATTTGCCCATACACACGCCTTGCACAAAGATGCTCACTGATGCAAGGAAACCCTGAAATCACTGGACATCTGCAATCAGTAGTACACTTCACTATACTTGTGCACTTTCCATCAATTATAACAGACACTTACCTAGAAGTATCTTTTATTCTGATATTTTGGGGGGAAATGTTGTATTGTGGGCAAAAAATATAGCCATCTGTGTCAGAAAATTGCACTTTGCACCATACACTGCATTTCTAAATGAGCCTGCTATAATGGTTATTGTGCAAGTGTGCTTACTTATTCACGGCAATTCTAGAATTACACTCAGTTTGGACAGGGTAGTCCAGAGTAGTTCCAAAGCAGGTAGGTATTATTTACTTGCACAAAGTGAATCACAGGCTAATGCATTAATAAACTCCTCTCAAAATGTTTGTTACACTGTGTGTGATTCAATAAATTTGTGCTGTAGGGAGAAAGTGCAGAATCCTTGCACTTACCACTCTTCTGCAGCAGTTCCCTGTAATGGAGCAGGTACAGAGCTTGTGCCACTGTGTGCTATAAGCCCTTGCCTCAGGGCTGCAAGAAGTTATACAGCAGCCTGGGAGTGACTGGCAAGAAGAGGAAGTAGAAAAGCCTAGCAGAAAAAAGCCTGGCAGTAAATAGCCTGGCAGAGAAAGCCGCAAGGTGGTGAGGGATCAGCAAGTTTGTCGGTGGGGCCCATAGAGCTAGAATGCCTCACCAAAAGCTGTCATTTGGATCAGGCTGGCACAAGGAAACCAGACACTTGAAAGACAGAGAGTGTCAGAGGAATCCTGACTAGAGGAACCAGCATCTGCAAAAGATTCCCATCCGAGTATCCAAAGGGACTGGTAGTCACACTGCGTGTCCATAAGTGCTGGACTCCCCTGAAGAGTCACTGTAATGTTCCCAAAAAGACATTTGGAGTATTACTATTTAAAGTGACGGTATCCTAAAGGAAGGTTTGAAGATTTCATAGACTGTGTTTGTAGGACTGAGTACAAAGACTTTCCTTATTTTAGTTAGAGAGGTAGATCACTCCTGCAGACTTAATTAGTAAGGCCCCCTTTGTTAGGAGTTTTTTCTGTATTAGTTGGCCATTTACTTTTAGATAAACAGTTATTTAGTTTACTAAATACTGTAAATCATTACTGTTTCCAAGTGGGGCCACCCATAGGTGCATTCCTGGATCCCACTAGGTGGAGGCACTGCACTAATAAGTACCAGATACCCAGTCTCTCCCAATACCGCTGCGAAGTGGCTCAGGATTGTCCTGTGCCATCAGGTAAGAGTCACATGTGAAGTGTAAAACCGACAGAAGGTCTGTCGAAGGTGTTACACCGACTAACCCCCAATTATGACACATTCAGCTAAGTGAGCAGCAGTTTTTTTCTGGAATTTGTGTCATATCATTATTTACCATGCACTGCTTTTGAAAATGAGCCTTGTAATTAAAGGTCTAATGTTTGCTCAAATTTAGTCATAGCAACCAGTCAAGTGCCTATTTTTCAGCAGCTGACCAGTATATACTGCATGGCTGAGGTTAATGTCTTTAACTAGATCCAGTAAAGCAAAGCCAAGAATTAATGTTAAGAAAGAACTGGGATAGAAGGGAAAACTAAACATGGGGTCAGGGTTGTTTCTGTCCTCCCTGCCAGCTGAGGCAATTATGGAGGTAGGATTGCTAGAGCAGAGAACATGCTTGAGTGAGTTTCTTACCTTGTATTATGACAAAAACAATCCTCACTGGGGTTGTCAAAATAGAATGCTATAGTATTCATTTAAGCAATGATCCCTAATCCCTTCAAGATGTTACTTTTGCTGTATTCATATTTGCTTACTCATACCATACCTTCCTATTAAGCGAATAATTCAGATTCAATGCAATTGCAAATACCCAAAAAAAGACAGTTTTGGCCATATTTGAAACATATCTGAGCAAACAACAACATAAGGACTTGGCATAAAATGCCCAAATTTCTAGAAATGTTGGAAGGTATGGTCATTTGGGTTCATTAAATATCACAGGGCAAATTGACATCTGGGCAGTAACCCAAAGGAACAAATAATAATTAACTATGTTCAGAGAGATGTATGAAAGCAAAACTTTGATTAGATGCCATAGGTGGTATTAATGTGTTCAGTATTAGTATATAAGCCCCACTATCTCTAAATTTTACTCCTCACTGTTACTTCTAAAAAAATGCTCTTCTGCTTTAATGTGAAGTAGAAAAATCAAACAATATGGAGGTACATTTGTAGCCAAAAGGTGATCTTCAAACAACACTTGTCGGGTTCAAAGTTATCAGCACAACTGTCAGAACTCCTGCTTCTTTTATAATAGTTTTAGAGGTTTCTGAAACCACGACTAAACTCACAAACTCTAAAACCACAATTGTCATTTAATTTATTAAAAGAACGGAATTTAAGAAATATGAAACAAACAAAAATCGCTAAACGATATGAAAAAAATCTGAATACCATGAAAATCTCTAAAAATTCCAAAATCCGAAAACCTCTAACATTCTGATTTAAAAATGGCCCAATAGCATCAGTGCTTCTCACATTAATTTCTACAGCACCGTGACAACTTTCACTTGTCGAGGTTTGACATTAAAGGCTTTTGTGTTTTTTTTTTACTTGATAAATCTTAAATTGTAGAGCTTTTTAGAAAACCAGGAAAACCAAACATTTTTGTTGATTTGTGGAAATTTTTTTAATTCATCCCCCTTAGAGAGAAGGGTTTAACAGTCACAGTTACAGTATATCCTACAGCACTTAATATCCCCCCATAAGTTATGTTCTTGCAGCAAGGCAGCACATTTTCATACTAAGCTATGGCTTCTTTCCAATTCTATAGAATAATCTAAGGGAGGTGTGCCATCTCTTTTCAAGGGCATTCTTTTTCACTATTATTTAACATAGTTAGCTGTTAACCCATGACCTCAATTTGTGGAGATGATATTTATTTTTTCGATATACCTCTGCGTTCCTGAGGATTAGTGGGGTCGCTGATACAGCAACAGTGAGTTCTGCATATGAATTAAGACAGAGAACAGCTGCTCTGTGGCTTAGGTGGCAACATAGTTTGCATTTTATTGCTATGTACATTGCATTCAGATCTCCTCTGCTAAAATAGTATATAGTAAGAAAAAATCTGCAGAATTCATTCTGCAAACCAGTTCTGTTATGATTAACACCTGTGAAATTAGATGGTGATTAGCTCCTTGGTCCTCTCCAAGGAAAGCATAATTCTAGCCTGGTGACTAAGATACAGTAGTTCTTGCTTTCCGTAATGTGGCATTAAGATTTCTATTAATAAAATACAGCTTATCTGCAATGCTTAGAAGAGAGAGAGAAGGTAAAATATTTTTAGCCTCAGCATTTACTTTCAAAAGCAATGTGATGTGGTTGGCTGAGAAATTATACTGTGGGCAGCAAAACACTTATTTGATCATACATGATATTGCTTAAAGCACTCTAAATCGCTGGTGCATAAGAATATTCACTGCATAAGCAGGAGTGGGATGCAAAGAGAATGAGCTGCATATGATCAATGATGTGATAAATTGTGGCATGTGAGCGTAACCCTATCGACACTCCCTCTGTCAGTGTTAAGCTCCACGTGTGGCACGGGACAAAACTGAGCCATTCTGCAGTGGTATTGAGAGACACTGGGTACCTGGTACTTACTAGCGCAGTGTCTCAACCTTAAGATTGCCAACTTTTCCCCCGGTGGAGGCCAGGCAGGGGGCGGACTGTGATACAGAGGGGGCGGGTCCGTGATGTAGAGGGGAAGGTCTGTTAAATTGAGGGGCGAGTCTATGACACAGAGATCGGCAATTGGCCGATCGCTGTGTCAATCATGGGGAATCCTGCCCAGTTTTCCAAATAAGAAAAGTTTTAAGAAGTTTTGACCCTGCGGGCCCTTCAAAATACCTGGCTGTCTGGGTCAAAACCAGACAGGTGGCAACTCTACTCCACCTAGTGGGATCTGGAAATGCACCTATGGGTGGCCCAACAAGGAAACAGTAATAATGCACATAGACTAAACAAAATAACTTTTTATCTAACATAAAAGTAAGTAAAGGGGAAACTTATACATGCAACACTCCTGAAAAGTGGCAATGGGACCTCACTAACTAACTAGGGACAGTGGAAACTATCTCTCTTACTAATAAAATAAAGTTGTTTACTCAGTGCCAGACACACAGTTTCTGTAATCTTCGTGCACTCCTTTAGTATGGATAATGGTAATACTTTACAATAACTCTTCAGACGAGTTAAGCACTTATGGACAAGCAGGCACAGGCACAGTATCTAGCTTTCCTGTGCCAGCCTGCCCCAAATAACTGCTTTTGGTGGGGCCTTTCAGATCTTTGGGCCCACATGAGCTCACTGATCTCTTTCTCTCCCCACCTTGTGGATTTCTCTGCCAGGCTTTCCTGTTTACTCCCTTGGCTGGCCACTCCCAGACAGATGTGCAACTTCCTGCAGCCCTGAGATGACTCTGCAATTGGTTGCTAGGCAACCTCTTGCAGCGGACAGGCAGACTCCCACAAGAAGACACAGAATAAGAGCCTACTTCACTACAAGGGAAGGTGGTAAGTGCAGGGATCCAGCGCTGTCACCTTACATGAGCTTTAGTTTGACAACAGGTAGAATAGCAACACTTTCAGCAAACATAAGTATGGATGGAGCACATAAGACGCAGTCTCTGCTGCAAATAATTATTTATTGAATCACAACATGTTTTTGGATCACAAGGATCCTTTATCGACTTGATACATTAGATAGCTTTAAGAAGGGGTTGGATGGCTTTTTAGCAAGTGAAGCAATACAGGGTTATGGAAGATAGCGCAAAGTACAAGTTGATCCAGGGACACAGGAAGGAAATTTTTTCCACTCTGAGGCAATTTGGAGAGGCTTCAGATGGGGGTTTTGCCTTCCTCTGGATCAACTGGCAGATAAAATAAAGTTAAAAGGTTGAACTTGATGGACGTGTGTCTTTTTTCAACCTAACTTACTATGTTACTATATTCATATTTTGTGAGTTAAGTCGTGTTTCAAAAACCTCAAAAACCACCAAAATCCGACCTTTGATAAATAGGCCCCCCAAGTTTCTACATTCAATAAGCAATGTTTTAGGTGTTGCCTACACATTCATTTTTATAAACCTGGCTAATAGAGAAGCACCACAATTTAAATACAATACAGAAAGGCTATGATGCTTTGTCCTCTAACCTTTGTCCAGTCTCCTGTAATACAAGGTGGAATTCTTACTAATCCCTGTATTACTGAATTTACTTATTAATTATGCGACATAAAACTGCGCTTGATTCTGGTATGTGCCCTTATTTCTTCTTTTATGGTCTAATTTATTTTAACATATACTGTAAACAAACCCAACTTTATAGCTTAAGGACAATGGCACAGGTAGCAAGGTTGCCCTTGAGAGACAAGAAACTCTTTTTTATGTTGTTATATGTGTTATACCCTGAAACGCACCTGGCTACACTGAGCATTTCCCTGACTTTCCCAGACTTGCTAACCAGTCCACAGCAGTGTCTACATCATTGTGCCCTTTCAACCACTTGCTTAGATTAGCATTAGGGATGTAGCGAACGTCGGAAAAAATGTTCGCAAACATGTTCACGAACTTCCGGACAAAAATGCGAACGGTTCGCGAACGTCGCGAACCCCATAGACTTCAATGGGAAGGCGAATTTTAAAAGCTAGAAAAGACATTTCTGGCCAGAAAAATGATTTTAAAGTTGTTTAAAGGGTGCAACGACCTGGACAGTGGCATGCCAGAGGGGGATCAAGGGCAAAAATGTTTCTGAAAAATACATTGTTGACACAGCGCTGCGTTTTGTGCTGTAAAGGGCAGAAATCACACTACGTCACTCAGGTGATGTTTCTGGACACGGAATGTGAAAAAGCTCACACAGCTAGGTGGCACTTGGTTAAAGACTGGGCAAACAATGCCTGCAAGGGCAACGTATACACTACAGCAGTGGATATGGAATATATTATTGCTGCTTGAAAAACGTCACTCAGGTGGTGTTTCTGGAGACGGTATTATTATTGATATTTAGACAGAATGTGAACAAGCTCACACAGCTAGCTGGCAGTTGTTTGAAGAACACACTGGGCAAATAATGCCTGCAAGTGCACTACTATTGGTGCACTACTATGAAGAACAGCAAACAGCACTGGACACGTTAAAGAACAGTGAGATAAGTAAAATAAAAAAAAATATATATATATTAAAAAAAAAATTACTCTGGTTGGTGCTGAACTACTAGGAGCAGCACACCAGTCCCACTCCCCAACACAGCTAGACTAATAGCACTGGGCTCTTATAGTAGCAAAGTAAAAAAACAAAAAAGAAAATAAAAGCAGTCCTTACAAGGACTATTGGGTTACAGGCAGCAGTCAGCAGATGAGAGATCAGCAGCAGTGCCCACAGCAGCTACATACAGAGCACTGCAGTAGAAGGTAGATTACTAGCCAGCAAAGCTACCTAACCTAAAATGTCCCTCAAAACCCTGCAGAGTTATGTCCCTACAATACAGAGCAGTATCAAGTAGATTACTAGCCAGCAAAGTTACTATCAGCTGTCCCTCAAATCACTAACAGCTCTCTCCCTACACTAGCTCTTGCAAGCACACACAGGCAGAATGAAAAAACGCTGCAGGGCTTCAGTTTATATATGGAAGGGGAGTGGTCCAGGGGGTGTGGGGGTGGTCCAGGAGGGAGAGCTTCCTGATTGGCTGCCATGTATCTGCTGGTCTGGGGTGAGAGGGCAAAAATAAGCGCCAGCTAAGGCGAACCCAAATTGGCGAACGTCGCGCGACGTTCGCGAACATTCGGCGGACGTGAACACCCGATGTTCGCGCGAACTAGTTCGGGGGCGAACAGTCCGCGACATCCCTAATTAGCATTAGCATTAGATTTGGAAAGACCTTGCCTTCCAAGAAGAGAACAGTTGTTAAATATTAATATTTAATTAATAATATCCAATTAAAAGTCTTTAGTGATGGGCGAATTTGCGCCGTTTCGCTTCGGCTTAAAATTTGCGAATTTCGCGCGAAATTTGCGAAACGGCGCCGGCGTCTCGTTTTTTACGCCGGCGCCCGTTTTTGATGCCGGCGTCCGTTTTTTCGAAAAAAAAATTTGACGCCGGCGAATTTTTTCCGCTAATTTTCGCAAATTTATTCGCTGGCGGCGAATCGTGCGAATTCGCCGCGAATTTGCGCCTGGCGAATAAATTCACCCAACGCTAAAAGTCTACTATTTATAGGCACCACAAACAAAAAATTTCACCATATTCCCCAATGGACACATAGCAAACTATCTTCTGTTCCTTTCTACACAAACATTGAAAAGACTAAAAAGCCTGTACTGTCCATAGACATAGTTTATCATAGGGTGGAGTGTTGTTTTTGTCCCCCCATATTCCCCCATATATTGTGTTATTGCACAATAGTGAAATTGTATGTGTTTCAGGCTTCGCTTTTTTTTTCAGTTGACTTTAAAGTCTCAGTACAAGCAAGTTAAGCAATCCACAGTCATGTCTTATATATATATATATATACACACATACATAAAATAATAGTGGTACATTTGTATAAAGCATACATATACAAAGTAATTGCCTATGCACATGTTTATAAAAGCCTGCACTTTTTCATGAATTTTGTTTTTATTATAGTAATATACAGTATATAACAAAGTGTACACTTTTAGCAAACAACAATATTGGAAAAGTAAGAATAAAAATCCTACACAGCAATACACAGTGTTTTCAGCAGTGACAGCTATGAGTTGTTTAGAATAAATGGCTACCAATTTTCTGCAATAGGATGGGAAAGCTTGACTTCTTCTTGGCACAGATGTTCAAGATCTTTAGGAATGACTAGGGATCATATGTTGACTGCAGTCTTCCATTCTTGCTGCAAATTCTATTTTGGATTCTGCTACTCATTCCAGGCATATGTACTTTATTCTTGCTGAGATGCTCTCTTGTAGCTTTTGCTTTGTACTTAGTATAATAGTCCTGGTGAAAGGTGAATTAGGCTGCTGAGAGAGCTGAGAGGAATAAAAAATACAATATACTGTCAAAAACAGCATACAGTACATATACATCACAAAGCCCTCATTTATATGAGACTGGCATATACTTCATGGTGGTTATTTTTCAAAGGTCGAATTTCAAACTTATGTGAATTTTTTTTAACTCTAATAAATTCAAATGTACTCACAACTTGAATGGGAGGTAATTTATGAAAAAAACTCAAATGTCTAACATTCGATCAAATAGGAATGAACCGAAAATTCAAATCAAATTCGAATTAAGTTGTCCTCTTGAATGTCAGGAAGGCTATTAATGTCTTCAAATAATTCAATGGACCTCTGCCATTGACTTCTACATGAACTGAGCAGGTTTTAGGTAGCAAAGTATCAAATTAGAACTGTGTCAATGGTCGAGATGTGATAAATCTCACATTCGAATTCGAATAGGTGGGTTTTAAATTTGAAATTGTGAGTTTTGACCAAAAAAATTATTTAAAAATTCAAAGTCGAATTTACCATTCGAACATTAGTAAATCTCCCCCTATATATCCTTTAAGGACAGGCAATGTTCATTATTTTGTGGAAACTGATGTGTGTTGTGTGTGGGCACTGTTCTTCCATATCACTGTTATGTTTATATTGCATAATATATTCAAGAGTGCAACTGGAACGAGGTACTTCTGTGTACTGCAGTAATATTTATTTAGGGGAAGTAATATTGGTTGCTTAGTTTGAAATTTGTTCACAATGGTTTTTTGAAACCTTAACTCTGTGACTCCAAAAGCGAGTGTGGGAGCTGCTAAGCGAGTGTTGCATGTGATCTAAGTGTTGCATGTGAATTAAGTGTTAAGCAGTGTTAAAAACCGTAAGGCATTGGTGTTTGTTGTTCATGCTGGGAGTGCTGTGTGCAAGGAGGGAGTAAGTGCAAATAACTGACTGCTGTGTGTTCTGAGAGTTATCTGACTGAGACAAACAGCTTTTTCTTTTCTCAGTTTGGGGTAAACTGGTAGATACATTCCAGGGCCCGATGGCATACACCCCCAGGTTCTAAGAGAGTTTAGTTCAGTTTTAGACCAGCCCCTATTTCTGATTTTCATCTGGTATGGTACCTATGGATTGGAGAAAAGATGATGTCATTCCAATATTTAAAAAGGGATTATGATCTCAGCCTGGCAATTATAGGCCAGTACGTTTGACATTTGTGGTAGGCAAATTATTTAAAGGCTTGTTAAAGGATAACATTCAAAATTTTGTCCTAGTGAATGGCATTATGAGCAGCAATCAGCATGGCTTTATGAAGGATAGGTCATGTCAGACAAATTTGATTGCTTTTTATGATGAGCTAAGTAAGATGCTGGACAGTAGGGGGCAGTAGATGTGATACATTTGGATTTTGCCAAAGCGTTTGATACTGTGCCCCACAAACGACTGCTTTCTAAACTAAGGTCTGTTGAGCTAAATGAAGTTGTTTGCACATGGATAGGAAACTGGCTACAGGATCGGGTACAGAGGGTGGTTGTTAGTGGTACATTCTCTACTTGGAGTAAGGTTCTTAGTGGGGGCCCTCAGTGTTTGCAATAAACTTGTCTGTAGCAAGCAATGCCAGTTGGCAACATCAAGGGCAAATAAGGTCTTTAGTTGTATTAACAGGGGCATTGATTCACTGCAGGAAGTGGTCATTCTTTCACTTTATAGAGCACTGGTAAGGCCACATCTAGAATATGCCATACAGTTCTGGTCTCCATCACTGAAACAGGACATTATTGTATTAGAGAGGGTACAGAGAAGGGCAACTAAGCTGGTAAAAGGTATGAAAAATCTTAGCTATGAAGAAAGACTGGCCTAATTGGGGATGTTCACGCTGGAGAAGAGGTGTTTAAGGGGTGATATGACAACTATGTATAAATATATAAGGGGATCATATAATAATATCTCTAATACTTTATTTACCAGTTGGTCTTTCCAGCTGACACAAGGTCACCCATTACGTTTAGAAGAAAAGAGGTTCCACCTAAATATTCAGAAGGGGTTTTTTACAGTGAAAGCTGTGAAGATGTGGAATACTCTCCCTGAATCAGTTGTACAGGCTGATACATTAGATAGCTTTAAGAAGGGGTTGGATGACTTTTTAGTAAGTGAGGGAATACAGGGTTATAGAAGATAGCTCATAGTACAAGTTGATCCAGGGACTAGTCCGACTGTCATTTTGGAGTCAGGAAGGAATTTTTTCCCCCTCTGAGGCAAATTGGAGAGGCTTCAGATCAACTAGCAGTTAGACAGGGTAAAAAAAGTTAAAAGTTTGAACTTGATGGACATGTGTCTTTTTTCAACCCAACTTACTATGTTACTATGTAATGCAAATAATTGTTCCCAAAGTGAACAATTTTGCATTTTCTAACCCTTTGCCCCTCATATAACAGTAGGTAGCGATAGCAAATTTTATAGTTTGCAAAAGTGTTCAGTGTATGTAATAAAACTTCTTAATGAAAAAGTTGGTATATTTGCTCCAAATGTTTTCACCACCTTCAAGTTGGTCTTAAAGGTTTGCAATCCACAATTAACATTCACAATGCAATACAAGCCTAATGAAAAATATAACATGAGACATGCACATTTTTATTCGCAAATTTGTTCTCTTTGCTAATTTTATTACATTTCTCCCATTGTGTCATAATGATAGTGTTTTTACAACAATCTACATAATGATGAATATTTGATAGGGCACAAGAAATGATAATGTGCGCCTTCTTTGCTCTAAATCCTAAATGCTGCACATCAATTTTTACATGGTTTACTTGTGCATCATTAAAGAATATTTTATGTTGTCTAAATAAATTGATTACATATAACTGAAAGTATAGGCAGAATCTGACAGAATAAAAACATCTTAGTGAAGCACTGTACAGTAGCATACAGTCAAAGGGAATAACATGGATAAGTGGACACATAGGGGCAAATGTATTGAATAAACAGCACAATTGCAAATAAGCAATTAGTCAATATTAGTCAAGAAACGATTCCACTGAAAACCTGCCAAGATGCCATAGAAGCCAAAGGAAGGTATATCTTCAACACTCAAGCAAGTTTAAGGTTCTATATCGCTATTACTACAACAGTTGCAATCTTTAGCTTGCTTGAAAATGTGGCTTTCCTGGATTGTTATTAATCCATTCAAAATTTTTCATAAATATGGCACAGTTTTGTCAGCACCTTACAGATCCCTTATTTATATTCCACCAACATGCTACACAGCACAATAAATACACAGCAATATATAATAAGAAATTTGCTTGGGAATAACTGTTTTTTTTTTGTTTTTTTTAAACCGTTAAATGCTCATGCTCTTTGGAATTGAATTGTAGGGTTTCTAAAATGTATGTAATATTTATCATTAGGACCTAAGTTGTGGGCTTGGCTGAGGATACTAACTTTATATAAAACAAATAACAATAGCAGCACAAACAGCTATTTTAAACATGACTCAAATGAGAGAGCATTTTTACATGATTTTTAGGTAATTTATAAATTTATATTGAACTAGCAAAACAGTCATATTAATTTTGAATAAGCCTTGCATGTATGATAGGCAGATGTCCAAAAGAACAGGAAAACAATCCCCTGTAGAATAGCCAATGCTTCAAAAATGGTCCTCCATGTCAGCAAATGATTTATTTATGCAGACAGTGTGCAACATTGGATGTTTTCTGAACACATTCCCCTCTGTCAGGGCTTGCTGTCATACAATATAGAAAGACCTTCATCTTTCCAAGTATGTGTATATATACAGTATATATATATATATATATATAATCACAGACCAATCACTTTTGTAGAAAACCGTGTAAACATCATCTTTTAGACTGCAATGGGTCAAAAGTCTTGACATCATAGAAGAAGTTGTCATAGCAACAAGTATAATGTAAATAAAAACAAAGTATCTGTAAAAAACACACTTGGAAAATGTACAATGGTCCCTTTGTGAAAATAGGCATATTAGTTATGCATCATTTTACTTTTCAGGTAAGCACACTGTATCAAGTATGCACAATATTTTCTTGCCAATCTTGTCAATGCATAGTGAATACTGCCCTAGACAGTATTCACTTGCTTATTCCAGATAGTGAAACACCAAAAGGATTTTATGTAATTGTAGTCACATTAGATTACACTTTGTGATATACAAATATTTAATGAGTTGGAGTGATTTGTTTGTATTAGCACTATCCACAGTGTCACTTTCTTCCTGTATTTTGATATGCAGTGTGATTAAAGGAAAACTATACCCCCAAAATAATACTTAAGCAATAGATCGTTTATATTAAATTAAGTGGCAAATTAAAGAATCTTACCAAACTGGTATATATACTGTATTTAAATAAATATTGTCATTTTACATCTCTTGCCTTGAACCACCATTTTGTGATGGTGTCTGTGCTGCCTCAGAGATCACCTGACCAGAAATAATACAATTCTAACTGTAACAGGAAGAAGCGAGGAAGCAAAAGACATAATTCTGTCTGTTAATTGGCTCATGTGACCTAACATGTAGGGGTTGTGTGGTTTGTTTGTGTGCACTGTAAATCATAGGATCCCAGAGGGCTGCCCTCATTTTTTTAAAAAGTTAATTTTCTATTTATGATTACCCAATGGCACATACTACTAAAAAAGTATATTATTATGAAAATGGTTTATTCACCAGTAGAATAATGACTCTCGTCCTGCAAATCTATATTCCTTTCAATACAGCTCAAAGCCTTGTTTACACTTGCAGCTGCTGACTTGCGTGGCTTGCTACAGCCAAGTTTATTATCACCAAGGATGCCAAGGTCCTGCTCCATTATGGATTTGCCTAATGTAGTCCCATTAGGGATATAAGTGGCTTACAAATTTTTACATTCCAGGTGCATGACCTTACATTTCACACAGAAGCACATCTGCCAATTAGCCTTCCAAATTGCCAGTTTGTCAAGATCATGCTGCAAGGATGCCATATACTATATGGACACTGATACATTACTTATGATACTATCCCTTAAGTTATTAAAGGAACAGTAACACCAAAAAACTAAAGTGTTTTAAAGGAATTGTTCAGTGTAAAAATAAAAACTGGGTAAATAGATAGGCTGTGCAAAATAGTGCCAGGCCAAGTCAGCCGGGTGTTCAAGGCAACCTGGCCTACTACATAGTACTCTCCTGATGCACACGCACCCACAAGCGCGCGTGCACACTCGTGTCCAGAAAGTGGGGATTGCTGCCACAGGTGGGGAAACAAGTGTCTGAACTAGGGGCAAGGTGGCAGAATAGGTATGGTGCCTGTCCCCACCTCCTTTGCACCCTAGGCATGTGCCTCTTCTGCCTACCCCTAGTTCCGACCCTGGTTTTCAACATAGTTAGTTAGCCAAAAATGTAATCTATAAAGGCTGGAGTTACTGAATGTCATAATAGCCAGAACACTACTTCCTGCTTTGCAGCTCTCTTGGTTTACACTGATTGGTTACCAGGCAGTAACCAATCAGTGACTTGAGGGGGGCCACATGGGTCATAACTGTTGCTTTTGAATCTGATCTTCATGCTAAGGATCAATTGCAAACTCACTGAACAATTATGTCCCATGTAACCCCCTTCTAGTCACTGATTATCTCAGAGTTAGAGAGCTGAAAAGCAGGAAGTTGGGTTCTGTTCTGTTATGTTAGACATCCAGTCAATCCAGCTTTTATAGATTATATTTTTGACCAACTAACTATATTGAAAACATTTTTTTATTTTGCACAGCCTATCTATTTACCAAGTTTTTATTTTTACACTGAACTGTTTCTTTAAAGGAAAGTCAATGCAATGTACCGTTGTTCTTGGCAAAACTGGTTCATTTGGTTCAGAAAATCAATTATAGTTTATAAAAACAAGCTGTGTAGCCATGGGGGCAGCCATTCAAGCACAGGACACAGAATAGATAACAGATAAATTCTGAAGAATCTCATTGTAGACTATAGAGCGTATTTATTATCTGCTGTGTACCCTGTGCCTTTTTTCCTTTTCAGCTTGTTTATATAAACTATAGTTGTGTTTCTGAAATAAACACACCAGTTTTACCAGTGCAGCTCAACAGTACATTATTTATTCATTACTTTTGGACACTTTAATTTTTTGGTGTTACTATTTCTTTAATAAACAAATTAAATATACTTGGTTATCTTCTCTGCTTGCATTTAAATGCTGCTACTGTATCTCAGGCTTTAACAAGCTTTAACATCACTCTGCCAGGTTATTATTAATGTTATAATGTTGTAATGTTATTCAGTAAATTTTATTCGATTAAAATCTGCTGGAATGTTGTTGTTGATGCTGTTGTTACCAGTCACATACCTTACATGCCTCTAATACATCTCATACATCTAACACATGTTTATTTTATATTAGTGTGCTGTCCCTGAGTCCCATTTCTTAAAGGTCGAATTTAAGTGTTTCTAGAGCTTTTTGAAACCATGATTAAACCCTATTTCTCTTAAATGAAGAATGACATTAAAGTTATTAAAAGATCTCATTATAAACATTATAGAATGTATGAATAGAAAGAATAAGATATAAATAAAAATGTAAATCTGGAAACCTCTAAGATCCCTAAGAAACCTTAAGATCTTAATGGTTAAAATAGTGGTCTAATAGGCAGTGCCGAATTTTGTGGGCGGGTGCCTCTAGTCCAGTGGTCCCCAACCAGTAGCTCGCGAGCAACATGTTGCTCTCCAACCCCTTGGATGTTGCTCTCAGGGTCCTTAAAGCAGGTGCTTATTTTTTAATTCCAATCTTGAAAGCCAGTTTTGGTTGCATAAAAACTAAGTATAGTGCCAAGTAGAGCCTCCTGTAGGCTGCCAGTCCACATCGGGGCTACCAAATAGCCAATCACAGCCTTTATTTTGCACCCCAAGGGACTTTTTTATGCTTGTGTTGCTCCCCAACTCTTTTTACATTTGAATGTGGCTCACAGGTAAAAAAGGTTGGGGACCCCTGCTCTAGTCCTAGCTCTCCGCATACCCTGGGAGTGCATATGCGCGCCTGCACCGGAACGCTGGGGAGCTGTGCTCCTCAGTGCTACCCGGAAAGCAGCATGCCGCCCTAGGCCCAGGCCTTTGTGGCCTCCCCACAAATCCAGGCCTGCTAATAGGATCAGCGCAGCTCCCATTGACTTCTATAGTACCTTGACTACTTTTACTTGACAAAGTTTTGTATTAGAATTTTTTGTGCTTTTTACATTTAACAAATCTCAAATTTTTAAGGTTTTAGAGCAATTAAAAAAACAAAAATTTGTACAGAAAAAATATGATTTGTGAAAAATATAGTGAATTTTAGTAAATCAGCCCCTTAGAGGCTTATTTATCAACATTCTCATTTTAGTGAGTTTTCATGGTTTATATATTCAATACATCTTTTACATTTAATACATTTTTAGAACTTTAAAGAGATATAGTAAAAATTTTTCAAGATTAGCGGAAAAAATAGAAATTGGATTGTTACTAAATGGGCCCCATAAAGTGTCTAAGTCTCATAAAGACTAGTATATTGTTCATCTCAAAACTGATCCACCAATTGGCCCCTGAAGAAACAGCAGGATCTTTGCTGCGTAGTGCTTTAAAGATAGATTTTTTTCTATCTTTTACCAAAATGTACACAATTATTGATAGAAAGCAAGGAAGCAGATCTAGCTGCTAAATATTGTATTAATCACACAACATGTTTTAAGATCACGGCTCTTCTTTAGTGTTTCACAAATGTTTTACACTTGATAAAGAGCCTTGAAACATGTTATGTGAATAAAGCACTATTTAGCAGCAAGATCTGCTTTCTTTGTTTCTCTCAATAATTATATATATTTTGGCTTTCAATCTATACACTTCAAAGCCAATAGATAGAGAACTTTTTTTTAGTTTTATCCTTTAAGGTTTATATCTCATTTCTTCTACTAAGATTGACCTTGAAAATATGAGGATGGCTATAATTTCATTTATTACTTTATTACTTTAGTATCTTATTACTTGTGATATAGAAGGGATCCTCCATCCAAAAACCATTGTGCAGTAAAATAAAATTAAATTATAAGCAACTTTTCATTATACTTTCATTCAAAATGTTTTTAAAATTATTTCTAAATGCATTTGAAAGCAGTATCTGTCTGGCTGTTTCTGTTCTTTGAATTCCTGGCTCTAACTCCTAAACCTATTTTTTACATTGTTATAAGAGCCAGACCCAGAGAATAGGAAAGCATAGGCATATTCACTCTCAGTTATACTGACAAATAACTTTAAAACCATACAAATACCATAATTAACCAGAGCCATGACAAGGGGTGTATGTAACAATAGAAGAACAAGTTTGAATGTGATCCGATTCTTTTAAGAAGAATTTTTCAATTACCCTTTATGTTCCCTTTAAATAAAACAATATCACTGTCGATATGTCAAGTGCTCCATATTTGGCACTTGTAATATGTTCCCTAGTTGAACATGAAATTAACTGTTTTGGCAGTAGAACTACTTCAGTCAGATCCACCTTATTACTAAGGGCCCATACTTGCAGCGTTTGATATCAGCCAGATTATATTATTATATTATTAGCCTTTTTCTCTATACGTCTTCCACTTGGTGAGCAAGTTCTAGCAACACTTGATTGCCCCTTAATTCCATATCATGTTGAAAGGGCACTTTGTGACCATTAGTGTTTTTCAAGGTAGATTGCATAATTAATCAACATAAATATGACATTTGCCAAGCTGTCTTTAATGTCACGTAAATTGAAACCATAATGCTGGCTATTTTCAAATACATATGCACAGTGCACATTTCAGTCATATTAGCTTGTAAAAAACAGCTTTTTTCTGTGGAAAATAATGAAAAGTATTTTAATTTAATTCAATTTGAAGCATCCTCAAGAAGTTAATTACATGTGAAGGCTCTAAAAAAGATCTTTATTTACATATCTCCCTGAGGTGTATACATCATATTCTGTCCTGTCCAAGGTCAAGTTAATGTTCATTACTTCACACATGTATCACGATTTACTTAAAGTACAAAAACAATAATAATAATAACAATAATAAAATAAAATATTTTGCAATGAATCTTTATCTCACATACCACTTTCATTCTAGAATTCTGCTAGAGTGAAAGGACAGCTGTTAGTCTTGAATAAGGCTGCACCTACAAGATATTGTAAAATAATGAAGGTCAAAACCAAAATAACTGTAGTTGTGCTAATTTATGTTCAACAAAAATATGTCCCTCTACTTTGAGGTAATCAGAAATGACTCTTCATATTCATACTTACTTGGGATTCCCTGATATTTATAGAAGGGCACTTATATGTATAATAACTGTATTTGTAAGGCACTCTTAATGAGCCACAGCCAGTACAGTTCATAAAAGTACAGTATAAACAAAGGTATAGTATATAACAGTACACACAGGGAGGACAAGTCAAGCAATAAATACAATAAATACAATAAATATGCACAGAGCTCCTATAAGGACACAGAGCATAAGTGCTTTGTGTTAATATACACAATGGGAAGGAAGTCCTTGCCCCGTAGAGCTTACAGTCAGTGGCATAACTAGATGTCACTGGGCCCCATAGCAAATTCATTTTAGGGTCCCAATATATCCCTAGGTTGTCCTGTTTTATCAATATATTTTAAAATGTCTTATTATTTAGGGACTTGTAGGCCCCTTATACCTCCTGTGCCCCCCTGCAGCCACAGGGTCTGCTTCCTCTGTAGTTAATCCACTGCTTACAGTCT
The DNA here is from genome assembly GCF_017654675.1 of Xenopus laevis. Taxonomy (NCBI): domain Eukaryota; kingdom Metazoa; phylum Chordata; class Amphibia; order Anura; family Pipidae; genus Xenopus; species Xenopus laevis. The sequence continues at coordinate 63,726,431 of NC_054376.1, forward strand.
GGAACTCATTTGCCATAACTGTTCTGTAGATAATGTTCTGTGTTCCAGGTAATATCTAAAGAGTTCTTTAAGTTTTGCATGTGCTGCAAAGCTTTGCAGCTAACCCACTGCTTTCAGTAGTGACAGGGTTTTTTTATGTTAAACTCTAGTGTAGTGTAAAAAGAACACTATTCAGTGCCTTGGTACCCTGAATTTATTATTGTAAAAATAGAAGTATTATCTCTATTTTATCTTCTTTACTTTTGCAAAAGAATAGCCTTAAATAGGTCACAGTAAAATTTGCAAATTAGGACATTGCTAAAAATGGAGCAAATGTTTTCCATATTGTTTCAAAGCTATAAGACTACAGCAGCCCTGTTATACTGAGGATGTTGTGCTTCTGAACCCTGAGAACTGCACTGAAATAACAGCAGCCTCGGGTCGAAATATTTAGCTTCATACAGTTGGTATACTTCTATTGCAGTCCTAAGATTTATGTACAATTGGTTTTATTTACCAATTTAATATTGCCATGGAAAACTTACCAAATGAGTTGTACTGCAGATTTTTTTTTTTTTAGACAGAAAACATTTTTTTTAAACAACCTCAATTGTGGCAGGATTTACAGCCATAAGTACAGAAGCGTGCTCCCTAAATTCCATTTAGGTCCACAAACACTGGTCTGACAAACTGTCACCATACTTAGGGGCAGATTTATCAAAGATCGAGGTGAATTTTCGAATGAAAAAAATTCGAATTTCGAGCTATTTTTTGTGTACTTCGACTAGGGAATAGTCCAAATTTGATTCGAATTTGAAAAAAATTTAAAAAATTAGAATATCGAAATGTATCATGTAGTGTCTCTTTAAAAATTCGACTTTGATCATTCGCCATCTAAAACCTGCCAAATTGCTGTTTTAGCCTATGGGGGACCTCCTAGAACCCATTTGGAGTCAATTGGTGGACTTTGATTCGAATTTGGACCTATTCAACCAAAAAAACCTTTGACTTAATTTCGGTTGGTCTTTTTGAATTCGAATTTCGAAGTATTTTCAATTCAAAATTTGACCCTTGATAAATATGCCCTTAAATGCTAAATGTTCTGACTCTTCATAGCCAAAGAGCATTTAAATGAGCATTGTGGAACAAACTCTTCTCTCCATCTCCCCATGGGAATTTCTTTGTGCGGATTCTCAAGTGCTCATATGGAATAAACTCGGGTCTCTCATGGGAATGGTGTTGCATATTCAGGTAGACTTTCAATATACAGACTGCGACCCCGGGTAAAGCAATAATGCAGATCAAGATCTTCCAGGTGCGAACTGCCCGGCACGTTCTTGCTCTGCAGCTGCTGCGGAGAAAATGTCTCCTTTGAATGGGCAATGAACTGCGAAGAATTCCTGAGAGCCTTCCTAAAGTAGCCATAATGTCAATGAAGTCTGTGCAGTGATGCTCCTGAAATTGTACTGCAGATTTCTCAAAACTTTCATTCTAAAAATGAAGTCTGACATTTTGGAATCTCTTAATGCAGTGGCTGGATAACTGTAATCTTGTCTATTTGAGAGAGAACTGTCAGATACATTCCAGGGAATTAGGTGCAACGTGTAAACCTTTTCACATCTAACAGATGATTGGCTCTTGGGCCCTGCATGCAATCTGATATTATTTGATGCAATCGTCTCCACACTTAAAAGATCATGCAAAGGTCCATACTGAGATGTTGAAAGAAGGAATTTGGTACATGTGTAGCAATTACAAATTGAATGTAAAGGACAACTATACCCCCCAAATCAAGTGGCATATTAAAGAATCTTACCAAATTGGTATATGTGAACTAACATGTATGGTTTGTTTGTGTGTACCTAGGATCCCGGGGGGGGGGGGGGGGCGAGGCAATTAAAATGGCAAGTACCTAATGGCATATACTACTAAAAAAGTATATTATTATAAAAAAATGTTTATTTACATGAAGCAGGGTTTTACATATGAGCTGTTTTATGCAATATATTTTTAAAGACCTACATTGTTTAGGGGATATAATTTTCCTTTAAGAGTTGAATACAACACTGCATTGTCATACAATTAAAAAGACAAAGTAGGGACACATGTAACAATGTCGCTACACTCTGCACTTGTACAGTATATGCAACTGGATGTAGCCCCTTGGCTATTGTGAGGCTGGCCATGCAGATCGGAGGAGGTTTGAACGGATAGCTTTGTTCTCAGGCTTTTTGTTTACAAACATAAAATGAAAATGCCTTTGAAATGCCAGAATCCAGCTCTGTGTACTACTGATATACAAATGTATGTCCAGTCTACATGTTAAGTGGGTGCTATGTACATTATGTATAACATAATTTCCAAACGGAAATCTGGCTGCCAGCAATGATCATTGAATGCAGCAATGTGCTTCAGTAAGTAAATGACATCTGTGTTTAGTAGACAGCATAGGCAGAAGTACAAGTTAAAGTGCAGGCTGTGCTTTTCTGTCATTTCATTACATTTAGGAACATACTGGGGTCCTTTATAACGTTTGCGCAGCACATATTTATATGCAAATGGTTGTATTGCCCATTTTTTTCCTGAATGCTAAAATATTGCACTGCTGTGCTCGTCTTTTCAGTTTTTATGAATACGCATTGAGAATAAATTTTCACAAATAGCTCGCAAACGAGACAAGTCTTTGCATGAGTGCGCCCACTGCGCGAGGTTGTTATTGCGCGAAAATAGCATTGACAGTAACTTAAATTCGCAATTTGCTAAACTTCTACGCCGCCAAGGTTGTGGTGTAATTCAAACGCAGAGTGTACACATAATATAATCGCAATTCTGTTTGCATACTCTTATTTAGCTTTATAAATGTAATTATGTGCAGGGCGAATATATTCACTGTTTGAACCAATCTGCCCTGCGCAAAGTTTATAAATGAGCACCACTGACATATACTGACATTAATGTATAGGTAAGGAAAGAAGCAGTGAATGATGTGTTTAATAGGGAGAGAGATATAAAGAAACAGGTATAATGTTGATGTTTCATGAGTGAGGGCAAAAACCAGTTTACTTCAGGGGATAAAGAATCTGCTTTTCTAGAAAGAGAGGTGCTAGGATGTATTTGGTGAGCAGAGAGATTCAGAGACTGGTGTATTAATAATTTAGGGTCTGGGGAAGAATACAGAGGTTAATGCTATGAAAGAATCTCATTAAAGCTCATGAACTGGGAAGAGATGTGCTGATGGCAAGTTTTAGGGAGAAAAACAGCTCAACAGCATTTTCAATAAATTTAACTGAAGTGCCACCCTCCTCTTTATCTTCGATGATGTGGCTGTTTGTTTCATTGTATAATTACATGGCAAGTTCATAATGTTTAAAGCATTTAGTTCTACTGGTATGACTATGATCATTTTTGTGAAGACAACGTAAAATGTATGTAACAGCAATAGTTGCACTAGGCACTGAAATCTGAAATGAAAAGGCTTGTTGTAGATGTATGCTTTGACGCTTTCAGTACCAATGTTATAGGTGACATTATCAATTGATGGCAGGCTGAAAACCTTTGAAAATTGTTCCTTATTGGTTGCCAGTGGCATATACATGGATAAATTGCATTCATTGAGTGCCTGCTCCAATAGTTTTTGTTCAGGATGAAAAGAATAATCTAAAGCCATGGCTGCCAAAAGATCCAAACTTAACACTGTTAAACCCAGTTGTAGCACAACCAATTCCCACAAATGACATGTATAAAATAGTGAACTAACTGGAGTTTTCATAAATAAGCAAACATTCCAGCTTTTTTAAATTATGAGTTTATTTAAAGTAGAACAAACCTCACTAATTAGATTTTTGATAAATAAGCCCATTAATGTTCACCGAACAAGTCGAACCTGCTGATTTCAGAAATGGTGACGGACAGTGTAAAATCTGGAATAATATAACAACACAGCTTTTTAAAGAAAAACCCCCAAACCTCATAAATTGTATCTTCAATAAATAAGCTGATTACTTCTAGACAATAAAGTTAGGGGGTTATTTATCAAAGGTCAAATTTTAGAGTAATGTGAATATTTTAAACTCTAGAATTTATTCACAATTTATATGGTATGTTTTTAATGAAAATATTTGAACATCTAAAATTAGATCGAATAGTCCCGACCTGAAAACTCGAATCGTATTTTTCCTCCAAAAAAAGCCTTGACTTTTGAGCGGAAATTATTTTTTAAGAAACATTTTTTATTCAAACAATAGTTCAATATAAATCTTCCATTTCCACATACATGCTTTTCTTTTTTGTTTTCTTTTACATCTTTACATTGTATGCATTACATTGACAGTGATTAGCATTTACAGAAATTATAAACAGATAAATCTTATGCATGTCATAGTTTGTTCTGTCTGTGTTGGCTTTGTGCATTCTGAGTTTCTGTCAGAATCCATGTGTTTAGAAATGGAGGGTTAGATGCACATTGTTATGTCAGATAGATAATCTCATTGCTTTATGCAAGCTTGTAAATGTAAGTAACATATTAACCTTTTCTTTAACAAACAAAAGAATGATGATCATTTAAATTACTCTTTCTGTCTCTTTGTAGGTCTCATCTTGTCTCTAAAGCTGCGATGCCGGAAGCCCCACCTATTTCTCAATATGTGTTTAATCATAGATTGATAGGAGGATCTCCACTTATAGTCCTCGTGATACACCATTCTGTATAATGGAAGCATTCATGGAGCCTTATCTTTACTGTTTGTGGAATTATGTCAATAAACGTTTCCCAAGTTTCGAAAAACCTTTTGAAAATTGCGTTTTTCTTCAAAGATGTTTCTATCCAGTCCATGTGAAAAACTGACTAACTTTTCGAAGAATAGTTTAATAGTGGGGGGGGGGGTGTTCGTTATCCATACTTGTAATATTGTTTTTTTTGCTACAGCTGATATGATCGATAAGAGCCTTTTTGCACCCAGTGTGATTCTGGTATGAGTGCTCGGAATTGTGCCCCATATTGCCCAGGCTGCTAATAATGGGACACAATTCACCAAATGTCTACTTGCATAGTCTCGTATCTGATTCCAGAACCTTCGGATATATGGACAGGACCATAAACAATGTATAAGGTTAACTCCAGTTTGTTCACATTTTGGGCAGTTGCTACTCTCCCTCCTCTGCATTTTATAAAGAATTACGAATTCCCCTTGGCTATTCATTCCTTGGTAGATTTGTGGACCTAAAATGCATTCATGTTGTGACTTCCTCTAGCATGTTAGGTGTATAAAAAATGCACAATAAGCATTTCAGGTTTATAAGTAATCAATATGCCATAAATGTCATAACCACTATAATAACCACTAGTATAACCAATAAAATAATGCTTTTTTTTATTTGAAATGTGTACATGATTGATATTGATCTTTATTTGATTGAGTAAATATTATTATTGTATTAAAGAAATCTGATTATCATGAGTTTAAGGGGAAGAGGAAGATTAAAATGCAAACTTCTGGCTATTCCTAAACCACAATTCAACCCTTCAACTAGTGAAAAGGATACTGGGAGTTATAGCTTAACAATACACAAATAGTCATACAGTAGTACATCCCTGCATTTTAATGTTGCCAGTAGGCACACAATATATTACAACCCCTACTAGAATTTAAATAAAGCTTGACAGAATTTCTATAGAAACTAAACATGCTTTTCTATACCTTTAACACTTTTGTATCATATGGAATAATAAATGCAATTAATTTTTCACCCTTGTAGAGTAGAGCATAACACACAATACATCCATTTAGAGAGCTATACATTGAGAAGAGAGAATGTGAATTACATTACTGTACAGTATCTCCAGTGGTTGAGGGCTTCAGGTAACCAGACTCAGAGTTGCTCTAAAGGCCTATGGCCCTAAATGATGTAGGTGTGCCTATGCTGTATACATAAATATCTTTCACTGTTATTTCATGTTGATAGAGGATAGCTGGAGCCAAGTCGTCTTGTCTCACTGTATATTCGTATACTGCTGTGATGACAATAAAGTTTACTTTGACTTTGAAAAAAGGGATAAAATGTTAAATTAGCTGTTTAGGCTGTTCAGAGGGAAAAAAGCTGTTCTTTGAGTTTAAGGCAAGAGTGTGGACTGTAGCTTAGAGGTTCTAGAGTTAACTCTTTTAGAACGGAGGGAAATCAAATGCATTAAGCTGGGAGGTAAAGAGAGAAAAAATGTTGGGTTGTGACAGAGTTTATAATTCCAAAATATAAAGCGCACTTGTTCAAATTACCCCCAGGGGCACATCAAAATCACCAGACTGCCTAACCCAATTCAAAATATCCACAAGCCATATGATACACCAAAAATTTAATCTCAAAAGAGAGATGTTTCCAGCGTACCAGGGACCCTTTGTTAAAACATATGTACCCAATTTACACACATTAGGAAATATTGTGTCAGCTATTAACATGATTAAGGGGCCCATTCGAGTGAAGGAATAGAGGAAAAAATACTTCGAATTTTTTTTTTTTTTTGGCTACTTCGACCAACGAATGGGCTACTTCGACCTTCGACTTTGAATCGAACGATTCGAACTAAAAATCGTTCGACTATTCGACCATTCGATAGTCGAAGTACTGTCTCTTTAAGAAAAAACTTCGACCCCCTAGTTCACCACCTAAAAGCTACCGAAGTCAGTGTTAGCCTATGGGGAAGGTCCCCATTGGCTTTCTAAGCTTTTTTGGGTCAAATAAAAATCGTTCGATCGATGGATTAAAATCCTTCGAATCGGAGGATTTAATCATTCGATCGAGTGAATAGTGCTAAATCCTTTGACTTCGATATTTGAAGTCGAAGGATTTAACTTCCACAGTCAAATATCAAGGGTTAATTAACCTTATTGACCTTAAGTAAATTTGCCCCCTAATTGTGGACCAGCTACCTCTTTAGGGAAGCTCACTAGGGATGTAGCGAACTGTTCGCCGGCGAACTAGTTCGCGCGAACTTCGACTGTTCGCGTCCGCCGCAAGTTCGCGAACGTCGCGCGACGTTCGCCCATAGGCGTTCGCGTCAAAATCGTTCGACCATTCGACCATTCGATCGCTAAAATCGAACGATTTTCGTTCGATTCGAACGAAAATCGTTCGATCGAACGATTAAAATCCTTCGATCGTTTGAATCGAACGATTTTCGGATGTTCGAAGTTCGCGAACAGTTCGCGAACTGTTCGCATTTTTTGCCGGTGTTTGCGAACGGCGTTCGCGAACACATACTCGGCGGTTCGCTACATCCCTAAAGCTCACATTGACTTATTATGCTAGACCAAAGATGTTCCCTGACTCAGTTTAAGATAATTTAGTACTTTTCAAAGAAATAAAAGTGCACATTCCTAATGTGTTACTTTTTGAATACACAAATAAACACAAATTTAGTAAAATAAATATGAATCCATTTGTTTCATGAGACTCTTTCAGACATTGTAGAAACACCCCCAAAAGAGGAGGCATGACTTGCTTCCAGGACAATCTAGGAAAATTTGAAAGGGAATCCCAACAGGCACAATAATCAATAGTCAGATTTCGAATTCATATGAGTTTTTTCCCATAAACTCCTATGAACTCCCATAAATTAAAAATTCCACTAGTCGAAGTTTATTAATAAAATCAAATTTTTAATACTCGGATGAATTAAAACGACCCGAAAACTGAAATCAAATTCAATTTGAATTCAATCCAACTTGATTCGAGTTTTTTCTCTGAAAAAAACTTGAAGGTCAGACTTGATTCAAATCAAATTCAATTTGAATTCAATCAAACTTGATTGGAGTTTTTTCTCCGAAAAAAACTTGAATGTCAAGAAGGCTGCAAACATCTCCAAATTGATCCCTGCACCTCTCCCACTGAGGTTTTCGGGTAGAACTCCATGGACGATTTTAAATGCAATACCGTTCGTTGAGATGAATCGTAGGTATCACGTCAGATGTGCCAACTCTAAAGTAAGTAATAGGAATGTCGGACGTTGTAGCTGCATGCATCCGACACAACAAAACTGTCGGATGCAAACGCTACATGTTGCGTTTTCATCCGACAGCCATGACGGATGCACACAGCGTCAACGTCCAGCATTCCTATTACTTATCCTAGATTCGGCGCATCTGACGTGACGCCTACGATTCATTTCAACGTGTTGGAACAGATGGTATCGCACTAAAAATCGTCCATGGATTTCTACCCTTATGTACGCTAATTTGAATTCTTAAAGGGCCAGAGTATGATAAATTTTGAAAATCTAATTAGAATTCTTTTTAAAAACTCAAATCGAGTTTGGATAACTCCCTAGTCAGATTTGATAATTTTTCAATTTGACCCTTTACAAATCTGCATCTTAGATTTGCCATAAGTAAGTATGTTTAAAAAAATTTTGTAAAGAGATTTTCCCCAATGCAGCAATTTTCCCAGAATTCCATTGTCATAGTGGTAGCAAGGGCATAATGTGCTTGATGCCATTGTTCTGCATTTGACATAAATCATTAGATTACCGTATATACTTGAGTATAAGCCGAGTTTTTCAGCCCCCAAAATATGCTGAAAAACTCTACCTCGGCTTATACTCGGGTCAAGTGCAAAAACGGTCGCCGGCATCTAAGAATAGTCGCCGGTGCCTAAGAATAGTCGCTGGCGTCCAAGAATAGTCTCCAAGAATATTCGCCGGCGTCCAAGAATGGTCGCCGGCATCCAAAAATGAGACGCCGGCTCCTCCAATGGGAGCAGAAACCCTCAATTTTTTGATTGAAACTTACCAGAAGCTGCTGCATTTCTCACCCTCGGCTTATACTCGAGTCAATAAGCTTTCCCAGTTTTTGGAGGTAAAATTAGGTACCTCGGCTTATACTTGGGACGGCTTATACTTGAGTATATACAGTAACCAAAATGTATCCAACTAAATGTTATTGTTAATTGGACATTTCTGGTGTTTGGTGTGCAAGTGATGTCCATGCCTGACTCTAGGGTTCCTCTGCTTCAGTAGGTGATAAAGTGATCAATTTGGAATGGAAAGCAAGAAGGACTGAGTGGCACCAACCATAAGGAAGTATATTTTGCCAGAGGTACCTTTAATGGAAATAGATTTACACTTAGCTGATTGCTGGGCAATTTCAGGGACCGCAACTGCACTTGCAGACGTAAATAAGCCCTATTGAGTTTTGGGGAACAAGTTGTAGCCTTATGCTGATAAAATGTAATGTTATTACTGTGCTTATTTTTTTATTGTTGTTTTTACACTGTGAAATTTCCCTTCTGTCTTTGTATCCCAAGTATTTGTTTCACAGAAGCAACACTTTTTTGCATTTTAAAACCTATTATGGTTATTTGTAGTTGAAGATCGAATATGCACATCTTTGTACTAGATGCAAAAGGTAATAACTATAATTGCAATACATTAAGGGCAACGTTACTATTAACCACAGATCAGCCTGCAAATTATTTCACAACAACCTCGAAACAGTTAACTCGTCATTTTCTGATTAGCTGAGAACAACCCTCAGTACTGCCAAAAAAGCAAGCTACATTTTCTAAAAGGGCATCTTGCCATTTATATTTAATGAATCCGTATTCCACTGACACAGCTCCGCTTCAGCACCCAGCAGGGATCCAATATTAATGAAAGATTTCCCTGCAGGTAACTTGGGAAAAGTCTCTATACTCCAGGCAACAAACCTTAGGGGAGAATTATTCTGTTAAAAATAAAGAAAAAGAAAGAAATAAATTGTTGCCTTTATGGACTATTTAAACAAAGAAATGAAATGTGTTTTGTCTTTCATTCACTAATATCTCATGACTGATTTACTGATCACTAGGCACAAAAATATTCCATGAAATGTTTGTTTTAAACCCCTTGGGGCTTTGCACATGAGCATTTTTCCAAGAGAGTTTGTGAATTGGTTTATGTGAGAAATTAAACTACTGGTTTAGTACACACTTTTTTGTGCTGTTTTGCATTAATTTTTGTGCCATTTTGAAAAGACCTCCCATAACATTTTCTGGCTACTGACACTCAGGTTTTCCTGTTTGGTTATTTTTCTAGAACACAGAAAACCAAATGCTCAATTTACAGCAATAATAACGCAGTGATAAAAATGAAATTATTGCATCTTTCTTACTGTATTGTCCACAGACTTTATTATTATCTTCCATGCCTCTCCTATTGTGTTACAATAACAAGAAGCTAGAGGAAAAATAGCCTGGTGTCTACTCCACAGTTGCTTAAATGGAGCTTTCTGTAGTAGTTAAAGCTCTCTTAGCCTTTACTTAAGGGTGCTATTAAACTATATAATGACAATGTAGGCATTCCCCTTTACTTGGCAAAATGCCCCTTTGCAAAGCTTTTGTCTCCTGGTCGAGAATGTTCCATATATTTTATTTCTCTGTATTTGTGATTGTATCATCAGTACTTGCTGAGGTCTTTTGATGCTCAGCAGTGTGCCAATTTGTTTGATCCTGTGTCCTCTGCCTGATTTTGCCTCCCCTTGTTAGTACAGTCCTGGTATCTAAATCTGGCCTGTTCTCAGCCCCTCAGTCATCCTCATCATTGCCTGTTTTATACTTTAACATTGTCTCCTGATTTGGTACTGTTGACTCAGATCATCTGAATTAATTTTTGTTTTATTCTTGCTGTATGAATTGTTAACTTGGTATTGTACCTTGTTTGTGCTGGCTCAATCCTGGCTATATGACATTTATTATTTCCCTCTCTACTATATCTGCCTCTGCTTTCTTTGTTAATGATTATTAGGGATGTAGCGAACGTCGGAAAAAAAGTTCGCGAACATATTCGCGAACTTGCGTCAAAAATGCGAACGGTTCGCGAACGTCGCGAACCCCATAGACTTCAATGGGAAGGCGAATTTTAAAAGCTAAAAAAGACATTTCTGGCCAGAAAAATGATTTTAAAGTTGTTTAAAGGGTGTAACGACCTGGACAGTGGCATGCCAGAGGGGGATCAAGGGCAAAAATGTATCTGAAAAATACATTGTTGACACAGCGCTGTGTTTTGTGCTGTAAAGGGCAGAAATCACACTATATTTCTAAACCTGTGTAATAAACTGCTTTAAAACGTCCGGCGTCTACATGCCAATCAAGTCGTGTAAAGGTTACAGCCTGTTCACACGCAAAGACGAAACGCGGCGCTTACTGCATCGCAAAAAAACGCAAAGAGCTTTAATGAATGATACCGTCAAGTGAGCAAATAATAGTTGTTAATTACTAGTTGAGCTTGTCACCTCCAGGATGTTCGTCCTGTTGGTGGCAATATTTCTGTAGTGGTGTGTTTAGCAGTCACCGTGCTTGTGTGCACGTGCACGGTCAGGCAGAGGTAATTCAATGTACAGTGAAGTGAACCAAAAAACACTGATTCTGCAGTGTGGGCCCAGTTTTGGTCTACTTTATTGATCACCTGCGGTGACCATAAAAGATGCGATTTTGCCACTGTTGCAGAACCCTGAAAAATTAGGCATGTGTACTTTCCTGAAAAATTATGTTTTTTTTGTCGCAGCCACTGAAGCACAGAGGCCAGAAAAAATATGCCATATGAATGCTAAAAATATAAAAAAAAATTGTCGCAGCCACTGAAGCACAGAGGCCAGAAAAAATATGCCATATGAATGCTAAAAATATAATTTTTTTTGGTCGCAGCCACTGAAGCACAGAGGCCAGAAAAAATATGCCATATAAATGCTGAAAATATAAAAAAATTTTGTCGCAGCCACTGCAGCACAGAGGCCAGAAAAAATATGCCATATAAATGCTGAAAATATTCATTTTTTTTGTCGCAGCCACTGCAGCACAGAGGCCAGAAAAAATATGCCATATAAATGCTGAAAATATAAAAAAAATTTGTCACAGCCACTGAAGCACTGAGGCCAGAAAAAATATGCCATATAAATGCTGAAAATATGTATTTTTTTGGTCGCAGCCACTGAAGCACAGAGGCCAGAAAAAATATGCCATATAAATGCTGAAAATAGTCATTTTTTTTGTCGCAGCCACTGAAGCACAGAGGCCAGAAAAAATATGCCATATAAATGCTAAAAATAGTCATTTTTTTGTCGCAGCCACGGAAGCACAGAGGCCAGAAAAAATATGCCATATAAATGCTGAAAATATGAATTTTTTTGGTCGCAGCCACTGAAGCACAGAGGCCAGAAAAAATATGCCATATAAATGCTGAAAATAGTCATTTTTTTTGTCGCAGCCACTGAAGCACAGAGGCCAGAAAAAATATGCCATATAAATGCTGAAAATAGTCATTTTTTTTGTCGCAGCCACTGAAGCACAGAGGCCAGAAAAAATATGCCATATAAATGCTAAAAATAGTCTTTTTTTTTGTCGCAGCCACTGAAGCACAGAGGCCAGAAAAAATATGCCATATAAATGCTGAAAATATTCATTTTTTTTGTCGCAGCCACTGCAGCACAGAGGCCAGAAAAAATATGCCATATAAATGCTGAAAATATAAAAAAAATTTGTCGCAGCCACTGCAGCACAGAGGCCAGAAAAAAATATGCCATATAAATGCTGAAAATATTCATTTTTTTTTGTCGCAGCCACTGCAGCACAGAGGCCAGAAAAAATATGCCATATAAATGCTGAAAATATAAAAATTTTTTGTCGCAGCCACTGAAGCACAGAGGCCAGAAAAACTCAGGATTTACCTGGATTCAAATGAAACCAGTAGGGTTTGCACCCTAGTTTGTAACGGTGGCGGAGGGAGGAGGACGCTAAAGAACAGCTGTGTGTGGAGTCATGAGGCGTGCAGAGAAGGACAGCTGCATGGGGAGTCAGAACAAGTCTTCCGGCGTGCAGTAACCCTCCGAGATCCACGCCTCATTCATTTTAATAAAGGTCAGGTAATCCACACTTTTGTGACCTAGGCGAGTTCTCTTCTCAGTTACAATCCCTCCTGCTGCACTGAAGGTTCTTTCTGAGAGGACACTTGAGGCGGGGCAAGACAAGAGGTTCATGGCAAATTGTGACAGCTCTGGCCACAGATCAAGCCTAGGCACCCAGTAGTCCAGGGGTTCATCGCTCCTCAGAGTGTCGATATCTGCAGTTAATGCCAGGTAGTCCGCTACCTGCCGGTCGAGGCGTTCTTTGAGGGTGGATCCCGAAGGGTTCTGGCGCTGCCTTGGACTGAAAAACATTTGCATGTCTGACGTTACAGAGTGGCCAAAGTGCTTTGTCCTTGCAGGTGCGCTCGTGGCAGGATTACTGGCACCTCTGCCCCTGGAATGTTGATGAGTTCCTGAAGTGACATCACCCTTAAAAGCATTGTACAACATGTTTTGCAGGCTGGTTTGTAAATGCAGCATCCTTTCGGACTTGTGGTACGTTGGTAACATTTCTGCCACTTTATGCTTGTACCGAGGGTCTAGTAGCGTTGCGACCCAGTACAGGTCCTTCTCCTTAAGCCTCTTGATACGGGGGTCCTTCAACAGGCATGACAGCATGAAAGACCCCATTCTCACAAGGTTGGATGCAGAGGTATCCATCTCCGCTTCCTCGTTATCGAGGACTACATCATCCACGGTCTCCTTCCCCCAGCCACGTACAAGACCAGGGGTCCCCAAAAGGTCACCACAAGCCCCCTGGGAAGCCTGCTCCTGTTGGTCCTCCTCCTCCACAAAGCCACCTTCCTCCTCTGACTCCACTTCTGACACCTCTCCCTGCGTTGCAGCAGGTGCCTGGGCTCGTTCTGGTGATTCCGACCAGAAATCGTGCACTTCCTGCTCCTCGTCACGCTGGTCTACAGCCTCATCTGTCACTCGTCGCACGGCACGCTCCAGGAAGAAAGCAAAGGGTATTAGGTCGCTGATGGTGCCTTCGGTGCGACTGACCATGTTTGTAACCTCTTCAAAAGGGCGCATGAGCCTGCAGGCATCGCACATAAGCACCCAGTAACGAGGGAAAAAAATCCCCAGCTCTGCAGATCCAGTCCTACCACCCAGTTCAAACAGGTATTCATTGACGGCTCTTTGTTGTTGCAGCAGACGTTCCAACATGAGGAGCGTTGAATTCCAGCGAGTCTGGCTGTCGCAAATTAAACGCCTGACTGGCATGTTGTACCGCTGCTGAATGTCAGCAAGGCGTGCCATGGCTGTGTAGGAATGTCTGAAATGGGCCGACACCTTCCTGGACTGCCTGAGAACGTCCTGGAATCCTGGGTACTTCGAGACAAACGTTGGACTATTAAATTCAGAACATGTGCCATGCAGGGCACATGTGTTAAATTGCCCAGTCTCAGTGCTGCCAACAGATTGCTTCCGTTGTCACACACCACTTTTCCGATCTTCAGTTGGTGTGGGGTCAGCCACCGATCGGCCTGTGACTGCAGAGATGATAGGAGTACAGATCCGGTATGGTTTCTGCTTTCCAGGCACGTCATCCCCAAGACAGCATGACAACGGCGTACCTGGCACGTCGAATAGCCTAGGGGGAGCTGGGGGTGCACAGGTGTGCAGGAGGAGGACCCAGCAGCAGAGGAGGAAGAAGAGGAAGAAGACGAGGTAGAGAGCGAAGGAGGAGTAGAGGTGGTGGCAGAACCGCGTGCAATCCGTGGCGGTGACACCAACTCCACTGTTGTTGTTGAGCCACACATTCCCTGCTTCCCAGCCATTACCAAGTTCACCCAGTGGGCAGTGTAGGTGACATACCTGCCCTGACCATGCTTGGAGGACCATGCGTCAGTAGTCATATGGACCTTTGGCCCAACACTAAGTGACAGAGATGCGGTGACTTGGCTCTGCACATGGTGGTAAAGGTGTGGTATTCCCTTTTTTGAAAAAAAATTGCGGCTGGGTACCTTCCACTGCGGTGTCCCAATTGCTACAAATTTGCGGAAGGCCTCAGAGTCCACCAGCTGGTATGGTAAAAGCTGGCGGGCTAAGAGTGCAGACAAGCCAGCTGTCAGACGCCGGGCAAGGGGGTGACTCGCAGACATTGGCTTCTTACGCTCAAACATGGCCCTCACAGAAACTTGGCTGGGGGCAGATGACTGGGAATGGGAACTGGTGGTCAAGGTGGAAGGCGGAGTGGAGGGTGGTTCAGACGGGTCAAGGACAGCAGAGGTAGAGCAGTAAGATGCTGGACCAGAAGGAGGGTGGCTTTTAGTTTGTCTGTTGCCTTTGAGGTGTTGCTCCCAAAGTGCTTTGTGCTTGCCGTTCATGTGCCTTCGCATAGAAGTTGTACCTATGTGGCTGTTGGGCTTCCCAAGACTCAGTTTCTGACTGCACTCATTGCAAATTACAACGCTTTTGTCAGAGGCACACACATTAAAAAAATCCCACACTGCTGACCTTTTTGAAGCTGGCAATCTGGCGGTAACAGTAGAAGTTGGCGGCGTTGGCCGGCTGACCACAGGTGCCGATACATGTTGTTGCCCTACTGTTCCCTGCGAGCTGTCCTCCCTGCTTCTTCTAAGTCTTATTCTCCTCCTGCCTCTCTGACTCTCCGTCTCTCCATCTGAACTATCCTCCTCTTGCTCTCTTCTACTGGGCACCCACAAAACATCAATCTCCTCATCATCATTCTCCTCAGATGCATCAATTTCTTCTGACAGCTCACAGAAGGAAGCAGCAGCGGGGACCTCCTCATCGCTCATTATGTCCATCTCTGTTGTGTTCTCTGCCAGAATTAAATCTGGTGTAACGTCCTCATCTCCTTCATCTTCTTCTGCCAATAATGGTTGCGCATCACTCAGTTCAAGAAACTCATGTGAAAATAACTCCTCTGACTCCAGTGAAGAAGGGGCGCCGGTGGTGGAGGAAGTGTTACGTGGGGTGGCCATAGCAGTGGAGGATGAGGATGTTGTGGTAAAGTTAGAAACGGTAGAGGATGGGGTGTGCTGTGTAAGCCAGTCAACTACCTCTTCAGCATTTTGGGAGTTCAGGGTCATTGCCTTTTTAAAACTGGGCAATTTCCTAGGGCCACAGGATAGCATAGCAGCACGGCCCCTAGTGCCTCTGCATGGCGGCCTGCCTTTGCCTGGCATTATTTTTAAAACAACAACAACAACTCAGGTGGTGTTTCTGGAGACGGTATTATTATTGATATTTAGACAGATTGAGAAAAAGCTCACACAGCTAGATGGCAGTTGTTTGAAAATGAAGAACACACTGGGCAAACAATGCCTACAAGGTCAACGTATACACTACTACAGCAGTGGATACGGAATATATTATTGCTGCTTGAAAAACGTCACTCGGGTGGTGGTTCTGGAGACGGTATTATTATTGATATTTAGACAGAATGTGAAAAAGCTCACACAGCTAGATGGCAGTTGTTTGAAAATGAAGAACACACTGGGCAAACAATGCCTACAAGGTCAACGTATACACTACTACAGCAGTGGATACGGAATATATTATTGCTGCTTGAAAAACGTCACTCAGGTGGTGTTTCTGGAGACGGTATTATTATTGATATTTAGACAGAATGTGAACAAGCTCACACAGCTAGCTGGCCGTTGTTTGAAAATGAAGAACACACTGGGCAAACAAATTGAAACAATGCCTGCAAGGTCAACGTATACACTACTACAGCAGTGGATACGGAATATATTATTGCTGCTTGAAAAACGTCACTCAGGTGGTGTTTCTGGAGACGGTATTATTATTGATATTTAGACAGAATGTGAAAAAGCTCACACAGCTAGATGGCAGTTGTTTGAAAATGAAGAACACACTGGGCAAACAATGCCTACAAGGTCAACGTATACACTACTACAGCAGTGGATACGGAATATATTATTGCTGCTTGAAAAACGTCACTCGGGTGGTGGTTCTGGAGACGGTATTATTATTGATATTTAGACAGAATGTGAAAAAGCTCACACAGCTAGATGGCAGTTGTTTGAAGAACACACTGGGCAAACAATGCCTACAAGGTCAACGTATACACTACTACAGCAGTGGATACGGAATATATTATTGCTGCTTGAAAAACGTCACTCAGGTGGTGTTTCTGGAGACGGTATTATTATTGATATTTAGACAGAATGTGAAAAAGCTCACACAGCTAGATGGCAGTTGTTTGAAAATGAAGAACACACTGGGCAAACAAATTGAAACAATGCCTGCAAGGTCAACGTATACACTACTACAGCAGTGGATACGGAATATATTATTGCTGCTTGAAAAACGTCATTCGGGTGGTGGTTCTGGAGACGGTATTATTATTGATATTTAGACAGAATGTGAAAAAGCTCACACAGCTAGATGGCAGTTGTTTGAAAATGAAGAACACACTGGGCAAACAAATTTTAACAATGCCTGCAAGGTCAACATATACACTACTACAGCAGTGGATACGGAATATATTATTGCTGCTTGAAAAACGTCACTCAGGTGGTGTTTCTGGAGACGGTATTATTATTGATATTTAGACAGAATGTGAACAAGCTCACACAGCTAGCTGGCCGTTGTTTGAAAATGAAGAACACACTGGGCAAACAAATTGAAACAATGCCTGCAAGGTCAACGTATACACTACTACAGCAGTGGATACGGAATATATTATTGCTGCTTGAAAAACGTCACTCAGGTGGTGTTTCTGGAGACGGTATTATTATTGATATTTAGACAGAATGTGAAAAAGCTCACACAGCTAGATGGCAGTTGTTTGAAAATGAAGAACACACTGGGCAAACAATGCCTACAAGGTCAACGTATACACTACTACAGCAGTGGATACGGAATATATTATTGCTGCTTGAAAAACGTCACTCGGGTGGTGGTTCTGGAGACGGTATTATTATTGATATTTAGACAGAATGTGAAAAAGCTCACACAGCTAGATGGCAGTTGTTTGAAGAACACACTGGGCAAACAATGCCTACAAGGTCAACGTATACACTACTACAGCAGTGGATACGGAATATATTATTGCTGCTTGAAAAACGTCACTCAGGTGGTGTTTCTGGAGACAGTATTATTATTGATATTTAGACAGAATGTGAAAAAGCTCACACAGCTAGATGGCAGTTGTTTGAAGAACACACTGGGCAAATAATGCCCGCAAGTGCACTACTATTGGTGCACTACTATGAAGAACAGCAAACAGCACTGGACACGTTAAAGAACAGTAAGATAAGTAAAATAAAAAAAAATATATATGTATATTAAAAAAAAAAATTACTCGGGTTGGTGCTGCTGAACTACTAGGAGCAGCACAGTAGCACACCAGTCCCACTCCCCAACACAGCTAGACTAATAGCACTGGGCTCTTATAGTAGCAAAGTAAAAAAACAAAAAAGAAAATAAAAGCAGTCCTTACAAGGACTATTGGGTTATTACAGCAGTCAGCAGATGAGATCAGAAGAGATCAGTGCCCACAGCAGCTACATACAGAGCACTGCAGTAGAAGGTAGATTACTAGCCAGCAAAGCTACCTAACCTAAAATGTCCCTCAAATCCCTGCAGAGTTCTGTCCCTCCAATACAGAGCAGTATCAAGTAGATTACTAGCCAGCAAACTTACTATCAACTGTCCCTCAAATCACTAACAGCTCTCTCCCTACACTAGCTCTTCCAAGCACACACAGGCAGAATGAAAAAACGCTGCAGGGCTTCAGTTTATATATGGAAGGGGAGTGGTCCAGGGGGTGTGGGGGTGGTCCAGGAGGGAGAGCTTCCTGATTGGCTGCCATGTATCTGCTGGTCTGGGGTGAGAGGTCAAAAAAAGCGCCAGCTAAGGCGAACCCAAAATGGCGAACGTCGCGCGACGTTCGCGAACATTCGGCGAGCGCGAACAGTCGATGTTCGCACGAACTAGTTCGCCGGCGAACAGTCCGCGACATCCCTAATGATTATTAGGCTTCTGTACTGCTCCAGTTTTCAACTATGTAATATGTAGAAGATTCCTTGATACACCTGGGGTTTTGGTAGGCATACATGACACCCCTTGCATGGAGGATCATGCTTTCTAAAGAACTGCTGACAATTGCAAGACATATGGGGGCAGATTTACTAAAGGGCGAAGTGACTAACATTAACGAAATTTCGTTACTTTGCGGTTTAATAACTTCGCTAGCGAAGGAGATAGACTGTAGCGGTAATTCACTCCCTTACGCCAGGTGAAGTTGCGCTCTGGCGAAGGGACGTGCAAAATTCACTAAGTTGCTGATTTTACTGAACGTTACCTCTTGAGACAGACTTTCCTTTGCCACCTCAGACCAGGCAAAGTGCAATAGATTAGATAAGACTTCCTCAAGAAATTGTTGAAAATATTTCCCAAAAGTCCCAAAAAACACTGGCGACCTTTCATTTTTCAGGGTGATAGGCTGCAAAAGATCGTAAATTTGGCTCCCCCCCTACATTTCCTAACATATGGCACACAAATTATACACTGGGATCATGTGTAGGGCAATATAATAACTCTATTAAGGTTCCCTGGGCTTGTGTAGTGTAATGTATTGGCTGCAACATATACGTCCATTCAACTTCCCACCGTATGCAAATTAGGCAACGCTATTGCAACTTCGATTTGTTTGCCGCTATCACTACTTCGCCAGTGTTCGGCGCCCTGGACACAACTTTGGAATTTGGTGAATTAGGGTTGTCCTGGTGAATCTATGCCTGGTGAAGAGTTGCGATGTGAGTGAAGCGGACGCTATCGCAAATTTGGCGCTTAGTGAATCGGCCCATTGGAGTCAAGGAAGGAATGCACTAGAGATACTTGTTCAGCTTCATGTTTGTAATGCTTGCTGTTCATAAACAGCTATATAGGACAATTAAGAATCACTAATGAATGGAACAAAATTTAACTAGAGTCATTGGGTTTTAGCAGCTTCGTTACTTCTTGTTACTTCCTGTGGATTGCTTTCTATTGAAGTGATTTGCAAACATGGCAAATTAACATGAATAGACAGTTGATCACATAAAAAATTCAACTGTGTATGACCTAAGTGAATCAACCCATAGTGCTGCCCCTTCATGCCAAAAGGAAGTGATCCAAAATGGGTAACAGTGACCAAAGCACTCTGGGTGCCTGTGGTCTTACAGAAACTTTATCACTGCAATATGTGCAATGACAGGGAAAGCCTGAATTTAAGAGGACATGAAAGTATTCTATATTTACAGAACATTCTGCATGGCTGCATCAATTTTTTTTAAGATCACTTCATTAAAAGGAAGGTTAGATCACTATAGCTTAGTCTATTTCTATTCTAAATGCTGTATATGTATTTAACATTTACAGGGACCCAAAAAATTTAAAATGAATGAAAATATAGAAAAATCTAAACAAGCACATGCAATATACATTTATATTTATCTAAATAGTTTTTGAGATTAGGAAATTATAAATGTAGAAAAAAGATCATGTGTGATGGTTTTCAGTGAAATGTGCTGGCCAGGCAAAATATATGTCAGTATGATTCATGTTTTGGACTACTCTATTACAGAAGCTTACAGTTTAATTAACATGACCAGGGTTGGATGCTAGAGGGCAGAACAAATGCATCGTCTTTGACCTAGCCTTGATAAGCTTAGCTTTTTTTCAGCATGGTTTATATCAGAGATGTCAAACTTATTGCCTTGCAGCTTTGTCAAGCCAAAAGCCTTTGTTCGGGACTACTGAAGAACAGATCATTTCAGTGTTTATGTACTGCATATTGATTCTTTCAAACCTAAAATCCTTCTTAAGTATTTCCATCTTGGTTTATCTGCTTAATGCTATATAAGCACTTTGGCTCCTGAAATTGTGCTTAAATATTTTGCAGACATAAAAAGGTCCAAATTTTCCTAGAAAAATTTTGGAAAAAAAATATTGTTTTCAAGTTTTCAAACTATGAAAGGACAACAACTGGTGGGAGGTAAAGATACATAGGGGCAGATTCACTAAGGGCCGAATTTGCGCTAGCATCCGCTTCACTTACATTGCAACACTTCGGCAGGTGTAGATTCAGCAGGTCAATGCTAATTCACTAAAATCTGAAGTTGCATCCAGGGTTACTGTGGCAAGTGAAGCGAAATTGCGCTAGTCTTGCCTAATTTGCATACGGCGAGAAGATAAAGTTGAATGGACGTATATGTTGCAGCCAATACATTATACTACACAAGCCCTCTAAACCTTAATAAAATAAAATTGAGTTGTTATATTGCCCTAGACATGATCCCAGTGTATAGTTTATGTGCCATATGTTAGGAAATGTAGGGGGGAAGCCGGGTACCCCAGATAAAAATTATGATCTTTTGCAGCCTATCAACCTGAAAAATGGCTTTTTTTGGGACTTAGAAAAACTTTCTATTTTTTGAGGAAGTCCTATCTACTCTATTGCACTTCGCCTGGTGGCGAAGGCAAGTCTGGCGCAAAAGGTAACGTTCAGTATAATCCGCTCCTTATTGAATTTACGTAGTTACATCCCTTCACCAGATCGCAACTTCTCCAGGTGTAAGGGGGCGAATTACCGCGTCTATATCCTTCGCTAGCAAGTTACGCCTGCGCCCATTAGTAAATCAGCGAAGTAACGAAATTACGCCACACTGGTGAATTTTCACTAACGTTAGTCACTTCGCCCCATAGAATATTCAATCATATCTAGAAATAGGATCACTGGTGTTCCATGTCTGCTGGGTGGCAAAGACTCCATCCTTTATTTTAGTACAGGAGCAGGAATATTTTATCACTATTAAAAAAATAATTATAACAATTTTTGTATTGCTGTCAATTAACCCAATTAGTAGACTATGATAAAATAGTTCATTTTGAGAAATCCATCCATATAATAATTGTTTCATTCCATTAGAAAGACTGCTGAGAAGCAATCAATGATGAATTTAGCAGACTCCTGCACAGAAGACAAAGGTACCATTGTTACTCCAAACTTGCTGATTTCATGCACAGCAAATAATGCATTTCAGGAATAGAAATCTTTAGCGGTATACTATACACATTAAGATAGTCAGTCTTTAGGGGCTTATCTGGACCTCTAACTCTTCTCTCCAGACTCATATGCACTCTAAGAAGTACATGGACAGAAAATCAAAAGGGGAAATTGGCTAGGATAGGAGTGGATAGGAGAAGAAAAGAATGGGTATTGTGTGATGAGGGATAGGAAAGAATGGAACAAAAGAAAAAAGAAAAGAATGAATGGCAAATAAAGAATGCTAGGCAACATATAAACAGGGAAAACTGGCTACTCTGGATGCAGGGAAGGCAGAACCAAAAAAATAAAAAATAAAGATTGACTGAATTCCAGCAGATAGCACTCATCACCACAAGGTGCAAGATAATAAATACATAAAAATATAAAAAAGATTATCAACACCAGGAATCCAAATCTCAGGGGGTTATCTACAAAAAATCCGACAATTTCTCATTATTTCCTTAAAATTACTTTGACCAAAATCCTGTGCACATTTTTTACTGTGTTTATCAAAAAATTAACCCAATGAAAAGACTTGATTGTGTGAAAAGACTCGATTAAATCATGAAAAAATAATTTCATGATTTAACACCCTTAAACTCAGATTTTTTCAGATTATCACCCAAATTATTCAGATTATTGTATGAAACCCAGAGCAGATCATAATATCTTCCAATTGTAAATGGGACATCTGCCATTGTCTTCTACATGACCTTGGTAGGTTTGAGATGGAGTACTTTTTTATTCGGACTTTTAGCAGCCTCTGGGTTTAATAAATCACAAAAAATTATATATATTTTTTTCCCCTTTAAAACTCTGACCAAAAAAAAAATGGATTTTAATAAATATCCCCCTAAATGTGTTTTAAAGGTCACAAGGGCATTGTCCAAGAACACATTGAGAAATGTACTTAGGGGTTTAGAGAGCAAACATATTGCAACCCCGCCCTTATCTTTACCCATCGAGAACTGATAAAAAGGAAAATGTTTGTCATTCTCACTTTTTGTACGCTTTAACTTTAGGGCCCCACTTATAGGCATATTTTAAGATTTTCAATATCCTTATATGTTTTTCAGTTATAGAGATCTAACACTGAAGACACTGATCAGCTGTAACAGATGTGTGAACTAGTTGCTCTGACAACTGAGAAAGTTACTTGTTACACATGGAAAATAATAACTAGGAATTTATTGCACTTAAAGTTTTGCTCATTATAATCAACGATTTTATAGATTAGTACCGAAAAAACAAAAAAAATATTTATAGCAAACAATGGTTGCAGCATATGACACACATTATGCAAATAAATCATAATTGAATTCTTGGCTGCAAGTTGGATTCATGAAGCGTGGAAATGAGAGCGACACTTGTGACAAGCACAGCGTGTACAGACACTAATGAAGTGACAGCAAATGAACTTAGCTTCACTCATTCAGTGTAGTAGGGAGATAAATGGGGAACAAGAGAAGTGATGGATGGTAAGTGATGGAACTAGATAAGCAAGAGATGGATGGGAGCAGAACATATAACAATATATGGAAGGAAAGGAAATAAAAAAGTAGACCAAAATATGGGAGCTGTTGCATTAGAGGATATGGTTGAGACCAGTTGCTTTCTTTTGATATCACTTCTTGCTACCGAAATGTGCTGCTGAAGGAGCTCCAGAAGAGGTAAATCTAAAAGGGTACCTTTCCTGTGTGCTTGGAATAGTGACACTAAAAAAGTGTAGTTAGTACTTTTTAAAGTGAGTTTAAATGGGGATATTACTTGGAAACGTACCCTACAGTGAGGCAGTTGTGCCCTGTTCTGGAAGTTTGTATTTTTATAAAAATTATAATGCTGTACTTATAGTTTGTATTATTTACAAAAATCTGATTAACCAACATATTATTGTTGAAGGTTAAGTTGCACTGAATAAGCATCGCATTAGACATTTTTAAATTAGGACTTAGTAATAAGAAATCTAATTAAGATACAGTAAACCATTTTTAGGAAATGAGAACTTGTCTTCTTTTCTCAGATTTACTGATAAAATAAGTGATAGAAATGCTGGTAACTGATAGACTCAGGAATCTGATGTGAAAGTCATCCTAATTACAAGAATCTCTAAAAAAAAAAAAAAAAAGACCATGTCACTGATTAATCTCCTGTCACGTCTTCTTACAAAATTGCCAGCGGATGTTATACTGTGCCAGAAATATAAGGAAAGGAGTTTTCATTCATTGACTGGCAAATTGCTCATCATCATTTCTTTATGGTCACAAAGAAATCTTACATTAGAGAAACAAGTCCCCATCTGAGTAAATCAGAATACGAAGGCATTAACAGCTACTTTGTCATAGACTTTGCAGAATTTAGCAATGGTTTCACATATTATTTAACTTTTGCTAAAATTAAAATAGTTGTGTAATTTTTAGATAATATTACATTATCCATTTCATCTAGCTCCTCCCCTCATTGCCATCCAGCTCTTGCAAGGAGAGCAATCTAATTGCTATTTTGTGAAATCTAGCTGTTGAGGCATCCAGGAAGCTGCTAGTCCTACCAGGAGAGAATGGTCTTATCTTTCCATCCATGTAAAACAAGTTACTGCCATGTCATTGGGCCCAATATCAATATTGGCAAGAATACCATCTAAAATAGAAGACAAAAAGGATCTCCTGCACAAGCCATGAGGAGAAGCCTGGAGCCTAACCTCAAATTTACTAAAGGGCAAAGTGCCCGTTGCTAAAATTTGCCAGAAATCCAATCCGCAGAGACATTGCCAATTTTTAATAGTAAGTGGCCACTTTAAGCATTTTCACCAACATCTTTAATCAAGACACATATATGACCTATATGTCACCGCCCTTTTTAAATTGACTTAAGCGTAAGTGTGTTAACGAAGTTTCGCTATGCAGAAATGAACGGTAATGAAAATTTGCTATGAAATCTTTATGCTGACGAAGTTTCACTGGCGAAACTTCGCCAGTGTTCGTCTGCCGAGACGTAACTTTGCATTTCGATGAACTAGTGTATGCACTGTGAATTACCATGTGGAGCCTTCAGAGGTGAAAATTCACCCCTTAGGGAATTTCCTCCCACGTGTCTATATTGCATACTTCTCTATACCGCTACAGGCAAGTAAGCTTATGTGAGAAATTCTCCAAATTTCACTAAATGGCTTTGAGTGGAATTTTTTGTGTTTCTACCATCCATACTGAGCAGTTATCATGTGTATAAAGCACTCTACTAATACTCACATAAGATACCTTCCTTTGCAGTGAATTGTGGACATTTTACATTGATAGCATTCTTGTCATTTCAGGACATCTTTTAATGTCATTTGTTCATGTTGGGGACTTCAGGATATTACCACAAAGCATTTTTTTCATTTTTTTAATCTCCTAACACATTTTACAGACAGCTTTAAATAAACCAGTGTGTGTGATCTCAAGGAATGTGAACAAATAAATACTCCTTTTCAAAGACCTATGTAACCTCATCACATTTTCTTAGTTGCTATTTAATCTAATTCTGACACTCTGCCAAATGTAATTTATCTCTGTAAGGAAGGGGCTCTATTTTAACATGGCTTAGCAACAGCACAGTGAGTGGGTTGCCATACATACAGGATGTGACTTGCACATAAAGTATAATTTTTCCATAATTGAAAAGATGCACCAAACCTCCATGCACCTAGATTTTATTGTATGAGTCTCTGATGGAAAGTGGAGGCGCATGTGAAACCAATGGTGGAAGATATCTGTGGCCTGCCCAGTGCTATAACTGTACACTGCTATCACAATGCATGTAATGAAATTGAAATGGCATGTGCACATGAAAAGACAATTGTCACGATCAGCACCCAGAATCCAGAACCAATGCTAGGCTCCCTGGTCTCGGCTATTGCTTCCACAGCCGCCTTTCACCTTGGGAGGAGCCCTCGGTTAATTGGATGCCGCCAGGTCTTTAAAGAGAGGAGCCAAGCTAAGGGTTCTGGACGAGCAGAGAGGCACGATTAATCCTTTTGCAAAGTATTTTGGGCTGAAGGTCACAGTTCATGGAGCAGACAGAAAGCGTAGTCAAAACCAGGCCGGGTCGGTGGAGGCAGAATACAAACGGAGTCAAACAGGCAGAGGTCAAAGCCTGGAGATCAATCAAGAAGAGTCAGGACAGGCACGGGTCAGAATACGGATAGCAGAATAGTCGGTTTACCAGGCAGAGGTCAGGAGCACGGAAGTCAGATTAGTCAGGCAGGCAGGGGTCAAAACAGGAATCAGGTACTAGATACAGACAGAGCTCTACTCACGAAGCGTTAATGATGAAGTGCCCAGCTATGGGGCATGAAACGCGTTAGAATTGTACACCCTCCACTGTCATCCTTCCTATGCGTGAATAAAGCCGAACGTTGACGTTAACTGTGCCGGATTCCTGGTATTCTTGATCTGCGCCTCTGTAGCAGTTTGTGGCTTTGATGGACTAGATAAAGACAGGAAAAACACCCAGGAACTCTTGGAGATGAACCTAACAACGGGCAAACATTATTGTTACAAGGTTCCTTTAATACTACTTGAATTTGGCGCCTTTGCGCAATGACGTCATGATGCCAGTGTTAATTGAGTATAAAACAGGGAAATTCGCACCGTGTGTGCCATAGAGCAAACCGGCAGCCACAAGAAAGGATCAACGTGGTGGGCGTCCCCGCCGAGAGCACGGCAGGCATTCCTGCCGGCCCACTAGACCACCAAGGTGAGTGTTTCTCAGAACAATATTGTTTTAAAGAAATTTGCAAGTGACGATTATCTTTTCATTCTTTGTAATTTTTGAATGACTAATTATAAGACAGATAAAATACAAACTGAAGAGCTTTGGAATAAAAATTGAATAACGGTAGTCCCTTTAACCTGGCAACCAGTGCTCTGAATGGCATTAGTTAGGATGAAATCCTGATTGATGTAGAAAAAGACCTGAATCAATAGAATGATACTAAACTATACATATTATAA
The DNA here is from genome assembly GCF_017654675.1 of Xenopus laevis. Taxonomy (NCBI): domain Eukaryota; kingdom Metazoa; phylum Chordata; class Amphibia; order Anura; family Pipidae; genus Xenopus; species Xenopus laevis. The sequence continues at coordinate 63,753,292 of NC_054376.1, forward strand.
GTAATAATATAAATAGTATTTCTCAATGTTGCTGCTAACCCCGACAAACAAATAGCTAAAACTTTGAGAAAGATTTAACACATCAAAATAAAAATTCCAAAACTTTGTTGCTTTATGTGTATTAATTCCAGTAAAGCTTCTTGAACTACTGGTTCTGCATTTTGGTAAAAAATAGATATATGGGGCCTGTAGACCACCATTAATTCATTAAAGCATGTTATCTTAAAGGAGAAGGAAAGCTACAGAGGTATTTTATTGCCAATAGATTAGCTGCAATAGTGCAAGCTAGAATGCTATATTTATTCTGTAAAATGTTTTACCATACCTGAGTAAAAAGCTGTAGAAACTCTCTGTTTGTTTAGGATAGGAGCTGCAGTATTAACATGGTGTGACATCACTTCCTGCCTGAGTCTCTCCCTGCTCTGGGCTCAGATTACAGTAGAAAAGGGAGGGGGTGGGGAAAAGGAGCAAACTGAGCATGCTCTTGCCCAGGGCAATGAGGTTTAAGCTGAAGGCAGGAAATCTGATACAGAAGCCCATGAGTACACAATAGAAGGAAAGAAATGCCGTGTTTCTTTTGACAGGGGACTCAGAGCAGCATTACTTTGGGGGTTTACTGGTATATTTAGATGGACCTTTCTGATAAGGCTTACTTACCTTTCCTTCTCCTTTAAGGCAAGGAAAAAAGGTTGATCAATGTCTATAGCAATGATAGTGTAAAGTAAAGCATTAATATTCTGGATATGTGTCTGTCACCTCTTTATTTTACAACCCCCCCCCCCAGTGTTTTTCAGTTTGACAACATGTTATTCTTGCTGTATTTATTTTATACATAATTAAAGAGCTCCATTAAATTCTAGATTGTGATAATATCAATTATACATGAAAGAGAAACTGTCGGCTCTACAAGGGAAAAGAGTTTCACAAAGAATAATACATTTTAAAAGCATTTATGATCGTGAAAGTTGTTCAGCATGAACTTGCAGTCCCATTACAAACCAAGAGTACTAAGAGGATCTATATTTATAGGTCAGCCACTACTAGAAACTTTAAGTGGGTAATGGTGGTAACCAATTTAAAGGATTGGTATGCTGTGTTAGTGTATAAGTGCAATTTCTGCATTTATGAAGCTCTTTGTTTTTATAATGGATCTCAACTCAAAACAGTATTTATGAAGCTATTTACTTTGTTTTTAAAATGGATCTCAACTTAAAACAGTAGAAAATGAAGTCACAGACAAAATGAGTGCAGCCACAAAAGCCACAACATGATCACAATTCTGATGATTCCAATGATATAATCAAAAAGTTCAGCAAATGTATCTTATTTATTTAACTTGTTATTGAGAACTTACATGTTTATTTATCTTTATTGCTTGTGTAGCGCTATAGTAAACTGACTTTATTTTGGTCAGTTTAAGCTACTATCGGTGTGGGGTTATACCACATATGAAGCCCTCTCTCTCAGGGGTAAGCCCTCGCAGCGGGGTGGAGGCAGGGTGTAGTGCAACTGTAACCAGGTGCAATAACACAATGATGGGCACCAGTAGTTCTTTAACACTTGAACAATAAACTGTCTTTATTTAACATAGCACATATCCACAATGGAGCTTAGAACAATCAGACAGCATAAAGGTAGCATATACTCACAGAACCAATATAGTCTGAATCCCTGCAGGCCAGGGAATATACAGCAGAGAGAGTTGCAGTTTGTGAGGGGTATTGCCCAGTTTTCAGGATCTCTTTTAGTGGCAGTCTAGGGGAATTCCTACCATCCCTAGTCTCAACACTCTGGATCAGTAATAACCTGGGATCTTAATCCCTGTAATATCCTTGGCGGAGCCTTGAGCTGCTCAACTATATATCCTCTCTATCACTCCTAGAGTGATCTATAAAAGTGTATGCTATCTAACTTCTAGAGCCAATGCGCCTAGGGTCAACAATACCCATTCCCTTCCAGCCTACTTGGTTGGGCTAAAGTAATAGACCCAGACCTCATGGTTTCCAAGACCTTTATACTCTGACACAGTGCCATCTGGTGTACACTGTGAGAACTACAGGGATTACATAAGCACAAGGTCCCCATCAGGACCCACTTAGGTGTCCAGATTACTAGTGATGTGCCTGTCAATAATGTGTAAGGGTGTCTAAATTTTTACATCCCTACACTTATACCTATTATTTTCTCTCTCCTAAGAAAAACATTACATTAAGTGAGAGTAGATTACCACCAAGACCAAACAGCAGCAAGTCAATGTAAGTTTAAAAAGACCCCAGATTTTGAGAAACTTGCTTGTACAAGTATGGGATCCAATATTATAAAGCAGTTTGTCCTTTGCCCTTTTCAACCACACACCAATAATATCTTTCCAATAAGTTCCCACTAAAGCTGGAACAAAAGGGAATATTACAGGCTGGATACCCAGGTGAAAAAAATTGAATTTTAAATCTTCCTCCAGTTTCACCATGCTACAACTAGGAGAACTTATGAGACGAATTCAAACTCCGTATCCTGTGTCCTAATGAATGGCATTATTAGCAGCAATCAGCATGGCTTTGTGAAGGATAGGTCATGTCAGACTAATTTGATTGCTTTTTAAGATGAGGTAAGTAAGATGCTGGACAGTGGGCTGGCAGTAGATGTGATCTATTTGATACCGTGCCCCACAAACCACTGCTTTCTAAACTAAGGTCTGTTGGGCTTAATGAAGTCGTTTGCACATGAATAGGAAACTGGCTACAGGATCAGGTACAGAGGGTGGTTGTTAATGGGACATTCTCTACTTGGAGTAAGGTTCTTAGTGGGGTCCCTCAGGGCTCAGTATTGGGTTCACTTTTATTTAACTTGTTCATTAATGACTTAGGGGAGGGTATTGTAAGTAATGTATCAGTGTTTGCAGATGACACAAAACTATCCAGCCCAATTAATTCCATCCAAGATGTGGCATCCTTGCAACAGGATCTTGACAAACTGGCAATCTGGGCAGCTAAGTGGCAGATGAGATTCAATGTTGATAAATGTAAAGTCATGCACCTGGGATGTAAAAATATCCAAGCCACTTATACCCTTAATGGGACTGCACTAGGCAAATCCATTATGGAAAAGGACCTTGGAGTCCTTGTAGATGATAAACTTGGCTGTAGCAAGCAATGGCAGTCAGCAGCATCAATGGCAAATAAGGTATTGAGCTGTATTAAAAGGGCCATAGAGTCACGGGAGGAGGGGGTCATTCTTCCACTGTATAGAGCACTGGTAAGGCCCCATCTAGAATATGCTGTACAGTTTTGGTCTCCATCACTCAAACAGGACATTATTGTATTAGAGAGGGTACAGAGAAGGGCAACTAAGCTGGTAAAAGGTATGAAAAATCTTAGCTATGAGGAAAGACTGGCCAAATTGTTCATGCTGGAGAAGAGGCGCTTAAGGGGTGATATAACTATGTGTAAATATATATTTTTACAGTGAGAGCTATGAAGATGTGTAATTCTCTCCCTGAACCAGTTGTACTGACTGATACATTAGATAGCTTTAAGAAGGGGTTGGATTTTAGCAAGTGAAGGAATACAGAGTTATGGAAGATAACTCATAGTACAAGTTGATCCAGGGACTAGTTCGATTGCCATTTTGGAGTCAGGAAGGAATTTTTTCCCCCTCTGAGGCAAATTGGAGAGGCTTCAGATGGGGTTTTTTTGCCTTCCTCTGGATCAACTGGCAGATAGGCAGGTTAAAAAAAGTAAAAAGGTTGAACTTGATGGACGTGTGTCTTTTTTCAACATAACTAACTATATTACGTTACTATGTTACTATGTATGTGATATATTACTATTTTTAGGTATTTAAGGCATTCTGTGCATTCTTTTCACTACTGTACACTCTGTGGCCATCTGGCACATGTTGAAATACAAATGCTACATTCAACAAATAGTTGGCTAGAGATATAACTTCTCTGATTTACCTTTATTTACTTCTATATGGGGAATCATTTACACTACTCTTTATTCCTAATCCACAAATCACTCAAATATTCCAAACAGATTTTGCAGCAGCAAAACAGGGCCCACTGAAGCCTAAAATCAGCCACTCAATATAGGATAGGGGAACATAACACCACTTAGTATTTGCTAACTGTAGCATATGCATGTTTACATTACAGGCTCGGTAAGAGGCAGGAACGAGAATTTAGAGGACTGGCATGAGAGAGAAAGCAGAGGAAGGAATGAGAACTGCACACTGAATAAAATTTGGATCTGGATGGATGTGTAATTGTTGCAATCTTAATCTTTGTAATCTTAAACACACACTGAATGATGCAGACATAACACTAACCTGTTCTTTTAGTTACTATATCTAATAAATACAATAAGGGGGTTATTTATCAAAATCCGAATTTTTGTCAGAATTTTCTGAAAGCTACTCTGACCAAATCTGCACAGATTTTCCCCCTTTTTATCAACCCATTTTCCTGAAAATTTCTTGTGCAGTAATAAAACTCAATAAAATCTTGAAAAAATCTGAATACCATGACTTTTTAAAATTTGACTCCTGAATACCGCAACTTTTTGGGATTCAACGCCCAAATATTGCAACTTTTTGGATTTGATGCCCGAATACCACAACTTTTTCAGGAACCCAACGCAGATCAGGATATCTTTGGGACATCTCCCCTTCACTTCTACAGGAACTCAGCAGGTCCGAGTTGAAGTATTTTTTATTTAGACTTTTAACACTCTCGGGGTTTATTTTTCCATGAAACAATTGTGTTTTTCTCCTTTCAAAGGCCAATGAGAAAATAAATCGGACTTTAATAAATAACTCCTAAGTGTTCTCATTTATTTATATATTTAAGCACCTTAAAGGAAAACTATACCCCCAAAATTAATACTAAAGCAACAGATAGTTTATATCAAATAAAGTGGCATGTTAAAGAATCTTACCAAAGTGGTATATATATTTAAGCATATCTTGCCCTTTTACATCTCCTGCCTTGACCCACCATTTTGTGATGGTCTGTGTGCTGCCTCAAAGATCACCTGACCAGAAATACTACAGAATACGGTCTGTTAATTGGCTCATGTGACCTAACATGTTTGGTTTGTTTGGTATGTATGTACGATCCCAGGGGGCAGCCCTAATTTTTTAAAATGATAATTTTCTATTTATGATTGCCAAATGGCACATAATGCTAAAAAAGTATATTATTATGAAAATGGGTTATTTACATGAAGCAGGGTTTTTACACATGAGCTGTTTTATGCAATATCTTTTTATAGAGACCTACATTGTTTGGGGGGTATAGTTTTTCTTCCAGATAATGGATCCCATACCTGTGATAATGATAGTTAACACAGTGTTACTTTGCAATTATTACACTTAATAAAGGGCACCCAGGGGCCAGAAACATGTTGTGTGGGATGCAATTAAAGCATTTATTTGCAAATATTAAGTGATGTGGTGTTCCCCTATACTACATCGAGTGAGCTCTAATTCGCCAGTGTGATGTTACTGGCGTAACTTCGCTAGCGAAGGAAATAGACTCTAGCAGTACTTTGCTCCCTAACACAGGGCCGGAACTAGGGGTAGGCAGAGTAGGCACGTGCCTAGGGCGCAAAGCTGGGAGGGCGCCAGGCACGTACCTCCTCTGTCGCCTACCCCAAGTCGGTTTCCCTTCTCTGCCCGACTCTATGCATTTTTCGTGCTTTGTGCGCTTCAACTTCAATTCACGCATGCGCACGTGAGCGCAAATTCGTGCATGCGCACGTGCACGCTAAACAGGTGCCCCAACTGCCGAGCTTGCATAGGGCGCCTGCCCAGCATGGCCCTGCACTGCCCTAACGCCAGATGAATTTGCGCTCTAGCGAATGGCTGTAACTACGCAAATTCACCAAGATGTGGATTTTTACTGAACATTACCTCTTGCGCCACAATTGCCTTTGCCACCTCAGACAAGGCGAAGTGCAATAGAGTAGATAGGAGTTCCTAAAAAAATAGCTGAAAAATTCCCAAAAAACGCTAGCGTCTTTTCCTTTTTTCAGGGTGATAGGCTGAAAAAGAGCGTAACATTTTTTTGAGGCAACCGGCTTCCTCTCTACATTTCCTAACATATGGCACATAAACTATACACTAGGTCATGTGTAGGGCAATATAACAACTCTATTTTCTTTTATTAAGGTTTCCCTGGCTTGTGTAGTGTAATGTATTTGTTGCAACATATACGTCCATTCAACTTTAACTTCCCGCCGTATGCAAATTAGGCAACGCTCCCGCAACTTCAGCGCCCTGGATGCAACTTCAGATTTTAGTGAATTAGCATTTTTCTGGCGAATCTATGCCTGGCGAAGTGTTGTGCTGTGAGCGAAGACGATGCTGGCGAATTTTCGGAGGTTAGTGAATTTGCCCCATCATATCCTGTGTGCCGAAAATGCATTTAAGTTCAAAAAACGCTGACGACTTTTCCTTTTTTTAAGCGGGATTGCCTGCAAAAGTCCTAACAAACTTTTTTTGGGTAACTGTTTTTTTGCAGACATTTCATAACATATTTCATAACTTTCATTTTACAGTGGGCTCATGTGTACGGCATTATATAAATTCTCTTTATTAAGGTTCCCTGGACATTTTTAATAAAAAGTTGTAACTTGTGAATTAGTGTAGTGGTAGTGAATTTGCACGTGGCGAAGTGGTGCGATGATACAGAAGCGGTCGCTGGCGACATTTCTCCCTTTTGTGTATCTGTCCCATGGATGGGATTCAATTTGAAATGCAATTAAATTCAGAAAAACTTTTCTCATGGTTTGTTACATGAAAACTCTATTGAAAACTATGGGAAAAAATTGGAACTGAATTCGGAAAAAAGTTTTTGTGCCTCAAAGGCCATGACTTTTTATGTAATAAAGTATGAGATAACGTTTTCTCACTGAATTGAATCTGGCCCTATATTTGAATAGAATTGAAGTGTTGTCGTTTTTCGTTCGTTAACCCCAGTGCTTCAGAAGAATGACTTAATTTGAAAAAGTTACCAGTATGTCTACTTGAGACCTATTATAGGTGTTCCTTTATCGCCATTATATTACCTGACAAAGATTTAATGCTGCAAACAGCGTCAATGGCATTGCTCCTTTATATGCTGTAGTTTCTTGATGCAGTTTACTAGTGTTTGTAATTCTGGAGTTGTAAACAATCTTCACTGGGTGCTTAACTATCTTGGAGGAGAATGTATAGAAACCTCACGGAGAAGCAGGGTGGAAACTGTTCATGATATATTCAGCCAGAAGGAAAGGCCTGAATTTCTCATGGTCATTACAAATATAGGCCAGCCAGGAGAAGTGCTGCAGGCTGATTTCAAGGGCTTATATTCCAGATGGATGAGTTAGACCTGAGACTTATGTCAAGAGATGCAGAAGTCAGTAACCCAATGTTCATAATACAGTAAATATTTTATTAGGGACTACTAGAGAATTAATAGATGTATGTGCCCTCTGATTTTATCTGGTGAAAGGGGGTCCTACCTGGGCATTAATAAAATACTGTATTTGTCATAAAATTACTTATAGGAAGTAATGTAATGTGTGCTATATTAGACAATTGCTTTCCATTGCCAAGACAGCACAAGGCATGGTGAAACTCATTCTAGTAAAAGCTTATCCTGGTTAATAACCATTTTAATTTGTTTAAGAACCACCAGCAAATGTGTGTATGAACAACCCCCCCCCCCCCCATATATACAAAGACCTGCACTGAGTGTAAGGAGCCTAATGTAACTCATGTTTAGTAATGAATGAATTAATCTGTCCTGTGAAAATTAGCAAAATGCATTGAAGTCAAATATTGTTTTTTTGTGGAGATTTTACCACAGTTTTGTGAAAAAATGTGCCCAGAATTTCACTGCAAATCCATACCCGGTGAAAAATTTTGCTCATCACTACTTGTCTCCTACCTGGGAACTGGCTACTTGAACTTACTTAATTTACAGTCTTCCCCAGTGTAACTTACTGAAATATGTCAAATATTCTTTGCCAAGAGGAAACATATAAGCACTCAATAATTAATTTCCTGGTTTCCCAAGGCAATATGTTGCTGTAGGATTGCCATAATTCAAAGAAACCTATTACTACAGTACAGTTTAGTCTGCGTTTCTAACATCCATCCCATTTTAAATGGTAAATCTGTTTTTTCTTCTTTGACTTACCCTATGCGTGGCAGGTATTCTTTTATCCAGAGCTACAAAATTGCTTTACCTGGGGCCGCTAGTAAACTGCCAATGTCTCTTTCCAATTTCCTTAATCCCTTTTCCTCTTGCTATACAGGCTGATCCCCTTCTGATGTTGAACTACCCTTGCGGCTGTCACTGTCTATTTCTTTTCTTTTGACATATTTCTTTTGCTCACTTATGATTTTGAAAGTTGTAGTTACATCAATATAAAGCGTTAAGTAAAAAGAATCTGAAATTCTAGTTCACAGGTGTTTGGTGCCATATATAACCATGTTTTTTGTGCCTGCATTCTTGTAAACTTTTATTTAGGTTATAAAGGTAAATGAAAGTCTTTATTTATGTGGTAGTGAATTACATGTTCTTTTCATTATTTACCATAATTGGAAAGCCCCACTATATAATCCAGGATATTAAACAGGAAGCGTTTTTAGTGGCAACAGCATTCTATTACTACTTTTCTTTACATTCATACCCCTGGTTACCCCCATTTTACATGATGGTGATGTTCTATAGTGATTTATATTAAATAGCCTATAACATTTAACTTGCTTTCTAATTGGCAAAACCAGTCCTTGCTAGAGTAGACTCAATCATACTCAAACTAATGTTTGGTCAGTAATTAGGCATCTTGGTGCAGGGGTGATTTAAAAAGGCAAGTAAACCCAAAATTAAAATTTGCTCAATAAGAGAAAACATAATTCTAAGCAAGTTATTATAATTAAAAATGTAGTGTTTTTAAAGTTAACTTTAAAGGGGTTATTTATCAAAATCAGAATTTATCGAATTATTTTCTGCAATATACTCCAACTAAATCCGGACAGTTTATTTCCCCTTATTTATTAATACATTTTCCAGAATTTCATCGAATTGTACGCATTTTTCAGATTTTCCACCTGAAAATTTGGATTTTTATGATTTTTACCCAGAAAACATGAACGCAGCTATCAATAGCAAGACATATACAAATAACTTAAAAACCATGGAAAATTTGTAATGACTGATGAATCATGTTTTCTATTATAAGGCAAAACATATTTTTTTTGGTTGACAGTCCCATTAAATCTACATTATTTTATTTAGTAAAACTGTCAAACTTACTAGAAAAGACTGCCTTGGATAGGCCGTTTGCCAATTCATGGCTGCGTAATGCTCAAATATATATTTATATATATTTTTATATAGACCCCAATGCTGACTCTAGAGGGAATCCCCTCAATTCCAACCTTGACTCAAGATGGGACCTAGAGTCACCACAATGGTCAAATGACTTATGCTATCCATATACAGGTAGTTCCATCCAACTGAATGTTTTTGAAGACTGACCTGCCTGGATATATAAAACAATATATATAAAATACTGGTTCATGAAAGATGCTTCGTTAAACAGAAAGATTGTTAGTATCTCTAATGAATGGTAAAAGGAAAAATTACTCCAGTGAAAAAATTTCAAGTAGGATTCCCTGTGATTGCTATTTTATGTGGATGTTATAAATACATTTAAAATAACTTCTTAAGCTTGGCCCCAGGCCCCACAACTGATGAATGTCTTATGGGCATTCTCAGAGCAGCATTGGTAGTTCTGTCAGAATTTCCTTCCTGTGTTGCTGAGAGGATTTCCAGAAAACCTACACCACTGGTGATGCCTGAGGACTTGTGTTTGATATTCTATGCTTTGAGAGCACAGAAAACGTTACCTTCATAGTAATAATGGCTGCTGTTCTTATTTATGATTCATTAAACACAGACAAATGTTGAAACAGTGATAACATTTGATAGGCACATTTGCCATATTAACTGTATTTGCCTGTTTTTGACTGAAGCTACATTTGTAGAGGTTTCAGTTCAGCTTTTGCATTTCTTTGGTTGAGTGCTGTGACTGAGCACTGAGTAAGACAGATAGGCTGCTGTCTGTTTGAAACTTTAGGATGTCATTTGAATTATTGCTTTGTTGTAGGAGTTATTCAGTACTGTATTACAGTCTAATAGCATAGTATTACAATGAACCCTGTTTTCATATACGTATAGCCAGAAATCAATGAACAATCAACAGCAGGATCAGGAATCCTCTAGTAAAGTGATGACCAATGGATGCATCCCTTCTGCATTGCACATAAAATCTAACATCAAAGTCAAAGTAAACTTTATTGTCATTTCAGCAGTATACGAATACACAGTGAGACGAGGCGACGTGGCTCCAGCTAGTACATATCAGAAAAAGGCACTTAAAATACACAATAAATATGTAAACATTTGAAATGTGCAATATATTGGCAGAAATTGGATATATACATGTGTAACCCTTTAGAATTGTGCAAATAAATTAACAGTTCACAAAGTTAAGTTCACAGTTCAGGTGTGTCTGGAATGTAGTGGGAGGGCAGGCAGTGAGTTGAGGAATCTGATCGCTTGTGGAAAAAAGCTTTCGCGCAGCCTGGTTGTTCGGGCTTTAATACTGCAAAAGCGTCAGCCGGATGGGAGCAGCGTGAACAGTCTGTGTGAGGGGTGTGTGGAGTCCAGTGCAATGCAGGAGGTCTTTCTTGCACAGCATTTTGGAAGATGTCCTGCAGAGATGGTTGCCAGCTGCTCTGACAGTCCGCTGTAGACTTTTCCGGTCAGCAGCGCTGGCACTACTGTACCAGATGGAGATGCAGCTCGTCAGGACGCTCTCTATGGTGCCCCTGTAAAACACTGTGAGGGTGGGAGGCGGAAGGCTGGCCCGTTTCAGTCGTCTTAGGAAGTGAAGATGCTGTTGAGCCTTTTTGGTGATGGAGACAGTGTTGGTGGTCCAGGTGAGGTCATCAGAGATGTGGACTCCTAGGAATTTGGTGTTCTTTACTGTCTCTACTGTGGAGCCGTTGATGTTGAGTGGTGTGTGAGCAGGCAACCCTTTGAGGGGCATTATATCCCTCCCATTACTTCTAGGAACAGGGTGGAACATTTGGTATATAATGCATCTAATATACACTGGCATGCCAGTCCAAAAGACTAAATAATGGAGATACAGTAGTTTTACCACCAGCTTTATTCTTTTCTGAGTGTCCTAGCTTAGTTTAAAGGTTTTATAAGGTATAGAGTGGTACTATCTGGACAGGGAAGTTAATGTTTTAGGTAAGTGGGTAACTGAGAATCCACAGACTAACTATAGTTGGCGTCAGAAGCCCATTTTGATGTAGAGCATCACTGGCATGACAGCTGAGAATATTCCCCTGCACTCATTCTATTGTAACTGATAACACTCCAATAAAATGATATGTTAGTATTCTGTCATTGTAGTCACTGTAGGATTTATTACACTTCTTTCAGGCTATCAATGAAAGTATTCTTAAATATAAAAAACACACATGGCTTTAAATACAGCTTCAGCACAGTAGTGCAGTTTTTATACTCTTTGTAAATGTGGAACTCTACATGACTCTAATAGAAGGAAATCTATTTGGAGGCTTTTTCCCTATAGCATTGCATTTGCTGCTGTCTGCAATGTTCATTTTCTCTCAGAAGAGCAGTGTTCTTCTATTTCTTTTCTATCTGTACTGAGAACATCATGTTTGATCTAGATGAAGACTGTTCTATGTGATTGGAATTATATAGTTTCTATCTGCTCTATCGGATACCTGTATTTAAAGGGCAATTAGGGAGTCATTTTCATTTTTCTTTTTTAAAGAAAACACTTGTGGAAAATTAGGGTAAACCAAAAACAAATAAGTTCATGTTCTTCTGCACCAAAACAAAAGAATGTGCATAATTAGACCATGATCTTGTGTGTGTGACATCAACACAATTTGCACGCAAAGCAAGTTACAATGATACTGTAATCTCATAATGAAATAATGATTTTTTTAAATATAACTTCTCTTATCTCTTCCCTGATCAATGTTACGGTATATATTCCATAAGTATCTGTAAGCATAAATAAATGTCATATAAATGCAAGCAGTTGCTTAGATGAAGGCACCAAGACAGCCACTTAGTATTTTTTTGGGAAGTGAAGTAAAACTTTTTTTATCAAAATAATACTACTGTACACTATACTGACCCTTGTTTTCTCACAAGTGGAATACCAATATCAACATTTGTATTTTAGTGGTTTTAGAAACCACAGTTAAGCTTATTTTCTCTAAAACCAGAAATGCAATGTTATTTATTAAAAGACCCAAATATAAAAAGCATGAAAGCAAAATTACCTGAATGATGAGCTAAACAAATTAGAAAAACTCTAAAACTCTTAAAGGGGTCCTGTCACCCAAAAAAAATATTCAAAATCCTATTTTATCACATTAGTCAAGCAAAATGAACTTTAATTACGCTATATAAATTATTTTAAACTTGTTTCCTTCAGTCTGGGGATTCATACTTATAGCAAGCAGACAGGCACCCTTAAGTGCAAGATGACTTTCCTTCTCCTTTAAGCAGGACAGGAACATAAACTTTGAGTAAAATAGAGATTAAAAAAGGTGTCTCATCTCTTAACCCTCCTAGGAGTATGTGGAGCAAGAGCTTATTAAGGCTCATTTAATAACATAGGTGCTAAATTGCACCGAGAGTTGCCCATTGCTACTATGCATCAAATAAGGGCAGATTTATCATAGAGTGAAATTAGACCTGACCAAAGTCACATTCCTTTACTCTCTATGTAGGGATTTTTAGAGCCATTTTATCTGTGGGTGAATGTTAGAGATCACCATCTGATAAATATGCCTATAACAATCCCATAGGAATGAATAGAGAGTGGTGGAATGTGACTGTGGTCATCTCTAATTTTACTCTTTGATAAATATGCCCCTCACCTTGAATACTTCTATATCCAGGTAAAACTTGAAAGGCTGTTTGCTTGCTATGATAACTACACACAGAATTGCTTTGTAAACAGCACTAAAATAGCACAGGAATACATTTTTCAACTGCGAGGAGCTACAGAACAGAGCAGACCTTTCTGCCCCTGCTTGAGTAAAGAAGATACAGTTAATGACATTGTGCTTAAATAGTTAATAGGAGCTCAGTGTTAAGGGTTTATAATTAGTGTAAGTAGTCAAATGCTTGATAGGTCAGGAATGAGCTGAAGTGGATTTTTGATAAACACTTGGATAAGAAATCAGAGAGCAAAGTTTGACATTTAATAAATAAAGTCATTGACTTTTTCAATGACTATACCAGTGGAAATGTGTAAAACCTTGCAATTTGGAGCTGATGTCATTTTTGGATTTAGCCAAATACTAAACCAGATCCCAAGTATAATTTTCACTTTATAATGTCAATAAAATTGATTAAGAAGAACTAAAGCCATTTTTTTTTAAAAAAAAACTCCTAATCTACTTCATTGAGAACCATTGGAATCTAACTTTTACTCCCCCCCCCCTTTTGCACCATGCTTGGTTCTCCATGATTGGTGAAAAAGTAGAAAAGTACTGGCCCAGGACCTCTGCAGGAATATCTTCATTCCTTATCTCTCTGGGTGTCTCCTGTCCAATATGACTTCTGGGTGCCTTTATAGGGAGTGGTGCGTCACTCCCACCCATGGGCACCAGATCTGTGTTATTTCCAGCCTGTTGTATCTCCCAGAACTTCTTTTCTAATCCACCTTAGAATTAATTCCTCCGTAATATGAATTTTCTACCTTCTCATCACACTGTATATTAAAAACCTGCATAAATGCATAGCTGGCATGCTATGTAGCTATGTAGCTATGTTGTGATAAAGCTGCAATGTTAAATGTAAATATATATCCAGTTTTTCTTATTTTCAACACATTAAAAAAAAACCCTTGCCAAAACAGATATCCCTATTCTATCTATAAATTGATTTAATTAAAGTCTGGATGAGGAAACTGCTAGTATGGTATTATTGTGGGTAATAAGTGTAGCAGAAGGGAATAGAAACATGCCTAGTGTATTAACTGTGCCAATCTCAGCAACCTTCAGCATGTCACTATATTTCTGCATATAACTGCATTTAGTGTACCAGTTGAGGGCACTAGATTTAATGTCTGCACTATTAAAGCAGCAATGAATACAAAACAGAATTACTCACAGCAAAAATTGATTTATAGAGCAGTTTGAGCAGTTTTCAAAGGCAGGAATAACTTCCACTACAGTATAAGAGTAACCAAACAGCTTTTTCTTCTATAGAATATTGTACACAGATCAATCAATGTCTGCAGAATAAAACTCTCAACTGAGACCTGTCAATAATCTGCCCTGGGATCAAGTTATTTATACATTATGTGCTTACCTTTATAGTGACTCGTTGGCTTGTATTTCTTTTACTGTTATGATAAATGTTGTATTGGTAAGTACTGATCTTGAATCCATTGTCAGCAAATCTATCAGACAATAAAGAATAATGTTCTATTTGAGTGGACTGATTTTTTTTTTATAGATCTTGAGGTTTTTAGAACAAGGGACCCAAATAAAGTTTATTTTTTCATCAGAAATAACACTATAGTAATTTGCAGCTGGTTTCAGAGAAAAAGTCCCCAGTGTCCCTGGGTGAAGACCCTGGAACAGTGAAAATCATGCAAGTGGGAGCAGAAAGGCAGCACCGTGAAATGAAGAAAGTAAACAGGAGAGTGAGGAGCCTCTGAGGAGGGCTGCCACAAAGTATAACAAAAAAAATTGCAAGCAGCCTGCCAGTAACATACTGTGTTAGCTCCTTTGAGTCAGCAGAAAAGAGACCAAGATCTCTGAAATGAGGCTGCAGAGTAACCAACTATTATAGCCCTTATCAGACTACTTCTACTTTGTAATTTTTTGAGTGCCACTCACTTTCCATGATAGGAACCATAACAACCAGGTTTGTGGTTGAGAGTGTAAGAATTTAATCATATATGAGTGGAGAGGGCCCTACTGAGTTAATTACTATCCTGATGTCCAGGTAAGTCCTGAGGGACCAGTGATCCCTGTTTCTGCCAGAGAACTCAGCTGGAAGTCATTGGCAAGATTAACTGAAAAATATCATATACCGTGTGTATGTTTCCAAATTTTCATGGAAGAAGACCTGCATTTTAGATAGAAGAAGCTTGAAAAGATACAAGATCTGCTACAATGATGTAATGCTGCACCTGGATCTAGGGAACTGGCCAGAAGTTGCATTATTTCTGCTCTAGGCTGTTTGAACAAACAAACAAGGTTCTTCAGACATTGTGCCTGAAGAATCTTGTTGGTTAAAGTTTGACTTTAAATTAACATTAAACCGCCCATTTACATAACAATCAAACTTTTCTATAACCCTTTCCCCCGATATCACTTTTTTTGTTCCAAAATGATCACAGTTTACGGAAATGTGATGTACCAAATTTGTCCTGGATAGTTGGTGTTATTTACAAGTGTAGCAGGTACTGTAATTTAGTTGCCAGTTTTTTGGCACCCCATTCTCTGATTTCTGATTATTTTTTGGCACCATCATAAATAACAAAATTAATAAATAGTTTATAGCAATAGTAAAGCAATTATTACCTATTGATGTTGTGGTATGGTGACAAAAAGGTCCACAGTTTCCTGGGGAAAAGTGATTGATGGAATGTATTTTGGGCCACGGATTCTGAGATATTGTTACTGAGGTGAGACCAGTAGTGCTGTTAGCAGAGAAACACTATGGGGCAAATTCACTAAGATTCGTAGTTGCGCCAGGCGTAACTTCGCCACACTTCGCCAGGCGTAGTTTCGCCAGCGCTTCGCAAATTCACTAAAATCCAAAGTTGCGATCAGGGGTAGCGTAAGGTTGCGAAGTTGCGCTAGCGTTAATTCGCTAAGTGAAGCGAAGTTACGCTAGCGAAGGCTAATTTGCATACGGCGCCAAATTCAAATTTCAATGGAGGAATACGTATCAGCACTACAAATGGCTAGAAAACCTTCAAAACCTCAAATAAATTTTTTATTTTGCCCTACACATGTGCCCACTGTCTAGGTAAGTTGCCATGAGTCAGGAAATGTAGGGGGGAAGGAGGGGAGCCCCAAAATTTTTTTCGATCTTTTTCAGCCTATCACCCATAATGTAGAAAACACGCCAGCGTTTTTTTGAAGCAATCCCTATCTACTCTATTGCGCTTCGCCTGGTCTGAGGTGGCGAAGGAAGTCTAGCGTAAAGGTAGCGTTCAGTACACTGCGCGCGTTAGTGAATTTGCGTAGTTACGTCGCTAGTGAAACTTCGCCAGGCATAAGGGTGCGAAGTAACACTAGCGAAACTACGCCAGCGTTCGTTAGTGAATTTGCGCAGTAACTAAAATGCCAAATGCTAGCGAAGTAACGCTTCGGCGCTTAGTGAATTTACCCCTATGTCTCTCTGCAATGTTTTTGTAATTGATGATCCGGGACTGGTCTTACTGGGAATCCGCAAGAGTAAGGTGGGACGGATTCCCAAATCCGTAGGCCAGGTTTTCAAGAGGCCCTAGGCCTATTTAGTACACCTGATGCTGAGCAGCAGTGCTGAATGTGTGTGAGACAAACTGCTGGTATTCTCAGCTTCAGAAGAGAAAGAAAAGCATTTGTTTTGTGTTAACCAGAAGGTTGGATTTTCTGTTGAACTGCTGTGTTTCGGTTACCTTCCCCCTGCGAGGGGAAATTTCTGCAGCCGCTGGAAAATAAACGAGGGCAGGAAGCCCTTAAACCGATCCTGGTGTGTGAAGTTGCCTCTTTTGCAGCCTACCAGCGAGTGAACCCCCACAATGTATTATTACATTTGATTATGAAAAAAGAAAGGTTGTGGGTGCACACCTGAGGCCAATTTCAAAAAGTCTAATTCCCTGTCTCAATGATTCAAATAAAAATGCTAGTGCATATAGTTTTGAAACAGGGTTTTTTAGTTACAAAGTTATGATCATAAAATTGATAAGCCACCATACCACGTCAAGGTAAACCCCATACGGTGGTCCCTAACTTGTTTACCTTTAATCATAGTAAAATAGGTATCTTACCTCTCTTCTTAACCTTTTAAATGCCACAGATCGTAGAATCTACGTTCTGTGGCAAAGGTACTTGAAATGCCACAGAACGTAGATTCTATGTTCTGCAGCATTTCCTGTTTCAGGAGCGGAGGAGCGGCTGTTAGAGCCGCTCGCTCCGTTCCTGCTCGATCCCCTGCCCCTAGGCAACGAGCAGAGCAGGGGATCGAGTGGCCCCTGGGGCGCGATCGCCCAGGGGCCCAAAAACAGCAGCAGGCACGTGTTACTTACGTGTCCTGCTGCTGCAGCCTGCACCGGATCGTCGATCTCCGCCCCCACAGCACACAGACAGGAACCACGAGGCAGATGTCTTCCAGGGGCTCTTCCTGATCGCCTGCAACAGTCTCCAGCGATTTTTTCAGGTTAGTGCAACAATTACACACACAAACACACCAACACACACTTATTACAGTAATACACACTTAGATTCACACTTACACACACTTACACATACATTTTTGGGGATTGGGGGGGTCACTTACACTCACTGCACTTACACACATGTGCACACGCACACACGCGCACATAACATGTAATTTACCATTTGTACACACGCACACGCACATACATGGCATTGTGGCCTTTTTTTTTTTTTTCTTATCGCATCGTTTCTTTTTTTGGCTGAAAAAAATGTTTTATTGCCATTACGCATAGCGTATTCGCTAACCGTACTGTGCAATACCTTTTGTATGTTATTTCGGTGATTATATTGCAATTTTGGGTATTTTGGTGCATTTTTAGCCATTTTATTGAATTTTTAGCCATTTTATTGCATTTTCAGCTCTGCATATATTGTGTTCACTTTTTTCTAGCCGTATAACCTGTTTGGCCCATCTAAAATATTCAAACTGTGATTCTGACAGCTGATAACACTAGTCTGGAAAAAAAACATTGATTTTTGTGGTTTTATTGGATTTTTTTGCATTTCACCCTTTACTGCCTTATTTTGTTTTGCCTTGTAAATTTTATCTACTATATATCCATTTGGGGGTCTCTGTGCGCCACATAGTTTGGTATATCTATGCATTTTGGGCATCAAAGTGTTCAGTAGACCTCTGGCGTTCATATTTAGGATGTTTTATGCTGATACGTTACGAAATGTGGGGCATATAATGGGGTAAAATTCAAGCTTTCTGACAATTTTCAGAAATTTGATAAAAACCGTTATGTTCAGCATTGCTTTGCAGTTTGGCAGTTTGCAGTAGAAACACTTATTTACCCATATTGGATTCGTCAGAATGTGTACTTTCTGAAAATATATGGTTTTCTGGGGTCTCTGTACTGTTAGGGGGGGGTCTAATGTCGCATAATACACACACCAGGTGCTTATATTGCAGCAGCCAGCGCGTCAGCTGTGAAAATGTATATACACTATTGTCATTTGGGGGTCTCTGTGCGCCACATAGTTTGGTATATCTATGCATATTGGGCATCAAAGTGTTCAGTAGACCTCTGGCGTTCATATTTAGGATGTTTTATGCTGATACGTTACGAAATGTGGGGCATATAATGGGGTAAAATTCAATCTTTCTGACAATTTTCAGAAATTTGATAAAAACCGTTATGTTCAGCATTGCTTTGCAGTTTGGCAGTTTGCAGTAGAAACACATATTTACCCATATTGGATTCGTCAGAATGTGTACTTTCTGAAAATATATGGTTTTCTGGGGTCTCTGTACTGTTAGGTGGTCTAATGTCGCATATTACACACACCAGGTGCTTATATTGCAGCAGCCAGCGCGTCAGCCGTGAAAATGTATATACACTATTGTCATTTGGTGGTCTCTGTGCGCCGCATAGTTTGGTATATCTATGCATATTGGGCATCAAAGTGTTCAGTAGACCTCTGGCGTTCATATTTAGGATGTTTTATGCTGAAACGTTACGAAATGTGGGGCATATAATGGGGTAAAATTCAATCTTTCTGACGATTTTCAAAAATTTGATAAAAACCGTTATGTTCAGCATTGCTTTGCAGTTTGGCAGTTTGCAGTAGAAACACACATTTACCCATATTGGATTCGTCAGAATGTGTACTTTCTGAAAATATATGGTTTTCTGGGGTCTCTGTACTGTTAGGGGGGTCTAATGTCGCATAATACACACACCAGGTGCTTATATTGCAGCAGCCAGCGCGTCAGCCGTGAAAATGTATATACACTATTGTAATTTGGGGGTCTCTGTGCGCCACATAGTTTGGTATATCTATGCATATTGGGCATCAAAGTGTTCAGTAGACCCCTGGTGTTCATATTTAGGATGTTTTATGCTGATAAGTTACGAAATGTGGGGCATATAATGGGGTAAAATTCAAGCTTTGTGACGATTTTCAGAAATTTGATAAAAATGGTTACGTTCAGCATTGATTTGCAGTCTGGCAGTTTGCAGTAGAAACACTTATTTACCCATATTGGATTCGTCAGAATGTGTACTTTCTGAAAATATATGGTTTTCTGGGGTCTCTGTACTTTTAGGGGGGTCTAATGTCGCATAATACACACACCGAGTGGTTATATTGCAGCAGCCAGCGCGTCAGCCGTGAAAATGTCTATACATATTGTCATTTGGGGGTCTCTGTGCGCCACATAGTTTGGTATATCTATGCATATTGGGCATCAAACTGTTTAGTAGACCCCTATGTTTATATTTAGGATGCTTTATGCTGGTAATGATACATGGACAATACGATGCTGGAAAGTTGAAGCTTTGAGGCAATTTCCAGATATTTCACCAAAACCGCCAAATTTGGCAAAGCCTTGCGACTCAGTAGTTTGGAGCAGAAAGGCATGGGTACCCATTTTAGATTCCGTAGAATGTGTACTTTCCAAAAATATATGGGTTTGGGGGGTAAACATATATTTCTGTGTTTTTACCCCGCAAAAATGCAGTCAATGTGTTGATTTTTCATTAGCTGAAGTTACCCACGGGACTGTTTGTATGCGCTAACTTCATTTTGGGGCCTCTAAATGCCAGATACTTTGGTAAACTTATGAACAATGGCCACCAAAATGTTCAGAGGAACCCTGGCAATCATATTTAGGGTGCTTTTTCTTAGTACGTAATGACACATGGGTGATATGGTGCTGGGAAGTTGAAGCTTTGAGGCAATTTTCAGATATTTCCCCAAAACCGGCAACTTTGGGAAAGCCTTGCGACTCGGTAGTTTGGAGCAATAAGGCATGGGTACCCATTTTAGATTCTGTAGAATGTGTACTTTCCAAAAATGTATGGGTTTGGGGGGTAAACATATATTTCTGTGTTTTTACCCCACAAAAATGCAGTCAATGTGTTGATCTTTCATTAGCTGAAGTTACCCACAGGACTATTTGTATGCGCTAACTTCATTTTGGGGCCTCTAAATGCCAGATACTTTGGTAAACCTATGAACAATGGCCACCAAACTGTTCGGAGGAACCCTGGCAATCATATTTAGGGTGCTTTTTCTTGGTGCATAAGGATACATGGGTGATATGGTGCTGAGAAGTTGAAGCTTTGAGGCAATTTTCAGATATTTCACCAAAACCGACAAATGTGGGAAAGCCTTGCGACTCAGTAGTTTGGAGCAGAAAGGCATGGGTACCCATTTTAGATTCTGTAGAATGTGTACTTTCCAAAAATGTATGGGTTTGGGGGGTAAACATATATTTCTGTGTTTTTACCCCACAAAAATGCAGTCAATGTGTTGATTTTTCATTAGCTGAAGTTACCCACGGGACTGTTTGTATGCGCTAACTTCATTTTGGGGCCTCTAAATGCCAGATACTTTGGTAAACTTATGAACAATGGCCACCAAAATGTTCAGAGGAACCCTGGCAATCATATTTAGGGTGCTTTTTCTTAGTACGTAATGACACATGGGTGATATGGTGCTGGGAAGTTGAAGCTTTGAGGCAATTTTCAGATATTTCACCAAAACCGACAACTTTGGGAAAGCCTTGCGACTCAGTAGTTTGGAGCAGAAAGGCATGGGTACCCATTTTAGATTCAGTAGAATGTGTACTTTCCAAAAATATATGGGTTTGGGGGGTAAACATATATTTCTGTGTTTTTACCCCACAAAAATGCAGTCAATGTGTTGATTTTTCATTAGATGAAGTTACCCACAGGACTATTTGTATGCGCTAACTTCATTTTGAGGCCTCTAAATGCCAGATACTTTGGTAAACCTATGAACAATGGCCACCAAATTGTTTGGAGGAACCCTGGCAATCATATTTAGGGTGCTTTTTCTTGGTGCGTAACGATACATGGGTGATATGGTGCTGGGAAGTTGAAGCTTTGAGGCAATTTTCAGATATTTCACCAAAACCGACAATTTTGGGAAAGCCTTGCGACTCAGTAGTTTGGAGCAGAAAGGCATGGGTACCCATTTTAGATTCGGTAGAATGTGTACTTTCCAAAAATATATGGGTTTTGGGGCTAAACATATATTTCTGTGTTTTTACCCCACAAAAATGCAGTCAATGTGTTGATCTTTCATTAGCTGAAGTTACCCACGGGACTGTTTGTATGCGCTAACTTCATTTTGGGGCCTCTAAATGCCAGATACTTTGGTAAACTTATGAACAATGACCACCAAAATGTTCAGAGGAACCCTGGCAATCATATTTAGGGTGCTTTTTCTTAGTACGTAATGATACATGGGCGATATGGTGCTGGGAAGTTGAAGGTTTGAGGCAATTTTCAGATATTTCACCAAAACCGACAATTTTGGGAAAGCCTTGCGACTCAGTAGTTTGGAGCAGAAAGGCATGGGTACCCATTTTAGATTCAGTAGAATGTTTACTTTCCAAAAATATATGGGTTTGGGGGGTAAACATATATTTCTGTGTTTTTACCCCACAAAAAATGCAGTCAATGTGTTGATTTCTCAGTAGCTGAAGTAAAGTCCTGATCAATTTGGATGTGCTAACTTCATATTGGTGTCTCTAAATGCCAGATACTTTGGTAAACCTATGCATAATGGGTATCAAACTGTTCAGTGGACCCCTGGCAATCATATTTCAGGTGCTTTTTCTTGGTACCTAATATAGTTTGGGATATGCGGAGCAGCAAAATAAAACCTTTGAAATGATTTTTCAGAATTTTGAATTTTTTTTTGAAAAACCGCTATTTTCAGACAAGCTTTTATGTTTGGTAGTTGGGAGTAGAGAGACATAGTTACCCATTTTGTAATCGGCAGAATGTGTACTTTTCAAAAATGTATGGTTTTCTGGGGTAAACCTACGGTTTCAGGATTTTTTGCCTTGGAATCTAAAGCATGCCGTTTTCTGCCTTAGTGCTTTCAAAATTCGGTAATATACTGCCGGGAGTTTTTGCTGTACAGAAATCCTAAATCTCCCTAAAACTATACATATCTGGTATTGGCACGTTCGAGAGACATAAGGCTTTCCAAATCAGTTGGATTTTCATCCCTAAAATGAAATATTTTTCTGGTATAAATTGATATACGATGAAAAATGGTAATTTTTCATTTTTTTTTGGTATTTAGCACTATAAATTTTTTTGCACAGGTGGAAATACATGAAAACTCCGGCAGATTTAGAAAGCTCAGTTTCTACCGAAAAAAACAATGTATAGTTTTCCTAGGTAAACTATAGGTTTCCCCTCAGAAAATGCCCCTAAAGTGAGAGAGCACAAAATGTTTCAAAAACGGCTGGCATTTCGCGTAACCAAAATGTGAAATTCTGCTGGCACTTAAAGGGTTAATAGTATTACTTCATGAGAACAACTCCTATGCCTTGGTTTTAAACTGTGTGCTAAATCCTCCCCCGCCAACTGCTATGCGGCTTTTAAATGGGAGAGACTGCCTTCAGGCTAGATCCTCCCATGCCGCTAGCATTTTCGGCTTTTAAGGGAGAGTGATTGCACAAACCAAAGCAAATAATTAAAGGGACAATAGGACAATAGGATCATAACTTTGGTAACTAAAAACCCCTGTTTTGTAAACATGCACTTGCATTTATACTGAATTATTTATGAGACAGGGGCCCAGGGAAGTGCATTGTAAGTAGCACTTCCATTATATTTAAATATATTTTGATTTAGCCTTGAGTGCTTCCACAATTTTCCTCTAATATAGTATATTGGCCTGAAGCTGTGGCATAGCTTCATGTGGTTTTTCAATAGCACCCCATACCCACCCCTTAAAACTAATGGTGGTCCTACGCTTTTAAATGTGGGCGTTGGTTTGGGCAATCCCTCTCTCTTAAAAGCCTTTACTGGCGGGGGAGGATTTAGCCTTCAAATTGAAACCAATGCTCAACACACACTGAACACAGGTAATGCTATTATGCAGAGAAATATTTTTTTTTTTAAAATAAGTAAGTTAGGGACCGCCATATGGGGTTTACCTTGACGTGGTATGGTGGCTTTTCAATTTTATGATCATAACTTTGGTAACTAAAAACCCCTGTTTTGTAAACATGCACTTGCATTTATACTGAATTATTTATGAGACAGGGGCCCAGGGAAGTGCATTGTAAGTAGCACTTCCATTATATTTAAATATATTTTGATTTAGCCTTGAGTGCTTCCACAATTTTCCTCTTACATTTGATTATGACCATTTAACTTCAGTAATCAGTCAACTAACATGTTGAGTGGAATGTTCTAAATTTAACTGTAGTCTAATCCTACGCTAAGGATGCCTGGAGAAAGTAGAAACTTGGGCAGTATGGTCCATATTTTAACAAACACTGTGAACTGTATTGTTGTACAACAAAAACCTGCAAATAAATGTTGCTCTTGTAACAACCTTCACACCAATGGAGTTGTAATTTTGTATATATGGACTGAGATTTGACTTGCTAAAAGTCTTCCACCACATCTCTCAATCTCATGAGCCAAACATGAACCAAACACTAAAGTAACAGGTAATTTAATTTGTTATATAATATATTTATCTTCCAAATCTACAGTAGGATATTGGCGATGGATGTACAAAATTATGGAAGATCAGAAATTAATGATTAATAATATCTATAACTGTTATAAATTCAAGAGTTTCAAAGAAATTAAGCACTGCAAAAAGAATATGAAACCTTACATATATAATCATAATAGTGTTTTTTATCTTTAGCAATGCATACCTTAGACTAAACAAATATTTTGACATCAACACCAGTATATTTAAAGTCATTGTATAATAACTTTTTACACATAACCGAAATGAATACATTTTCTTCAACTATATGCACATAGACCAAGCCAGGGTGCAATGTGCAAAAAAGACGGGTAAAAATCATCATGTTTTGTGCAGCTTTGCACCCTGTCCTGTGCTTTGCACCATGGACTCCTTGCACTCATATACAGCTTGCACAGCAAGGTCCTCCCCTGGCCTTTGCAGTTAACCCTTAATATATTTTATTGTTAATTATAATTCACTTTGATTTATATTAGTGTGGTTTAAGCTTTAAGAGCTTTGTTCAATAGCAACATGTATAGAAATATATAAATTCACCCCCAAAAAGAGGGATCTAGTAAAGTTTTTCTCTGTAAGCTAAAAGGCTGATTGAAAAATTAATAGAGTGTAAAATCAAATTCTGCTTGTGCCATATAACCAGTAATAATTTACAGATACCAGAGCAAATGAAATTTTGTGATGCCTGTCAAAAAAAGGAAAGAATGTGGATGGAGTTTTTGTTATGAAACAGAAAATGAATCGATATTCTATATGCTTTGTTGTAAAGGGTCACAACACAAAGTAAAATACATTATTTAACAGGAAAGCATACAATAAGTTATTCCCTACAATATTTTAATGTATTTTCAGTAATAAAAACACGTTCATTGCTTGCTGTTATGGGGTTGATAATACATCTATTATTTGCTGTTTTTAGTGATTAATAGCAAATGTAAGGATGTGGAGAAATTCATGCATAGGTGCTGCTGGTGTTCTGTATGGAGATGTCACCTGGCATTGAATGGTGTTATGAGGAACTATACAGGTATGGGACCTTTTTATCCAGAATGCTCGGGACTTGGGGTTTTATATGGATCTTTCTGTAATTTGAATCTCCATACCTTAAGTCTACTAGAAAAGCACGTAAACATTTAATAAACCAAATAGCCTGGTTTTTCTTCCAGAAGGATTAATTACTAGTGATGGCCGAATAAATTCGGCAGGTGAAAATTTAATTATATCTTACTTTGGATCAAGTACAAGGTATTGTTTTATTATTACAGAGAAAAAGGAAATCATTTTAAAAAATCTGGATTAGTTGAATTAAATGGAGTCTATGGAAGATGGCCTTTCTGTAATTCAGAGCTTTCTGGATAACGGGTTTCCGGATAATTAATCCCATAGCTGTATACAGTTGTGTTTAGAATAATAGCAGAATGTTTAAAAAAGTGAATAAAGCTCAAAATCCTTATAGAGGTTTAGAATTCGTTATCTGGAAACCCATTATACAGAAAGCTCCGAATTACGGAAAGGCTGTCTCCCATAGAATCCATTTTATCCAAATAATCCAATTTTTAAAAAAGGGTTTATTTTTTCTCCGTAATAATAAAACAGTACCTTGTACTTGAGCCAAACTAAGATATAATTAATCCTTATTGGAAACAGAACCAGCTATTTTGGGCTTATTAAATGTTTCCATGATTTTCTAGTAGACTTAAAATTTGAAGATCTAAATATTTTGTTTTTTGAGCTAAAACACAAATATTTGAATTAGGGTCTAAAAAATGTGAATTTAAGAGATTTATTAAACACAAAAAGCTTAACTTAAAATTAAAATTTAAATTGAAAATTTGACATCCAAAGTCTGTAGAAGTTAATGAGAGTTGTCCTAGGCAAATTGTAAGCGTTTTTTTTTTTCAATTTAAGTTTAAAACATGTTTAAACTTGTAAACTAACAAATTCAAGGTGTTTTTTTCTGTGATATATACTGTATAATTCCATACTGTAAATGTAATAAAAGCCAAACAATAAAAAGAATAATTAGCATTTCACAATAAAATATTGTTTATTAGCTAAAAACTAATTTCCCCACATCAAACAGTTATTTTATGCACCCCATATGTACCAGATTGGTGACAAAGTTATGCTTTATAATAATTTAACAAATTGTGTTTTTTTTTAAAAATGTTTTAATGTGTGATAGAGGTACTGTAGAAAGGTAAGCCATACATTGTCATACATATGATGACTTTCAATGGCCTGAGAATAAAGTTTATAAATATATATATAATAATAATAATAATAATAATAATAATAATAATAATAATGTAATAGTATTATATTAATAGTATAATAATTGTGGTATTATAATAATAATAATATAATAATAGTAAAATACTATTTCTGTGATAGTGCTTAGTTAGAGTCATATTAGTTTGAACACACATAAAATGAGAAACCTTTGTCAACTAGATAACTAAATGTGGCAAAAAATAAAAGAAACAGGAAAAAACCTAGTAAACAAAATGCTGGTTTGTAGCTTGATGTGGGAGGAAATAAGCTGAGATGCAACATAAAAAGGCTTTCCCTGTGGACTTATAAATAGTGATGGGCGAATTTATTCGGCAGGCGCGAATTCACGGCGAATTTGCGCGATTCGCCGCCAGCGAATAAATTCGCGAAACGCCCGCGAAAATTCGCCCGCAAAAATTCGCCGGTGTCAAAATAACGGGCGCCGGCGTCAAAAACGGGCGCCGGCGCTATTTCGCAAATTTTTTGCCGTTTCGCCAATTTCACGCAAAGGAACAGCGCAAATTCGCCCATCACTATTTATAAAACATAGAGTAGAAAATGTCCTATGAAAGGTGTTTCAGGTGAAGTGTGACTTTTGCTCATTAGATGCTTACGGATATGCGAGTCTTTTTGCCAGGCTTTTGGGCTTTCATATTCTTATATTTTCTAATATAGGCCTCTTATATTTTTGCTATGTTTAGGTGCAGAATTCTGTTTTGTTAATAGAAATTATGGATGTTAATGGTGTGTGTGTGGGGAGGATGTACTATATAACATATGACCCAAGCTTGAGAAAAGTCCTAGAGAGGACCGAATTTCACATTGGCTGTAACTGCATATATCAAATACAATGTTTTACACTAAAACCCTGGAATTGATGGTCATTTAGAAATTTATATGAAGCTTTACCGCTCACCCAGGAATCACGCAAGGAGCAGAGTGTCACCCAGACGAACATATATATCTATCTATCTATCTATCTATCTATCTATCTATCTATCTATCTATCTATCTATCTATCTATCTATCTATCTATCTATCTATCTATCTATCTATCTATCTATCTATCTATCTATCTATCTATATATATATATATATATATATATATATATATATACTATAACAAACAAGGGAAAGTTGTGCTCACCACTATTTTTTAAAACCATTAGGCGGGGGTGCAATGAGGCTGTGACCACAAAATACATATAGTCAAATACAAGAGTCCTTTTGACTCTTGTCAGGGGACTCTTGTATTTGACTATATATATATATATATATATATATATATATATATATATATATATATATATATATATATATATATATACTAGGGATGTAGCGAACTGCCGATTTGGTGTTCGCGAACACCGGCAAAAAATGCGAACGTTCGCGAACAGTTTGCGAACTTCGAACACCCGCTAAAATCGTTCGATTCGAAGGATTTTAATCGTTCGATCGAAGGATTTTCATTCGAATCGAACGAATGGAAATCGTTCGATTTTTAGCGGTCGAAGGAATTCGAATGGTCGAATGGTCGAACGATCGAACGCGAACTCAAAATGCGAACGTTCCCGCGAACTAGTTCGCGGGCGAACAGTTCGCTACATCCCTAATATATATATCCTACAGCAACCAACAAGCAAACATGCCTTTTATTACATATTTATTACATATGGTAGAAAGTCGCTTTGCAGGAGTTCATATTGGTTATGGGTAGAACTATCTTCTGCACCATCACCCAAGTCTCTTCCCTCTACAATCTTTACATAGGGGTCATAAACCAAAGGTTATCCAATATTCTTCTAATGGGCGCTTACTCAAAAGGCTTGTTTCAAAGGATCAAAGGAAGTTGCACTGTGCTGGGACCATTAACAGAGGATATCTCACAGGTTTACTGGCAGCTGATCCCCCCCATAAGCATGTTGTTGGAGCCCTGGGTCTCTCCTTTTGGCAAAGGTCATAAATCTCCCTCTCAGCCCATATTTTACTTTACCAAAAAGTGTGAATACTGAAGGAATCAAAACTGTATCTTTTAATGCTGTGTTTAAAAATTCTAAAACTACCGCTCCATTATAGACATGACTCAGGGCCTTTTGCTGGGACTCCTTAAGACAACATTGACAATATCAGGCTAGTTATGTCCCTAAATAATCATTTTTAGAGGACTGGATTTGAATAATACTGAAATAATGTATTTCTTCAGCCCCTATGGAAAAGACATTTTGTAGGTTAATGTCTTTTTGAATAGTTAGAAAGTGCTTGAAATTTGCCTCAGATACACAAGTCAATGAGCGTACAGAAATGCTGCTAATGTATTCTTAGCCCTAAGCTAGTTCAGAACCTTTATTCTGTTTACACTTATATGTGCAAATAATGATTTCTTTCAATTGCTGTATTTATAGAAAAAATGTTCAGATGAATAATTGTTAGCATTTATGTGTAAAAACAATTAACATTTCCCCCTATAATTTGAAGAGTTTTGTCACATAAGTTGCCTAGTTAATTCATCTAGGGATTTACGCAGTTACATGCAAATAAGCTTCATTTTTGCCGATATGCACTTTACATCGGTATTCATTATCTTTTTATATGTGCTACGAAGAGACAGAAGTCTCTGCCCTACAGTTTTCTTTTAGTTCTACTGGATCTCATTAATGTCATAAAGGTCTATCTTTGGATACAGCAAGCGACTTTAGACAGGGTCAGAATGCAACTGAAATGAGTTCAATCTGAGATAAAATCTATACTTTTACACTCAAGTTAAAACAGAAATAAAAAAATGATATGGACGTAGAGCCTTCTGCAAGCTTTGTAAGGGTAAATACGTATACTTATATATGTATAGAGAGAGAGAGAGAGAGAGAGAGAGAGAGAAATCTATGGCCATTTTAACTGGAATTTAAATTGGCCAGAGCAGCTTAAAGGGATACTGTCATGGGGAAAAAATGAATCAGTTAATAGTGCTGATCCAGCAGAATTCTGCACTGAAATCCATTTCTCAAAAGAGCAAACAGATTTTTTTATATTCAATTTTGAAATCTGACATGGGGCTAGACATATTGTCAATTTCCCAGCTGCCCCAAGTCATGTGACTTGTGCTCTGATAAACTTCAATCACTCTTTACTGCTGTACTGCAAGTTGGAGTGATATCACCCCCCCCTCCCTTTTCCCCCCCAGCAGCCAAACAAAACAACAATGGGAAGGTAACCAGATATAAGCTCCCTAACACAAGATAACATCTGCCTGGTAGATCTAAGAACAACCCTCAATAGTAAAAACCCATGTCTCACTGAGACACATTCAGTTACATTGAGAAGGAAAAACAGCAGCCTGCCAGAAAGCATTTCTCTCCTAAAGTGCAGGCACAAGTCACATGACCAGGGGCAGCTAGGAAATTGACAAAATGTCTAACCCCCATGTCAGATTTCAAAACTGAATATAAAAAAATCTGTTTGCTCTTTTGAGAAATGGATTTCAGTGCAGAATTCTGCTGGAGTAGCACTATTAACTGATGCGTTTTCCGATGGCAGGATCCCTTTAAGTGTAATACAAAGACAAATCCAGAGCCCAAGTTTAGCCCACTTTTCAATGTGATCTCCTTTCATTCTCACTTTTTTTATCTGAAAGACAATCATCTGGACTGTAGGAATCCTTTGTAGCTGGTGTTTCTATTCTTTATTATGTAATAGGGCAGACTCATCCCTTTTCTTAGCTTCTGCACCTTTTCAGCTATGACAGCAGTGATGGTACTTGGAATGATATTGTCCTATTTATTACTGAGAATCTGTAATGACCTAAAATACCTACAATATTAATAATCTTTAATACTGTTCAAGGAGATTTCCATTTAGCAAATAGTGATCTTCTGTGCATATTCTGGTTACCAGTTCAGACTATTGTCAATTCCAAATGATCACCTCTGACTGTGTAGTTCAGCCAAGTACATTGTTGTCATATGTTCTTGGTGATGTTTTTGTTTACCACAGTCTGGTGTTGCTAATTAACCATCTCTACAATGCAAAAAATACACAGTATAGGTAAAACATCAATATTTTGTGAAAATAACTCTCTTAGTATATATAGTGTCAATATAATC
Source organism: Xenopus laevis (assembly GCF_017654675.1). Lineage (NCBI taxonomy): Eukaryota > Metazoa > Chordata > Amphibia > Anura > Pipidae > Xenopus > Xenopus laevis. The sequence goes on from NC_054376.1 coordinate 63,783,723, forward strand.
AGCCCCTGCAATACTTACAATAAAACATACACACAAAATAAGGTTGCTTTATTTTTATCATGAACATTTAATCTGCTTGTATGTTTTTTTTGGAGTGTGGCTGCACACACAGGCACAGAGAGAACAAGCAAACTCCAGATAATTTAATCTATGGCCCCTGCACTGCAATTTAGCAATGCTAACCACTGTGCTGCCTTTACATTAAAATAAACATTCAGTTGCATCTAAGAAGCAAAGAAGCAATTTTTTTTACGGGCATCAGAGGGTCATTGATCACAATCATTTACCTTACCCCATTATCAGTGGAGTGATGCATTAAATGGGGCACTCTTGGTACCTCCTGGGCACAGTTCAGTTGCTGGAAGTTCCATTTTAACTCATACCAATGTTTCTATGCTGCAGTGCATGTTAAAGGAGCATGGTGGATTTATTAAGCATAAAGTACAATAAAATTAAATGAAATATTGAAATTGGAAACTGTGGTTTTGATAGCTTCCTTGTAAGGACTAACTGCATTGCTATGAAACACATAACAAAACAGTATTTTAGACTGACTGTAATAATCTGGATTTAAGATTTAATTTTGGGCATCCAGCCAGCAGTTGTGATTTCTCAAGATCACATTATCAGCCTCACAGCTAGTGCACTTGAGCAAACACATGATTTATAGGGGTGATGCTATTTTTCTGTACCTGCATACACTCGGTGGTAAAAGATCTACAATTCCCACTGCCATTTATATAGCATCCAGTGTTGGTGCTCCTGCAGTGACGCAAGCCACTCAAAAAAACAACAACACATTTTTCTCATGTTTTAATCAGTCTGTTAATTTTTTCTAGGCTTGCCAAAGATGGTGGTGAGGAGTTATTTACAAATTATAGACACATATAAGATCAAGTAATGCTTTTCAGGGGTCATACTGACCAAATACTGACCTATTTGATGGAAAATTTTGGTTGATCTTTTTGAATTTCAAATTCGACCCTTGATAAATATGCCCCATAAGTTCACATATTAAAAAGATTGCAGAGTTGACAAAAAAGTAATAGTGTAAATTCTTGCTCAAACCATTATTCCACCTGTGTGACAATAAGCTGGCAGGGAGGTTTTCAGAAAGGAAGCAATAAATATGACTTTTGTGGTAGACAGATGAACTCGTGAAAAATAAGGACAAGAAGAAAGAACAGTGAGCGATGGAAGGCAACCTAGAAACAATGAGAAACATAAGAAAAAGGGTGAGCGAATGGGGGAGAAAAGAGTTTTGTACTGTTGCTTCATTTATTAGATGGATAACTCAGTTGCTTCTCCTGTCTTCCATGATTAATAGGGAGATAAGGGACATGACTGATCCCAATTTGCCTCTGCTGCAGAAATACCAAACTTCCTTTCCCCTGTCCCCACCTTTTTATCATGATGCATCTGTCCCATTACTCAAGTTCGTCTATTAACATCCAGGACTAAGAATAGAGAAAGCAACTCATGTAATATTAAAGAAAACCCCAGACTGATTCATAAATACTAGGATTGAAATTGCACCTACACATCTCTTCTAGACCATTCTCCTAGGTGAAAGGGGCATGGATTGCAAGCATGTTATACCATAAACGAATGAAAAATATGCAGAAGCTGAAAGAGTTGTTGTCTTTCACACATACTCCATGAGCCAATGCTTCTTGCACCAATATTTGATCTTGTCAGGAGCGTTGTATGGGCAGACTAGGTGAATGGAAGCTGGAAGCTAGGCCAATATGAATTTTATGTTAGAATCTACAAAAGGGTAACAACAAAAACAAATTAAAATGTTTCAATCACTGTGCATTTATCCAACACAAGCAAAACATTTATCAAAATAAAGAAAACATTGCCATAAATGTGTGATCCTGACCACACCAGCCAAGCTCATTATTTACTATAGGGCATATTTAGTATTGTTATGTCTTTTCTATAGTGTTTGTGTTAATTGCTTCTGGTGACCTACCACTTGTACACTACTTATTGCAGAGTAGCATAATGATTGATTCATTTATTACAACTTGTTCTATAATAAGACTTGTGTCCGTGATAGTTTCCCCTACTTAATCTGTAAATAGCAATTCAAAAAAATATTCTAATCGTGTTGGTATTTTGCACCTGATGGGCAATGCCACATACACCAACTCACTTGAGCGTTAGGCACTGCACTTTTGTTTTTGCTCAGTATTTTGGAGAATCTCAGGTTTGTCAGCATATGGAAAATAGTCTGTGGTAATGTAAATACCATCAAAGTTATGCAAACAAGTATTCCATAATGGTGACATGTTCCGCTCCCTTTGGTATTTGAGGTCTGTGTGTATGTCACCATTGTAATAATTCTACACTTACACATATTTTGTATCCGTATCATTACTTCACTGACTGTGCACAGCTGCTACAAACTAGACAAATTGGTCATTTCTACTGCAAGCTTCATAGTTCACGCTATTTGTTTTCATGTTTTCTGACAGTTCCTGCATGTAGTATCACTGACAACAAACGGTTGAGAAATGAACATATTGGCAAAATATAAAACACTGTGACATCTAATGCCGTCAGAAGCTGTTCAAGGAAATGTCTTTCTGAGATCAAGATCATTCAAAACTTGTCTGATTTGTTGATACAATTGACAGACTCTTAAAAGGTTGTTTTCTGCTTCTCATATCTTGACAACTGCAGAGAATGGATGCTTGCATTTCAAGTGACAGTTCCACTGTGAAATACATGTATGTATATATATTTGTACAGGCACCTTTGCCTCTCCTTGTACTGTGTATATATATATAAAATAGTAATAGATATATGTGTTCATTTTTTTTATCTTAGCTTAACTTTTTCCCATTTGATCTATAATGAAGGACCCTAGGCAGTATCAATCTCAGCGACTAGCATTTGTTGTCAGATTCATTATTATTACATTTGAAGAAACCATAGAGATTATGTGAACAAAATGAAATGATGTATTACAGTAGCAGCACATTATTGCTCCCTGTGGCATGTTATTTCCTGTAGAATTGCACAGAAATCATTTTCTTAGCTGTTGCCTAATGAATTTCTCACACAAGCATGGTGAATGTATCATGTATATAAAGCTGAGGTCACAACAAATTTATTGAAGAGTTACAACGCAGTGGTTCTGTACTACTGAATTGTTAAGATAGGATTGTTCACTGAGAGATATTGAGGTTGGTTTCTCCAACAGAAACCAGGGACTTTGCTCTAAAGAAGAGGTCATTCATTCAAATTCACGATTGTCGAACAGAAATCATTAACCCACTGTGACAGCTGTTCATTTATTCAGGTCACTGATGTAGTAGACTTGATTTAGGGAAACACACATATATATATATATATATATATATATATATATATATATATATATATATATATATATATATATATATATATATATATATATATATATAAAATAAAACAAGTAATGGCGCACAGCCCAGTTACATTGTGTGGTGCACATTGTCAAAAATGTGTTGCTGCCACAACAACAGAATAAATAGAAAAAGAAAAAAATAGACAGCACTGTTGTTGATGCGATGTGTTCATTTTGTGGAGGGGTTGCATTGATTCTTTATCGCATTTCCAACAAGACCTAAATGAAATGCACCCAAATATTACCTATACACTACACATGAATGTTGAATCTATACAATTTTTGGATGTAAAGATAACTAAAGGTGCGAAAAGATTTAACACGGAGTTATACTCAAAACCGACTGATAGGAATCAGTTGTTACACTATAAAAGTTACCATCCTAAGCATATCACAAATTTCACCCCTATTAGCCAGTTTTCACGGGTTGAACCGTTGAAAGGATAGTGAGTGAACCTGACAGCAGGAATCAACAGTTGGATGAAATGTATAAGAAATTCCAGGTACGTGGGTATCCTCTGTATGTACTAGATAAAGCGAAATATAGGGTTAAACATAGGAGAGAAAAATTGGGGGGGTTATGGTCCACAAATCCCCTTTGTTACACCGCTTAGTGACAATAGTGATATTGTGACATCTACACTTCAGAAACATTGGGGCATTTTGAAGTCAGCCTACTCAGAGATTATGGAGTTTGGACAAACACCTACAGTATAATCTCTTATTGCAAAGGTAGAAGTTTGGGGAGTCAGTTGGTATGTTCAGAAACTCGAACAAATGAGAGGCCAGTGCAAACATATATTGGTCCTAGGTTATGGGGCATGTTCCCTTGTTTATCTTGTAACCAATGCAGTTGTGTTAACAAGTCTGCGGTCTTCCATTAACGGGACGTTACTATCCATTGAAAGGACACCAATTCGTGATGTATGCTCTGGTCTGCCATGTGGTCTCATCTATGTGGGTGAGACCACGATGCAGATAAAGACTCATATATCCCAACATAGATCGACCATTAGAAGGTCTAATACCAAATTACTGGTTTGCAAATATTATGTAGAAAAGGGACATTCAGATTCAGAATTAAAATTCATGGTATTGGAGGAGTTCCGTCCACTCAGATGTGGGGGGGATCGTGAGCTGTTATTGAGAAAGAGAGAGGTATGGTGGATCCATCAATTAATTAACCCCCAATGGGTTAAAAAAGGATTATGATTTGTATGAATTTTTATAGGTAATGTTTTCCACTGTTTTTCTATTTTTGGATAATTTCCAATGTTATGGCGAAGGGCAGCATAGATGTAGCTACCAAAGGGTTAATTGAATGGGCTAGAGCGTGTTGTTATGTCATATCCCATTAGTGAGTTCCTGTTTTATACCTTAAAAGGGATGTACTAATTTGTATCTCATTGTACCTATTGAACACATGTACTTGAAAAAGAAGTCTGTGTAATTTAAAACTTTGCACTGCTGCGATCAAGGATCCACTTTTGATACATTTAGGGGCAGATTTACTAAGCTCGAGTGAATAATTCAAATGGAAAAATATTAGAATTTCGAAGTATTTTTTTGGGTACTTCGTCCATCGAATTGGTCAAATTCAATCAAATTCGATCGAATCGTTCAACTATTCGACCATTCGATAATCAAAGTACTGTCTCTTTAAAAAATACTTCAACTTCATACTTCACCACTTTAAACCTACCGAGGTGCAATGTTAGCCTATGGGGACCTTCCCCAGCAGTTTTTGAAGGATTTTTTGATCGAATAAAAATCCTTCGATCGGTCGATTAAAATCCTTCGAATCGTTAGCTTTTGTGCTAAATCCTTCTAATTAAATTTTTCGAATTCGAAGGATTTTTACTTCGAGGGTCAAAATTCAACCCTTGATAAATCTGCCCCTTAAATTGCATCAACAACAGTGAGTGCTGTGTCTTTTTTTCCCATATATATATATATATATACATATATATATAATATCAAAACAGGGGGGTTGTGGGAGCACTCTAAAGGCTTTAAAGTATATATATATATATAAGTATAATAAATGCTATTGCATATGTACCCAAATAGGGGTTATTTTGTTACAAAGTTATGATCATAAAATTGATAAGCCACCATACCACGTCAAGGTAACAAAATAACCCCTATTTGGGTACATATGCAATAGCATTTATTATACTTATATATTTATATACTTTAAAGCCTTTAGAGTGCTCCCACAACCCCCCTGTTTTGATATTGTATATTTAGCCGGAAGCTGTGGCATAGCTTCAGTGGTTGTAGCACCCCATACCCCCCCTTTAAACTAGTGGTGTTCCTATGCTTTTAAAATTGGGCGTTTGTTTTGGGAATATCTCTCCTTTAAAAGCCTGATTGCTGGCTGGGGAGGATTTAGCCCTCAGTGAAAAAACAGCGTTCAATGGACATTGATTACAGGTAATGCTAAAATGCACATAAAAAATAAAACAAGTTAGGGACCGCCATTCGGGGGTTTACCTTGACGTGGTATGGTGGCTTATCAATTTTATGATCATAACTTTGTAACAAAATAACCCCTATTTGGGTACATATGCAATAGCATTTATTATACTTATATATATATATATACTTTAAAGCCTTTAGAGTGCTCCCACAACCCCCTGTTTTGATATTACATATATATATATATATACACACATATATATATATATATATATATATATATATATATATATATATATATATATATATATATATATATATATATATATATATATATAGCTTTAAAGCTTTCTATAATAAATAAGAAATTGGAGTTCATGTGCACTCATACAAAACTATACAATTACACTGTTGGATACATTGGCAGTGAGATTATAATTACTGTGAGATTATAATTACAGAACATTTATTTAATGAATGACTGGAAGAATGAATGAAGCTACAAAAATGTCAGGGCTGACTTCTGTGCCCTTCAACATAATCTGAAAAAACAGAATATGCCCTGTGCCATAGAAGAATAAGAGTGCAAGATCATGAGCAAATCTGTCCCAAAAATGGTGAAAACTTTGTGAAACACATAAAAGTCTATGGGCAACATTTTTGTGTCAGCAACTTTTTTGTAGCAAAATAGTCTATGGTCTACTGTGACATTTATGTCTACTGTGAGTCATTTTTGTCTTATGCCGCACATTTACTGCCATTACCTGAAACTTTTCACTGGCGGTGAAACTCGGAAATTCACTGCGAAAAGATACATGGCAAAATTCATTCATCACCAATCAAAGGGTGATGTAGTGCAAAGTGCAAATTTCAGACAGAATTTGCCATGTGGTTTATCCACAAAACAGCGTTTCAGAACTTGAGTTTAACCTAAAATCTTTGTGCTGAATTTGTATTGACTCTCGTTGTGTGTAGTATGTCAAATACACCATGACCAGATTTATTTGTTATATTAGTTGAGACTATTGATGCAACCTGCCGAGGGAACACTGAAGTTAAAGCAAAGTCTGGTCTGATGGTAATTCCAGGGATCCCTTGTGAAGATTGCTGCACTTGCCTGTAATTCATTGAAAGGGTGGGTTGATGATTGCTGCTAGTTGAAAAAAAGGCATGTGTAGATACAAGTATTTTCCTGAATAGCTTGAATGCATGCTCAGTTTTGCATCCATCTCAGTGCTTTGCATTCTTAAAAATGGTTGCCCATAACCTTTCATGGTGCACTGGTCGCCCTAGGCAACCCAGACTACGACTACGTCGCCCCCCACCGTTCGCGCATGCACAGAACCCATTTATAAATAGAAGAAGACTTGAAAGCTCTTTAAATCTCCTGCAGGCCAAATTCACAGTGAGAGGATGGTGAGGAGTGGTCTGGCCTAGGGCACCCACATCATCCTCTAAATCTGGGTTTGGTTGGCAAAATAAAACAGAAGTTTGCTGTGCTTATAAGAATAAATACAAAGCATCTTTTACCCTTCTTGCTTATTATCTGCTTGTTAATAGACATGTTATAATATTGTATACAGCAAAATCCCCTGATCTATTTGTTCAAAAGAAAGTGGTTAAGTAAAAAGCAAATTCTGCTATCCTGAGTAATGTTGAATTGTTTTAATAAGAACGTCTATTCATACTGTCAGCAGAAATATTGTATTATCAATCCTGCATGTGTCTGCTCCCCCAATGTTTCTCACGTATCAGAATAGAATTTCTCATGTAGGCGGCACAGTGTACAAAAAGCCATTTTATTTTGTAAAAAAATAAATAGAGTCATACTTCAGATTTCAAGGACAAAAAATTCCAGTAACGGTAGGTTTACCCTACAAAACCATACATTTTTGTAAAGAACAGATTCTGATTAATCCAAATACACATCTCTCACATTTCACTAGGCTAGGGCCCCCAAAACGAAGACATTCCATATGATATATCATTTATAGTGTTCTAGATATTGCAAATCAACACATTTACTGCATTTTACATAGGGTAAAGCTACAAAAGTATACTAACCAAAGAGAATCATATATTTTTGGAAAGTATACATTCCCGAATCCAAAAGAGCAAATATGTATTTCTTCTCCACAGTACCAAGCCACAAAGCTTTCCTACATTTGTCAGTTTTGGTGACATTTCTAAAAATCACCTAAAAGCTTCCACTTTGGAGAATTTTATCTCCCACATAGCACTAGGTACCAAGATTACCAGAGGTCCTCTGAACAGTTTGATGCCCAATGTGGTTTACTTTTATGTGGCCTCTAGGGGTCCCAATATGAGCTATTACTTTTTCATTCCAGCTACTGCAAAATCAACACATTTACTGCACTTTACGTAGAGTAAATTTAGAGAAAAGTATGCAAACCCCAAAAAGCCATGTATTTTTGGAAAATACACAATTCTCTGAATCTAAAATGGGTAACCATGTCTTTCTACTACAATGTTCCAAACAAACAAGTCTTCCTTAAGTAAAATTTTAAAATACATACTGCATGCATTTATGGTACTAGACATTATTTAAATTGCTTCCCTGTTTTTAACTGCTTGAAAGGGAGCAATTTTAATTTGCCTGCTTAATGTTTTTTTTTTGTTTATATAAAGATGAAAGTTTTTCTGTTGCTTTGTTTGTTTGTTGTGCATGTTTGCTGTGCATTGAGACATGGTATGAGCAAATGCAGTAATATTCTCAGAGACAAATATTTTTTCCCGATGTAGGTCAACAAATATTTTTTTTTAAAGTGGACCCGTCACCCAAAAAAAATTATTCAAAATCTTATTTTATCACATTAGTCAAGCAAAATGAACTTTAATTACACTGTATAAATTATTTGAATCTTGTTTCCTTCAGTCTGGGAATTCATAATTATAACAAGCAGGCAGGAGCCATTTTGTGGACACTGTTATTAAGACAAGTCTTGTATCATCTCAGAATCTTGTTTGTGCACCAGAATGGGGGACCTGATGTCCATCCCCATGTCCTGGCTACACAATTAAATGGTGAAGAGAACGGGGGAATGTGGGGAGAGCAGTGACATCTAATAGGTGCTGAATGGAAAGTGAAAGCAGTTGTCTGCCCCGCCTCTATGCCTAGGCATAGAGGCAGGGCAGACAATATTTGATTGACAGCTGAGATTTTTAAATGAGTTTACAACAGTTATGAATGCTTTAATAAAAAATTGAAATTGGATTTCATGTTTAATTTGAAAAGGACTTTTATTATACGGATTTTTATGTCTGGGTGACGGGTCCACTTTAAAAAGGACATGGGTCCCTCCCCACAGGCAATCTCCTTGTGTACGTAATTCATTTGGATACAAAATGCAACAAAACTTTCAGAGTCTATCCCTTTATCTGGGAGGATATTTATCTATCTGTCCATCTGATTTTGGTCATATTATGGGTTACAACTAACTACAGTATATCAAAACAATTCAAAAACAGGCTTTTTTCAGAAGGACAAAGCATGTACTTAGAGCTTTTAAAAGGTAAAATTTCCAGGTGCTACTAAGACATTCATTTCAGTGGGAAAAGGGTGAGACAAATGGTTCAACTAAACGTGGCAATAGGTGTTACAATTACGATCTTTCCTGTGACCAATGGTTGCAGGAAAGATCACTCATTTTCAATACTGTTAGAACTGAATTGTCAGATATACAGGTAGAAACAATAGAATTCTACCTGTATCTGAGGATTCAGCACCAACAGTGACCGATGTTTGGATGCCGTCAGAGGCTTCTGTTCAAAATTTCCCCACCAGCCCCATTGAGGAGCCGACCGATATCAATGTCTTCTGCTGATATCGGTTGGCTCGTCTCCCGCCATAGATGCACAGTATTTTGTCCTAAATATTATTGTTGCGTCTATGACCACCTTTAGTCTACTGCAGCCATCATAGGTGGCTAAATGTTCCAGCCAAATTTACTTGCATGTTATATACTATACAAATCAAAGGTGGTTTCATTTTTTCAGTATTAATAGAAAAAACAACTACCAAATAGTGAGAGTTTAATGGAAGTCCTCCTTTTTTCCAACCTCTTTATAAAAGGTATAGCAAAGCATTATAAGTAGCATGCTATGGCTAAGCATTTTATTGCTTGGTGATGTAAGTTTCCCATTTCAACATCCAATTAGACAGGCCGATGAATCATAAGATGCTGGACTCATTCGTCATCTGTAAAACGTTGGCCTTCTTTTCATTGTTTCTGAAGTGTGATATATGACAGCTATAAATGGCTTTCCAGTTTATATGAATATTTATGCCTGTGTCTGTTGATGTGTTCCTGGCTACTTCTTACAAACCAATTGGTCCTTTGCCATTTGGCCTACAGTTTTCCTCTTAAGTGTTCAGACTTCAGTTTAAATTACCATGCAGGTCTCAATTATAAATGCTTTGTGGCACTCCAGTAGAGGTGTGCTTAGTAAAATGGAAAGTAGTTATCTTATTTAGACTTCATTTAAGAACATTCAGGAGAGATATCCAAGCATTGGCAAATAAAAATACTTTGTATATCTGAGGAAGGGCACAGTGCCCTGGAATGCTATATTAAGAAATTCCCCTCTAAATGGAGCTGATTTGTCTACTGCCTGTGTATTTGAATCAGATGCATTATATATAATTAATTCACTGTATGATAAACTGTGAAACCACAGCCATCTTATAACACAACAAACCACAAAAAATATAGCTTTATCTAAACAACAATTCAACAGTTTTTTCCTCATAGTGTGCTACCATGAAAAAGTACTATATGTCATATTGCCAAACACATAAGTAATACAATCATAAGGCGATAGTAAATTGAGAGGCACCCAGTCTACCCAGAGTTTCTCCTTTTTCCTCTGTGGACACCTCTTTTGTGGAACCCAGTTTGGATCTATCTAAGTCCCTATCACCTGTCTCTGGTTCCCTGACTAGGCAACAATGTCCTTGGGATCTAATTCCTTCTATCACTCCTCAGACTCCAGAGCTGCTCAATATAGGTAGCCTGGCTGGCTATCCTAGAGAGAATATTAGAGAATCTAGCTACCCTTCAATAGTCCTGACTAATGATGGTTCCAGAAGTAACTCCACTTCACTTAGGAGAGTAATTAGGAGAAGCCTCTGACAAAAAGGTGCGAGACTGCATGGCACAGTCATTATATTTTATTACACAGTTCCACCTAGAGGCCAAAACTGGTATAGCTAGGGGTCATACTTTGACCCAGGAAATGGGGAATTACTCACTTTCTTAGACTAAGGGTCCCCTATGTGCCCATTCCTTATGGAGTAAATGTGGATGCATTTATCAGGGCAATAGGCAATTACATTTTTAGGGTAATGTTATAAAAATCCCATATCTAACAGAGCTGACAACTACCCCAATTGTATCATGATTTGCCAGATTTAGTCTCTGTCCACTGGTCTCCCATTACTGTCATGCATTCCCCTGATTTCTGATGATCTCTGATGGATTTTTAACAATTCACAACAAAAATCCAGTGTGAGCATGAGCAGAACATTTCACTGATGTCAGTGGAGTGAAGCATGCATGTGAAGTGCACATGTGCAGCATGGTTTCAGTGGCTACAGGAAAAGTTTTGCACATGTCATAACTTCTGGTGATGGCACACACCTGCGCCACATGCAGCATGCCACACAATCCCCTGGACTCTACGATCAAAAAGTTGACAGCTTTGTATCTAATATCCCATAGCAGAAGTTTGTTTTCATGGGAAACTTGCATCAGCCCTCAAAGGAGAACTAAACCCCTCAATAAGAAAAGCCCCTTCCTACTACCCTAGGTAGTCCCCCCTCCCTGCTTCCCCCCGCATAGTTAGTTGCCCCTGAAATTGCCCCTAAGAGTTTGCTCATGTTTCATGCAGAGTAAGCGCAGCTGAGCTCATGGGTGCCATCTTACGGTCTTCTTCAGGTCCTCTTCCCTTCAGTAATTTCCGGCACTTTTGGTGAATGTGCAGTTGCTACGAACTCGAAGGCTGCTCCAACTGCACATGTGCCAATACAGCGCTCACTTACAGAAGAAGACCAGAGATCCGGAAGGTGGAGCCCATGAGCTCCACCTCTGCACTGCACCGATATACGAGCGAACTCTTAGGGGCAATTTAATGGGTAACTAACTATGTGGGTGGGGGGGGGGAAGCAAGGGGGGGGACTACCTAGGGTAGTAGGAAGGGGCTTTTCTTATTGAGGGGTTTAGTTCTCCTTTGAGGGCTGATGCAAGTTTCCCATATGTTGCAACCAGAAGAATGGCTAAGTGCCCAGTCCTAGCATAGCAATTAACTCCAGAACACGTAGAATGCTTAAGGGTTTCTTCCCGTGTTTAATGTTCAAGCCAACAATACAACGTTTCAGGGGCGTACCCCTTCGTCATCGTAAGTGCCCAGTCCCATAAAGATGGATGCGACTATCATTTCTAATGAGGACTAAACTGTTGTACTGATCCAATCTTTTGTCAAACAGCTTTATCATTGTACATAAATGTATATTGTGTATGCTAATTGTTTAATTATGTAATATCATATTCCTAGCACTCTAGTGTTAAGAGAATTAATACAATATACAATGCAGACAAAAGAGTGATTCTATATATTTTTTTTTATTTTTATTTTTTTTAAACTTGAATATCTCTGTCCTTGTTTTCATTTGACAATCCCAAATTCTGGAACTACCAAAGGTGGATTTTACAGTAAACTGGGTGGAGTTGGCTAGATTGGTGGAATACACAGGTTTCAGATCAGTGTAGCGTTTTTTTTCTATAATATCTGTAAGCAATTATATGAAATGTGTTAATTTGCTAAAGTAAAAGGCAATTAGCCATGTTCTAATAGTGTTCTGTTCATTCTCCTTAATCAAGTCCAACATGTATTAAAAAATATACTGAAAAGAAAATATTAAAGTAATAGAAAAGTAATAGCAAAGATAATCAATACCTTTAGAAAAATGTGTTTTACTGTAAGATAAAAGCAATACTGTAGAAAATTTTTTCCCTTTCATGATGTTTATATAGCATTACACTTTGGTGTACAGTAAGTTTTTCCATTGCAGTGGGATGTTGTTATATATAGATATTGTTTTCCTATGTTCCATCCATTGCACTTCATCCACATTCTCTGCTGTTTCTTATGAGAGAAGCAATTAAAGGAAAACAAATGTGTACTTGTAGATACATAAATGTACATCTGCATGCCTTTATTGTACTAGAGATATTTTAAATGGCTGCACCGTTTTTAACAGCTTGAAAGGGAGCAATTTCCTTTGGTTAATTACATGTTTTTATTTCCTATAATCCTATGGTTTCTATTTTAAAAGACTTGATGACAACATTACTTGTTTTTAGTAGAAATATTAGTATTATGTATAATTAGGACACATTTGGTGTCTGTCTTTATTGCTTCTCAGTATGGTTCCCTTGATCTGAATTGGAGGGTGGCAAAAAGTCTTTATTAAAATAATTTCATGTATCAGGGATTACATTATTATTATTATTATTATTATTAATAACGTGTATAACGAGTGCCAACATATTGTGCAGCACTATAAAATGAATACGCTTATCCAAAAAAATCACATGAATTACATAGATATACCAGTACAAAAGGTGTGAAAGGCCATGTGCAAAAGAGCTTACAATCTAAAGGGGAAGGGAATGATACACAAGGTGTGGGAGCGGGCAATATCAGAACATTCAAACAAACTGCCATGAATTCCCAGGTTTTAGGGTAGCATAACTTGCCTGCTTAATGCAGTGATCTCAAAACAACTGCGTAGTTAAAGGTAACTAAATGGAAAGGTAGGTATTTCAATTGCAGCCAGAAAGATAGACAGCAATTTGAGTTAAAAAGTACACCTCCACACTGTTTAGGGTTCAGATTGCAGAAGATCTAGTTTACTGGGCAAAATGAATGCTGGGTAACAATGAAATGCATAACCTTATTGTCTGTTAAGAGCATACCTTTAAATACATGCTTGTAAATGATATCTGCTTATATGTGGAAATGCAAGAGAATGTAACCAGGTCTGTCCTACACAATTTGCTAAGCAATAAAATGAATCCTTTGTAATTACTTCTATCTGGTCCACTGAACAACAAAATAAGATGGTCTGAAAATAAACTCTGCTTATGATGTTAGTTGATGTTTGTTATTTTTGCATATATACATCCATAATAATCTCAATTAACCCTATCTTGCACAAGTTGTTTAAATAGGTTAACAATAACAATGCTGTTTTAATATTCAGCTTAATATCCCTGTGCAATTTTGTTTCAAATACAGTATTCGGTGCTATTCATGTTGAACACATAAAATACTTTGCATTCCATATTTGTTTATACAGATTTCTCAAAAAAATGCAATGTAAATTGTAATATATTTTATAACTATTGTTTTTTCACTTGGGAAATATTTTACATTTCAGAAATAAAGATAACCATGTCAGATATTAATTGTAATCCTTCATTAATAAAACTACTTGTGTATTTCATGGGACAAAAAAAGTCTACAATTTTTGCATAAGAATTAATTTTTTCGCCTAAAAATGCTGAGTGCTATAAAGTAGGAATGCACCGAATCCACTTTTTTGGATTTGATGAACCCCCGAATCCTTCACGAAAGATTCGGCTGAATACCGAACTGAATCCGAACCCTAATTTGCATATGCAAATTAGGGGTGGGAAGGGGAAAACATTTTTTACTTCCTTGTTTTCTGACAAAAAGTCATGCAATTTCCCTCCGTCCCTTAATTTGCATATGCAAATTAGGATTTGGATTCGGTTCGACCGGGGCAGAAGGATTCGGCTGAATCCTGCTGAAAAAGGCCAAATCTCGAACCGAATCCTGGATTCAGTGCATCCCTACTTTAAAGGGGACCTACTGTGTTTGTCAAGCAAGACAAACTTTACTTACATCATAACATATATTTAAATCTTGTTTTCTCAGTTCCTTTGCAATCCAGAATTAGAGCACATAGACAGTCTCCATTATGTCAACACTGTTAGTATGAAAAGCTTTGCATCATCCCAAAATCTTGGTTATGCACCAGAATAGGGGGTGATGCCCATGCACAGGCTACACAGTTGTAGACAGTGAGGAGGGAGGGGAAATGTGAGGAGGGCAGTGATATCTAGGAAGTGCAAAATGGTGCGCCTAAAGCATAAATGTGGGACAGGCACTAAATGATAGCAAAGCTATTTAAATGGGTTTCATGAGTTTATTCTAAGATAACTTTTATTATGCAGCTTTTTATGTCTGGGTGACAGGTCCACTTTCAGCATTATTACAAGAGCAGGAAAAGCAAAACTTTGCAGCATCTGCTGATCAGCACACTGTATCCTAATAAAGAGAGAATAATTATAGGGAACAATTATGCATCTAATTCTAGCATCCTGTCTTCTTATACTACTGTATTTCTTCAGCAGCTTTTGCAACTAATTAGAATGAATTTAATAATGTTATACTAATGCAATGCCTGGTGTTAAATAAAATCTAAAGGATTTCTTTAAAGACCAGCAATGGATTAGCTTTAATTTGAATTACATCGGCCATTTCTTTTTAAGCAGTACTTTCTCTAGCAATTATCTAGAGATGATAATCATATATGGTAGAAAGTAAAAGCATGATCTGACAACCTTCGTGCAGAGAGCTTTTTTGGCTTACTGGGGGTATTTATCAAAGACTGGCAACGCTTTAGGGTAAACACAGACAACAGGCAATTTTTTATATAATGTGTTTGCCACGCATTACATTTCTTGAGTTAACTGATCTCATGTCTTCCAGTAGGTCTGTACCCACAGAGAAAAAAAGATTGAGAATTATGACTGGTATTACTAAGAGCTGGTATGATTATACACTTGTCTGGGTGGTGACTTTAGACTGATAAGCAAATTGTAATATGTTAATTTCTGTGGTAGGAAAGCCGTTAGAGAGGGTATTAAGGTATGAAATTCTGGATTACAAAATACAGTGCTTTAAGTATGTACCAGCATGGCTTGATGCACAGTGTATCATGCTAGGCAATTTTAAGTTTGCAATAACATAGCAGCTGCAGAAATCATTATGCACTTATAATACACAAAAGCCATGAATATCCTGTAAATTATATCCTTATAAACGGTGAGTAGTGATGTCATCAGTTATAAACGGTGAGTAGTGATGTAATTTCTATCACATGACTCACTAAAATGTGTGTATTATAATAAATAAAGTATCCCCAGTTGTAAAATATGAGGATATTAGAAGTTACCTCGGAGTTCCATGACCTTCGGCCTCGTGTTTTTATATGGTCATGAAACTCCTCGGTAACTTATAATATCCTTGTATTTTACAAGAGGGGGTACTTTATTCACTATATATTGATACAGTATTTTATGAACAGTTACTTTTTACATGAAAACCTTAAACATAAGCTTTATTCTAGGTTACAGAACTGTCTGAAAGATACATTACAAAGAGTGGTAATACATTTAACAATTTCTAGCTGGACCAGTTTTGTTAGCATAGTACCTCAGGGGGCTGTCCTTAGTCCTTTGCTTTTTAATCTGCTCATAAATGACATTGACGTTGGCATGGCAAGTATTGCTTTCGTGTTTGCTGCTGATAATAAATTCTGCAAAACTGAAGGTTCCATGAAGAATGTTTCCAGAGAGATTTGAATAAATTGGAGGACTGTGCAGCTAATTGGCAAATAAGATTTGATTGATCAACACAAAGTAATATATTTGGTAAATATGAACATGAAAGTGATTTACTAAATGAAAATTCTGCTGGTAGCCATTAGAATTCTGGGAGGTTTTGCAGATTATTACAATGCTGTAGTTAGTGTCAGCCTGAGCATTTCATAGTTAATAGCATGTTCACTTATGTAATGGCTGCATTGATGAAAGTATAATTTTGCCTTTATATTGGCCAATGCAAATACCTAATTACCATTTTACTATTCCTAGAAAACTTGCAATTATACCATTTGTATAGACCTTAATCAGCTGAAAAGAGTTTAAAGACATTCAACTAAACTAGTAAGGGATTTTAACATTTAAAATTTTAGGAAAAAATATTAAAACTGTGAGGAGGGACATAATACTCTTTACAAATACATACATAAAGGACATTATAGACAGATTGTAAGGCATGTTTTTTCATATAGAAGAGAAAAAGGGACAGGAGGCTACCCCTTTAAATTAAGAGAGAATGTTTACAAGAAGATACACCAATTAATCTTCACTGTGATTGTGATAAAGTTGTGGAATGCTCTGCAATGTTTCTTTGCCTGCTATGTGTGGACATACTTGTATGTGTACATGTATACGTTATCAATAATTTTTTTATAGTTCTAATGTGGTTCAGTGATTCAGGATATATCACATCTTTGGCTTGACAGTCTAAATCATTTTCAGAAGTCAAATCTGACAACAATGTAGGTCATTGTCATGTGATCTTGTCAGTTTGATTAGATTCTAGTGTGTTTTATTAAAACAGTTATGATAAGAAAATGTATCTTATTTAATGGGCTGAAAATATCTGCTGGTATGGCAAATCTGTTTTGTGCTCACAGTGTCTCAAACATGAACAGGTTAATCATACCTTAATGTGACACATTTTATTCTTTAATGTCTCATTAATCAATGCAGTAACACAACTATAATATTAGGTGTTTATACTTCATTCACTGTGCTCAACCTGTTATTTATTAAAGAATGAATATGCTGAATCAACTGTAATGAACGCTTACCCTGGTGGTCCAGTGGCTTCCTCCTGAGCATGCGGGGACACCCGCCATGCCTCCGACGGGGACACCTGGCGCATGCGTCTGTTCCCTTCTGGTGCCGGCTCCTCTATGGCATGTGCGCCGGCGCACTTCCGGGTTTATGCGACGTGTGATGATGTCATTGTGCATTGGTGCGAGATTCAAAAAGTATAAAAGGGGATTTCAGTGTACAGATGATTGCCCGTTGTTAGGTTCTATTAGAAAAGTTCCTGGGTGTTTATTCCTCGCGAATCCTGATTGATCTTTTGTGTTTGACCTTGCCTGACTTCTTGATTCCTCTGATCTCTCCAATCCTGACCCTTGCCTGCCTGACTACTCTGATATCTTCAATCCTGACCATAGCCTGCCTGTTTAACTCCCAAATCTCCAATCTGACCTTTGCCTGTCCAGCGACTATTCTACGCTCTCCAATCCTGATTCCAGTCTTTCTGACTATTCTACTCTGCTTGTGCTGGCCCGGCCTGCCTGTTCCACGCTGTGTTGTCTGGCCTGCCCTCCTGAGGTTTTCTTCCATTCCAATATCCTGGTGAGACGATCGTGCCCCTTTGCTCGTCCAGAACCGTTAGCTTTGCTCCTCTCTCAAATAAGACCTGGTGGCATCCAATTAGCCGAGGGCTCCTCCCGAGGTGAAAGGCGGTTATAGGCGGAAGTGGGAGCCGTGACCAGGGAGCTTAGCTTGGGTTCTGGATTTAGGGTACCGATTTGTGACATCAAAACAGCAGATAATTGCATGCTGAAAAGCAAGGAACTATTTGCCCCTCAAATCACCCAAACTCATCCTTTATGAAATAGTCCAAAATGAACATATCTTACAAGGGTGTACAGCTGGCACCAGTTTGTCAAACTACATGTGCCATATATGATAAGACCCTTATTGCAAAACCTCTAAGAAAGCCTTATTGTATACAAATTATTTCCCAATGTCTACATGTTTAAATCTTTAAATGTTGGGCACAAGCGCCAAGCTTCTCCAATATTAAGGTACAACATATATAGAGTGTTAAACAAGTTTTGTGCATTATACCCATTAGGAAATGTTCTACTTGGTTTGTATTTGTGAGCATGATATGCATTGCCAATTATTAGTCCATAGCAATTGTGTGGAGCCCACAGTACTAACCTACTAGTTAAATGGTTCCAATAACACTCCAGTCATGACCTTTATCCCTGTCGAATGTTGCAACCTCCTAACCTATACTTCTTTACTGGTGGCTAGTTTACAACTCCCCTTAGATTACTCTTTTTTTCTACAGTAGCTATTAGTTTTATTATTTATCAACTATACAATTCATTTTACTTTATAACTTAAAAAGCCACTCTAGTTATGTGTAACTAATGCTTATAAAATAGCCCTGTGTAACATTTTTCCAAAACAAGACACATTACCAATTAGTGATGGGCAAATTTATTTGTTCTAAAAATTCCCAGGCGTCAAATAATTTTTATTTTTTTTGCGCCAACGGCAATTCTGATGCCGGTGACAATTCAGACGCCGACAATTAATAGACTCCCATTGACCATCAGAATTGTAGCTGCTGTCAGAATGGTCGCTGGAGTCCAAAAAAATTGACGCCGGCGTGAAAATTCGCATTACACGTATTTCGCAGGAAATTTGCCAATTTTTCATCGAAGCGAAACGGGAGAAATTCGCCCATCACTATTGTCGATTAAAAATTCTTGATTAATGTTTATATGAACACATTATCACAAAATTGTATCATGTATATCACTAGTGTAATTCTGGGATCCAATGTTACTAGCTGACTAAAATTTCATGTATAGGTACCTTAGTTTACCCACATAATTGTGGCTACTAATTTCAGGGAGCTAGATCTCAATTACTCAACATAAAAGAAAATATTGATTAGTACTGTTCCATGTCGTGATGCTTTAACGCTTGCTTTTTCCACATATTTCTCTTTTTCACCCTGAAGTTACATTTTTTCTCAAGCTGTCATGAAAATAGATCCCACAATGTGATTTCAGTTTCTGCCATTGCCAAAACACCAAGCAGTTAACTATTCTGTGATTCTGTTTCCATAACTGTCCTAAAACATATTGAATTCTGTATCAGGGACCAAGTAATAGTTTGGGGCCATTCTAATTAACTAACTTGACTCCTAAACTCTGAGCCAGTATCTCTTATTATCCATAAATTAAAAAGGCACCTCCTCTCTTTCTCTGGGAGCTGAAACTCTCTCTGTACAGGTGAGCCCTTTCTCTGTGTCTCGGCACCTTTGTGTGCTTTTATATGTACCACACAGCAGGCCTAATTATACACTGCTGTTTCTAGAATTGGAAGGATTGTATTGGCAATGCATGTTTTACAGATTTTTCTCAAGTAAAAAGAAAAATACTTTGGTGCTAGGGCTTACTCATTTTTAAAAATATGTTATAGTTGCAGAGGAAGATCACTGATACAAAACAAGAAATAGGGGTTAAGTGTAATTGATGGGTATCGCTCTCTACTATGATATTTTTTCAGCAGCTTTTGGATATAATGAGGCAGAATTAAATTACATGCTCTATACTTAGCCTTAGACAAAGTCTGCAGTAAGGTTTTACTTTTAATCACAGTGACAGAGATAATTTATTTCAATGCCACTTTTTTTGCCATAGGAGCATCTGTTAAAATTGTCCAAATATGGTAGTAATATCTGTAACATTCCTATTATTAACTGTAACACATGTGGATTAAATACAATTTTGATTATAGTATTTGAGGGTTTGCATTTAAAAGCACCATGCAGTTAGAATTAATCTGATAAATTAATAACAGTTTGCTAAGATTGTACACCCACATGCTCTATGGCATAGCAGCATGAAAAATGCTATAGGGTTAGTCACCAAGGACAAAGAACAGACAATATGTTTAACAGAACTGGAGCTAATTAATATGCTGTGTGTATGTGAGAGCAAAAGCATTTAAAGGAAATAGAAAAGTGCATATGTAGTTAAGTGCATAAACTGTAGATCAGGGGTCCCCAACCGGACAGTCCTGAACTGGGCCGCCGAACAATGAACACAGTGCGCCGAATTTGACACCGGCACATCCAAATTGGACGCCGACCCCTCTGACCCCCTCCAACAACTTCACGACCGCCACTGACCCCCTCTGACCCCCCTGTCAGCTACTTTCAGCTCTAACTTCTGAATGCTTCTGCTCTACTAAAGGATGAGTACATGCTTTCTGGTGTCCTGGAAGTCCACAATATATGAAGAGTTGAAGCAGCAACACCATGCCTCATAAAAAATATATTTATTTTGTACATTTAAAAACAGAATCTCCAGACCAATGCCTTACATGTTTTGGGCATTGCCGCCCTAAATCATAGGCATTGATTAAGCAATGATTAAAGGCAGCAATGCCTGAAACGTGTAAGGTGTTGGTCTGGGGTTCTCTGTTTTTAAATGGACTAAATATTTTTTTTTATGAAACATGGTGTTGCTGCTTCAACTTTTTATATATTAAGGACTTTGTAATTTTTTTCTGAAGTATTTTGTGATTTTTTGTTGGTTCTATTTGTTGGGGCAACTAACCTGGACTCATGATATCATGCATGTGTTTGCCTGAAATTTTATTGGTGGGTACACAAAGGTGAAGTTCCTTTTTCAGTAATCTCTATTGCAGAGGTTAATGAAGAATGGACTTTGATGGGTGGGGTTTGTGACTTTAAATAAGGGGTCCCCAATCTTTTTTACCAATAAGTCATATTTGAATATACGCAAAAAAAGCATGAAAAAAGAGTGTCCATGGGGCACCCAATAAGGGGTGTGATTGGAATTTGGAAGCCCTATGGACAGGAGGTTCTGTTTGGCAGTACCCATGACCTTTATGCGTTCAAAACTTGCTTTCAAGTCAGAAATTAACCTACTTACAGGCTGTTTGAAGCAATATCAAAGGCAGAGCCTCCATCAAAAACCACTGGCCCCAATACAAAGAAAATTCCTGGGCCCCACCACAGGACCTGCCCCAGACCCAATGCACCCAAAACACCACAGTAAAAAAGTGGTGGTCAGGAGCCCCATAGAAGATTAAAAAAAAAATAGATGATAAAAAAAATTTACATTTTGGGCCCTGGCTTGTCAAACTCCTCACCTTTATAAATGAATAACTGCTGGGATTTAAACTCATTAAATCTGTTTTTACTTGAAAACTTGTTCACTATGCAAATCATTAATTATCACAACTGCAAGCCACTAAAAATGTAGATAATAGCTACCCCGCCATTCATTTAAGCATAATAAAAACTATTTAGAGGAAATACACACCCAATTTGTATTTGCATAATAAAAGAAAATTACGATTTAACACAGGTATGTTTTCTGTAGGTTATGCGCGAAATAAACTTTGTCAATCTTGGGTACCTAAATAACCCGGGAGAGGTCAAATGAGCAACTTCTTGATTAATTGCATTTGCTTCAAAGACACTAACTTTAATTTATGAAGGAGGTACAGAGGGCAAAACCACCACAAGGCAGGTAATTAAAGAGACCACAGTTGAGTAAACTGTCTATTCAATGCTGACTGTTACCTGGGAATCTGTAGTTACTGTCTGCCACACTATCTCCAAAGGATATAAGTATGGAAAGATGTAACAATTTGTTTTTCCTGTCTGACAGTATCTGAAGGTGACCCAATTAAGAGACAGCCATAATTAACACATTTTACTGCAGCACAGCTTCTTACCTGGCATACTGGGAACATCCATAAAGGTGTTACATACAGTATGTACCATGCAGGGCATTTTACATTTTCAGTGTTTTAAGAGGAAAGAGTAGAGGTGGGACATGGTTAAAATAACCATAAGATAATATAAGATAATAAATAATAAATAAGATAACATATAACATTGTCACATCCTTGGAATCATTCTTAATCACTGACCATTATTAAAGGAAATTTTGCTTTTGACATTCTGTTAAAAAGGGAACAGAGAATAAAATATATTTCCTGTTCTATGAATTTATGAGTAGAGATGTCGCGAACTGTTCGCCGGCGAACTTGTTCGCGCGAACATCGGGTGTTCGCGCTCGCCGGAAGTTCGCGAACGTCGCGCGACGTTCGCCATTTTGGGTTCGCCATTGTTGGCGCTTTTTTTTGCCCTCTCACCCCAGACCAGCAGGTACATGGCAGCCAATCAGGAAGCTCTCCCCTGGACCACTCCCCTTCCCTATAAAAACCGAAGCCCTGCAGCGTTTTTTCACTCTGCCTGTGTGTGCTGAAGAGATAGTGTAGGGAGAGAGCTGCTGCCTGTTAGTGATTTCAGGGACAGTTGAAAGTTTGCTGGCTAGTAATCGTTTTGATACTGCTCTGTTATTGGAGGGACAGAAGTCTGCAGGGGTTTGAGGGACATTTTAGCTTAGGTAGCTTTGCTGGCTAGTAATCTACCTTCTACTGCAGTGCTCTGTATGTAGCTGCAGTGGGCAGCTGTCCTGCTTCTGATCTCATCTGCTGACTGCTGCAATAACAGTAGTCCTTGTAAGGACTGCTTTTATTTATTTTTTTGTTGTTTTACTACTACTACTACTACTACTACTATAAGAGCCCAGTGCTATTAGTCTAGCAGTGTTGGGGAGTGGGACTGGTGTGCTAATCTGCTGCTCCTAGTAGTTCAGCAGCACCAACTTTAATTTTTTTTTTTTAATATTCATTTTTTTTTATTTTACTTTTTTTTATTTTACTACCGCTGTAGTAGTGTATAAGTTGACCTTTTAGGCATTATTTGCCCTGTAGGCATTATTTGCACACTGTTTTCTTCAACCCGCCATCGAGCTGTGTGACCTTGTTCCCATTCTGTCTAAATATCCATAATATTACCGTCTCCAGAAAAAACACCGGAGTCACTTTTTTCAAGCAGCATTCATATATTTTACGTAATCCGTATCCACCGCTGTAGTAGTGTATACGTTGGCCTTGTAGGCATTATTTGCACACTGTTTTCTTCAACCCGCCATCGAGCTGTGTGACCTTGTTCCCATTCTGTCTAAATATCCATAATATTACCGTCTCCAGAAAAAACACCGGAGTCACTTTTTTCAAGCAGCATTCATATATTTTACGTAATCCGTATCCACCGCTGTAGTAGTGTATACGTTGGCCTTGTAGGCATTATTTGCACACTGTTTTCTTCAACCCGCCATCGAGCTGTGTGACCTTGTTCCCATTCTGTCTAAATATCCATAATATTACCGTCTCCAGAAAAAACACCGGAGTCACTTTTTTCAAGCAGCCATAATATATTTTACGTAATCCGTATCCACCGCTGTAGTAGTGTATACGTTGACCTTGTAGGCATTGTTTGCCCAGTTTTTTTGGCCACAGCCACTGAAGCACAGAGGCCAGAAAAAATATGCCATATAAATGCTGAAAATAGTCATTTTTTGCCATACGTTGACTCAACGTATATGGCAAAAAATGACTATTTTCAGCATTTATGTGGCATATTTTTTCTGGCAACTGTGCTTCAGTGGCTGCAACCAAAAAAACTGGGCAAACAATGTCTACAAGGTCAACGTATGGCGAAAAATTACTATTTCAGCATTTATATGGCATATTTTTTCTGGCAACTGTGCTTCAGTGGCTGCGTCCAAAAAAACTGGGCAAACAATGTCTACAAGGTCAACGTATGGCGAAAAATGACTATTTTCAGCATTTATATGGCATATTTTTTCTGGCAACTGTGCTTCAGTGGCTGCGTCCAAAAAACTGGGCAAACAATGCCTACAAGGTCAACGTATGGCAGTTGTTTAAAGAGAACAGTAGATTACTAGCCAGCAAAGCTACCTAAGCTAAAATGTCCCTCAAATCCCTGCAGACTTCTGTCCCTCCAATACAGAGCAGTATCAAGCAGATTACTAGCCAGCAAACTTACTATCATCTGTCCCTGAAATCACTAACAGCTCTCCCCCTACACTATCTCTTCCAAGCACACACAGGCAGATTTTTCAGATACATTTTTGCCCTTGATCCCCCTCTGGCATGCCACTGTCCAGGTCGTTGCACCCTTTAAACAACTTTAAAATCATTTTTCTGGCCAGAAATGTCTTTTCTAGATGTTAAAGTTCGCCTTCCCATTGAAGTCTATGGGGTTCGCGAACCGTTCGCGAACCGCTCGCATTTTTGCGCAAGTTCGCGAATATGTTCGCGAACTTTTTTTCCGACGTTCGCTACATCCCTATTTATGAGAGTAATACATAAATCTAATCTGATCAAATTCACAAGATGCCCTTTTGAAGAAGCTATTTGTCTGATCTTTACTTTTCCTTTCAAAGATACAAGCCTTTCAAACCATATATTTAAAAATCACCTTTAAAAAATATCTTTTTTAAAAAGAGCAGTGTTTTAGTTCTCAGTGTTGTTACTGGTTATTTGCTACATCAAAATCAATAACAGCTGGGGCTATAACTGTGAGCAATGTTGTGATTAAAAGATCTTTTCCATGAGATACTATTTACTATAGTTTTCATCAAGAATTTACAATCATGCACTGAAAGCAGTTCCCTATTGTCAATATAACATTTGATGGTCACCTGGGGGGGGGGGCGATCGAGGAGTACGGATATAAGCAAGCGAGAAACTAATAGTCCCCATCCCAGTCACAACAAGGTTATCAGTTATTTCTTTCTGTGGCTAGTTGTCACTACAGTGACCACAGTATTAAAGCTGAAGCAAAAGTGGTTGTTGACCTTTTCTTCTGAGCTGGACCCTTATGAGCTAGGCTTGGGCAGCTTAAGGGAAATATCTACACAGAAGAAGGGCTGCTACAGAAACAGCATGGTAGAGTGGTTGGTTGACCTTACCCTATGAGCCGGTATTGCTGGAGGCAGGTCTCCACAGTGTGGATGGGTAGCTACTGGACCAGCATGGCAAAGTGGTTGGTTGACCTTACCCTCTGAGCCAGGCATGTATGGCTGGAGGGGGAGTCTCTACAGAGCAGTCAGGCTGTTACAGATGGAGCACAGTAGAGTGGCCAGTTGGCCTTACTCTTTGAGCTGGGCTGTCTGAGCAGTTCTCCACAGTGAGGAAGGGCTGCTATTGAAGCATCATAGTAGAGTGGCCAGTTGGCTTTATCCTCGTAGCTGGGCTATTGGAGCTGAGTCTCAGTAGAGTGGAACAGCACAGTAGAGTGGCTGGTTGGCCTTACCCTTGAAGCTGGGCTGTCAGAGCTGGGTCCCCACAGTGAGGAAGGGCTGCTATGGAAGCAGCACAGTAGAGTGGCTGGTTGGCCTTACCCTCAGAGCTGGGCTGTTGGAACTGGGTCTCCACAGCGAGGAAGGGCTGCTACTGAAGCAGCATAGTAGAGTGGCTGGTTGGCCTTACCCTCAGAGCTGGGCTGTTGGAACTGGGTCTCCACAGCGAGGAAGGGCTGCTACTGAAGCAGCATAGTAGAGGGGCTGGTTCGCCTTACCCTCTGAGCTTGGCTGTTGGAGCTGGGTCTCCGCAGCAAGCTGGGCAGTCGGATCTGGATCTTTACAGTGAGGAAGGTCTGCTATGGAAGCAGCATAGTCGAGTGGCTGGTTAGCCTTACCCTCAGAGCTGGGCTGTTTATTTGATAAAATGTGAATAAATGCTGTTGCAATTTTACCCCATCTGGCTCCTGGTGTTTCATTAAAGGGGACCCGTCACCAAAAAAAAAACATTCCAAATCCTATTTTATCTCATTAGTCAAGCAAAATGAACTTTAATTACACTATATAAATTATTTGAATCTTGTTTCCTTCAGTCTGGGTATTCATAATTATAACAAGCAGGCAGCAGCCATTTTGTGGACACTGTTATTAAGGCAAGTCTTGCATCATCTCAGAATCTTGTTTGTGCACCAGAATGGGGGACCTGATGTCCATTTCCTTGCCCTGACTACACAATTAAATGGTAAAGAGAATGGGGGAAGGTGTGGAGAGCAGTGACATCTAGGAAGTGCTGAATGGAAAGTGAAAGTAATTGTCTGCCTCGCCTCTATGCCACTGGCATAGAGGAGGGGCAGACAATATTTGATTGACAGCTGAGATTTTTAAATGAGCTTACAACAGCTATGAATGCTTTAATAAAAAATAGAAATTGGATTTCATGTTTAATTTGAAAAGGACTTTTATTATACAGATTTTTGTGTCTGGATGACAGGTCCACTTTAAGGTATGTAACAATGGGGTTAAGTGGGATGGCTGAAAGCGAAGGGTCAATTAAGGAGTCCCCTTGTCATGAATTCTGACTTTGACATATACATTAACATTCTAGTACTATGCAAAATACTGTTTGTACCAAAGAAAACTATTCATAGACAGAGCTGAGAAAATTCATATGCACTATTTTCATTTGGGGGTCCTCATATGCCCATGTGCTTTGGTATATCTATGCATATTGGGCATAAAACTGTGCAGTAGACCCTTGGTGTTAATATTTAGGGTGTTTTCCAATTGTATGTAAGAAATTGGGTGAGATAAATTTGGCCAATTGCAATATTTTCAGGTGATTTTCAGAAACGTCATAAAAACCACCGCATTTTAACGTAGCTTTGCAGTATGGTAGTTTAAAGTTGAAAGACATAATTACCTATTTTAGATTTGTCAAAATGTGTACTTTACAAAAATATATGTTGATATTCCGGCTTTGACCCTTGCCTGTCTGACTCCGTTTGAATTCTTCCTGTACCGACCCGGCCTGATTTGACTATGTCTTTTGTCTAGTCCTTGTACTGCCCCAAAGACTTTGCCTTACTATCGTGCCCCTTTGCTCGTCCAGAACCCTTTGCTTGGCACCTCTCTTATTAAGACCTGGCGGCATCCAATTAGCCGAGGGCTCCTCCCGAGGTGAAAGTTGGCTGTTTTAGGCAGAAGCAAGAGCCAAGACCAGGGTGCTTAGCATTGGTTCTGGATTAAGGGTGCTGATCGTGTCAGCTGCTTTGGTAAATCTATGCATATTTAGCATCAAACTGGTCAGTAGACCCTTGGCATTCATATTTAGGGTGTTGTACCATTGTATGTAAAAAATTGGATGAGATAAATGTGGCAAATTTAAATATTTTTGTAATTGTAATCCATCAAATTAGTATGCACAAGGTCAATTTTGGGGTCGTTACATGCTATATACTTTGATAAACCTATGTACATTCAGTATCAAACTGTTCAGTGTACCCCAGGCATTCATATTTAGGGTGTTTTACCTTGGCGCCTAATAGTATGTGGGAGATAATTACAGAAGTTAGCTCAAATGGGGTGTCTACATTTTGGGGCCCTTATGGTCCCGTACTTAGGTAAACATATACATATTATACATAAAAATATTCAGTGGACCCGAGGCTTTCACATTTATTGTGTTTTATTTTGGTATCTAATATTATATGGGAGATAAGATGCTACAAGTTGGAAGTTTTTAGGTGATTTTTGGAAATGTCACCAAAATTGCCAAATTTAGGAAAGGTTTGCGGCTTGGTGCTTTGGAGTAGAAATATATGCATACCCAATCTGGATTTGGGGGAATGTGTACTTTACCAAAATATTCAGTGTTGAACGTACTTCTTTCTATCTTTGCCCCAAAAAAATGCTGTAAATGCGTTGATTTTGCAGTATCTGGAATTACAAAACTGATAGATTGATTGGGTTTTCTTAATTTTGGGGCCTCTGCATGCCACATACTTAGGTAAACCAATACACATTGGGCATCAAACTGTTCAGTGGACTCCTGGCATTCATATTTAGGGTGTAGCTGATAGCTAATGATATGTGGGGGATATGATGCTGTAGACTGGAAGCATTGAGGTAATTTTTCAAAAAATTCATACATTTTTATAACAAATGAAAACTTTAGGAAATAATTTCAACTTGGTAATTTGGAGTACATAGATATATTTACCCATTTTGGGTTTGCTAGAATCTGGTCTTTGTAATGATGTGCAGTATTCTAGGGCAAACCTACTGTTGTGGAATGTTTGGCCTTGAAATCAGAAGTATGTCAAATCTGCTGTGTTCTCGTACTTAAAATATATAATGTTTCATGGTGTACGTGTTTGTATTATAGGAAACATTTTTTTCATTTTTTTATACACTTAGAAGCCTATATCTTTTTACAGAAGTGGAATTACACCAAAATTGTAGCATATTTTGAAAGCTTAGGTTGACCTCACCACAGTTGAGATGGACTGCATGTGCTACAGTGTTTTGATTTCCCAGAGACAATTTGCTATTTTTTAATAGGCAATGTATTTGCTTTCAGTATGTACCCACTCCTTATTTAGAGGCCAGATGTGTTAGCCAATTGTCTAAAATGTAAGCATGCCTGGGCACAGCGTAAAAGTGTGAATATGATCATCAATATTATGATACATCATACTATTTTTTCCATGCTCAGTGACCTACATTTTGTGCTCCTTATACTAGTTATGTGCATTTGTTTACTGGCCATCGATGCAACCAGTTTTTAAATGGTGACATAAATTCCAACTTTGTAATGCGCAAATATTGTTGAGACTGGGTCATCGTACAGCAGATTAAATAGTGAGGTTAACATTTTTGGTGTTTAGTACTGTTAGGTGTCCATCCCCTTATTAAGCTTCAACTTGCAATTTTTGTGAACAGTACTGACAATTTGCCCTATTTAAAACATTGGGACACATTCATTAATACTGATCAAATAGTCACCTATCTGACAGTGCAATTGTGAAATTCTCTTTGAGCCAAACCTTGCACAAGCCTGTGTTACGTTCAGACTCATATAATGACGTTTCAGATACTGTACTGTAGAGAACCTGGAAGAACGCCAACAAAAGAAAGGTTGTAATGATAATAAAATAAATAAATACAAATTAGTGTTTATATCAGGTCTTAGTTTATATCAATAATGACATAAAATAGTAAATTATATGGAAACATGTTTAACAATATGATTGTAATAAAAAATTAGCTAAAAAAATGTTAATATAAACCAACATGCTGTATAAAATGTTTTACCAGTTAAAATAAATGGCTAACTGGACACAATTTTTCTGGGCAGCAATGTTGCAGGTGTGTGCACATTGGCATCATTCATCATCATCACTTTGACAGTCCACCCTTTAGAATGTCTTGTTGTGTAACTTGTTTATTGTGGACCACACTGCATTATTATGTCCAGAATACAAAGGGATTGGAAAATGAATTAGAATACTAAAAGTGACTCTTGAAGGGAATATTTCCTTTCAAGAATATATTTACAGAGTTCGGACTCAGAGTTCTGTCCACTGAGATGGAACACATTCCGCATAATTTTACTCTTTCAGAATATTTAAATTATTTCAATGGTAAAAATAAGCTTCTATCTCCCCTTTGCATTTCTAAAAGTAGTGTTTTTTTACATCTTCATGCATGCAACCACATTGAAAGTGCTAGAAAAAATAATCCATTAATTACTGTCAAAACATTTTCATATGTTTAGCACTAGAATTTTTCAGTCATCTGATTACTGCAGTTTTTTAAACTAAAAAGTTGTAACAATCAAATACAAATACTGTTTATTACACCATGTGGTTTTTTTTTCTAATAAATACAATATCATAGATGGGGCTGACTGGCAATATTTAGAGACACGTGATTTTGATTCACGGGTACGAGATTTAATATCCAGAAACCCACTGCATAAAAGCAGTCCTAGGTTTTATGTAATCGGTAAATCAGCTCCATGAATGATTTTTTATTTACCTAATAAAATAAGGATCATTTAAGGTTGCACGAGCAAGTGCAAAGCTGAAAACACATCATTCACAAGGTATTATTTATATGCTACGAGAGATGGGAGATTAATGGGAGACAGGAAGACCAGTAAGTAGGAAATTGCAATAGTCTTAATGGGATAGGAAAAGCACATGAATTAGGGTTTAGTCTTTTGTATGTGAAAGAAAGGGGCATAACTTGATTATACTGCGGAGGAAGAAGTGGCAGGTTTTGGCAGTAGTATTAATATGATTATAGAAGGAGAGAGACTGGTCATGATCCCCAATTAGCAAGCTGAATTAATAGGGTTAATGGTCATGCCATGAATAGAAATGGTAAAAGGAAGATATGGCATAGGTTTGGGTGAAAAGACCATGAGCTCAGTTTCAGCAGTCAGCAATCTGGGTCTGAACATCAGTGGTTAGTGAAGGGGTGTCTAAATTTATCTGGATGTCATCGGCATAGAGTTGATTTTTAAGTCCAAACAAAGTTATAAGGTCTTCTAAAGAGAGAGTGTACAAGGAGAACAACAAAGGACCAAGAACAGGACCCTGAGGCGCCCCCACACTAAGATAAACTGGGGGAAAGAATTGTTAGCAAAAGTAACAGAAAAAGAGCGGTCAGAAAAATAAGAAGAGAAGATGTAACTTGATCCTGGACACCAAGGGGCAGATGTATTAACCCTCGATATTCGACTGGGGAGGAGAAATCGATCGATGCAGTGTGGATGGTCGCCTTTTCGCCGTTTCTGAAGAGGACAGGAAGTGGATTTTCTGTAAGTTATTTCTTTATAAAGGCTTTGCTTTTTAAAAGTTTAATTTGTCTTGGTGTTTATTTTTTGTTGTGCACTAACGAATTTTTAAACATTTTTTTTAAGGTTACTGGTCCTTTAAGAGTGAATTTCCTCTCCACATCCCGTCCATACGTTATTAGAAAAACTAGAACATTCATGCGGTAGGAACAAGCCCAAGCAGCAATTACTGCAAAGTGCTTTTATTTACACAACATGTTTTAGGTGTCAAACCTTTTATCAGCGCTTGATGTAGGGTTTGACACCCGAAACATGTCGTGTAAATAAATGCACTTTGCAGTAATTTCTGCTTGGGCTTGTTCCTACCACATGAATGTTCTAATAGTGTCAAGCCAGGGCTGGATGGCTTTTTAGCATGCCAGGAAATACAGGTTTATTGAAAATAGCTCTTAGTACCAAGCAGATCCATAAGCTGATCTGATTGCCATCTTGGATTTAGTAATGAATTTATCTGATGCAAATTAGAGAGGCTTCAGAAAGGTCTTTCTTAGTGATGAGTGAATTCTTTCACCAGGAATGGATTCGCTGCAAAATTCACACTTCTCCATCTGCAATTTTTTTTCACAAAACTGTGGCAAAAATCTGGCTCTTGACTTCAATGCATTTCACGAATTGGGACAGGTTTGCTCATCACTAGTCTTTTTCCCTTCCTCTAGATCAACTAGCAGTTAGGCAGATTTTATACAGATATATTAAAGGTTGAACTTAATGGACATGTGTCTTGTTTCAACCTAAGGTGCTATGTTAATTAGAAATTTCAACTAATATTATCTTTTTGACTAGGGATAGGCACATTTAGGCACACAGAATTTAAGGCACATTAGAATTTGACCATGCAGACTTTCACTGAAAAGACAATGAGGTCTGTTGCACTAAAAAAAATAAATAAAAAAAAAATATATATATATATCATACCTCCCAACATTTTGGAAGTAAAAAGAGGGACAAAAAATAGTTTTCCGCATGTAGCGCAGCAATTTTTTGACCACACCCCTTTCTGTGGCCACACCCCCTAATTACCATGTTTGTTCTACAAAATTTGGCAGGTTATGAAAGTTCGAAAATAATTCTCCTTATCTAAACTGTGTTTTTGTGTCTCAAAATTGTTACAAAGTATCTTATTTGCACCTGTGGCTGTTCTGGGCTCTCTGCTAAAAGCCAATTAAGTGAGAAACTTTGTTTCTTTTTCTGGCTGTTCAGTGCAGAGAAAAGAGGGACTTTCCAGTACAAATGAGGGACTGCGGGTTGAGCTGTCAAAAGAGGGACTGTCCCTCCGAAAAAGGGACAGTTGGGAGGTATGATATATTTATATATATGTATCTGTCTGTCCCCTGTCCTCCACCTGTCTGTTTATGGAGCTCTCTGGGAATGGGTGTAGCATAGTGAAAAAATAACTTCTCTAACAAGGTAGGACAATGCATATGCAATTGCATGCAATCCACTGGAATGCAATTTTACCTTCCCTCCAGTGCTGTTCATCACTATTTATGACTACTGATGGAAGATGAAGTACCAATTTGCAATTTGCGAAATGGCGAAAAATTTGCAAAACACATTGAAGTCAATCGGCATCAAAAATATTTTTACGCTCGTCAAATTTGACGCCCATGACAATTATTATATGCCCGCCTATTTTGGCCAAATGCATTAAAGTCAATGGGCGTATAATAATAATTTTGATATGCGACAATGTGTATGCACATGGCTATTTTGACGCATGCCCACATTTTTCTACTGCAGCAGAATCTTCACCGGCGAATTCTCGCTGCAGTTTTGCTCATTTATTCACCAGAGCAAATTTATTCACCTATCACTAATAAAAAGTATACTACTGGTATTTTTATTTCCAAACTGCAGTGCTATTCCCCAACTGGGCTTTCTACATTGACTGATATGGCCCAGCCTCAGAGCAACTTAGTGGGAAGTGCTCATCTGCTATTATCTCTCACCTTGTTATGAGATAAGGGGAATGGGTGACCAAATGTTGCATCACAAAGAGGCCTAATACATGCTTTATTAGATTTAGTCTTAAAACAACAGTAGTATTCTCTATAAATTTAACTCCATCAAGTGCTGAAACAATGTAACCCTGCAATATTGTAACCATGTCATTTTCTGAGCAAAATGGAAAAGTCAAAATTGGAAGTTTGGCTAACAAATTTATTCACTGTCCTTTTACTCTGGTAAATTACATTTTACAATTCCATTATAATTTGTTAAAATTATTTTTTGTGCAGTTTTGGTTTACAAGGTATTTTGGGTAATTTGCAGTCAGAAAAAATGATATTCTGGTCCAAGCTTCAGGTAGATGGCTAAAATTAGGCGCACCTAATTATTGTGTTGTTGGCTCATAAATTAGCCACATTCTATTTATAAAATAAGAGAAGAAAAATGGAGAGAAACACCAAAAGAATTACAAATGAGATTAAGTAAATAGGTTATTGAAAGCCTAGATAGAGTTAAACCGAGCAATATAAATACAGACATCTGAAACAAGGCATTCTCAGCAGTCTTTGAATGCTTTGGCTTTTCCCCCACAGAGTCTAATGCACTATGTTACTTCTGGCTATTCAATTGCAAACATTAAGACTTTTCGATTTCGGTATGTAATCAAAAAGCAGGGCTTAAGTTGCTAGTTTAATTTCAGGATTCATACAATATGTTTCCTAAAAGGTTTCCAGAGATTAGAAATACTGCATTTTTTCTGAGTAAAAACAGTGCCCATTACTGTTAGAAAATTCACTTTAAATTACCCAATGTCTCTTAAAGCAATAGTCCTTTGAGGCAGTGCAATGCAAGGGAGTGTAAGGGTCATTCTTGACCCCTGGACGTTGTGCTCTTCACTGAGCACTGATCAGTGGTGTAACTAGGAAACTATGCACAAGGGTACAAAATGCCCCTCCCCCTTGTCCCAATGGAACATGTGCTGCACGCATGATCTTACCTTTGGGCCTCACTGTAGTGGGCTGCAGTGACTCCAGTGGGCCCTACTGGTGGTCAAACCCGGGTGCAGTTGCACCCCCTGCTCCCTTGGTAGTTACACTACTGACACCCGCCTCAGACTGATGTGTATATTGAAAGGAGTGCTGCCTAATGAAGGCTGGGGTCCATTCAGAGTACATTCCACAAGAGCGAAAAGGCATGTAAATATATGCCTAACACCATGTGCAAAGTAAAACAAACTGGCCAATTGCCTACTTTTTTGCACTTGCCTGAAAAATATTTATATGGTGCATATTGCACAGCACTTTACAGAGGTTGTTCATCATTCATATGAGTCTTTGTTCCAGTGGAACATACCTATCTAAAGACCATACATACAGTAGCCTGCCTGTTTTTGGAGAGTCAGTTGAAACCCATGCAGACCCAGGTATAACATACAGACTCCTGCATGCAAATAGTGCCCTTTTCAAACCTGAACCCATTTCTCCAGAGCCATAAGACAAAAAAAATAATTGCCAAAGTATACAGTACATGCAGCAGTGCCTTTCACCTTTCTAGGTAACAAGGACCATAAATGTCTGCCTGTGCAGTTGATGACCAATCAGAAGTAGAAATTGCACATACACTAGCTGTGAAATTTTGGCCATGTACTTTGTGAGACCATGGGCTATTATAAAGACCAGTTGTTACAATATTCGATAACAAACCTAATTTGTCTAAATACAATGGATATACCAAGTAGATTTGGAATTATTTCACAGATCCCCAGTTGTTATACAGGGACAGCCCTGAACCACAAATTGTTTGAAAACAAAAAAGGAGTTCAAGCTTGAATATTAAACAGTGAGGACCATCATATTTATATGAGTAAAGCAATCAAAATTTTCTACTGCATAAAATGTGCTGTGGTGGTTTATAGTTTTTACATTTGAAGCTAAAGGCAAAACACTGTGTATAAGAGTAGAAAAAATGCCTTAAAATAGTAATATATAAATATACTTAAAGTTAAATCTAAAACTAAACACAGTAAACTACAGTTTTATATGTAAATAATCAATACTTTTACCATAACCACCTATAGGCCATTGAATATGCACAGTTGGGAAAGTGTTAAAACAGACATTTAAAAATGAAAGATTTGATTGTGTTAATTAATAGCTTCCCCACAGGAAACACCTGAAGCTTCAGGGGTGGCCTTTTAACAACCCTGAGCACAATCTGAGAATTAACAAGTAGTTGTGAACATAAAGCGTATATCAAACAAAGGACTAATTGCTTTATATAATACAAGTGGCCCTGAGTTATGGAAGTTCTATAATCATAGTATTTGGAAGTGTTCAGGAATGAGTACTAATGTGATCACATATACAATACCTCTTGTGTCAAAAACAATTATTTTTAATCCAACCCCTAAATTTCAATAGCAGCTCAAAAAGATTCTTGATGCAGCTGCAACACATTGTTGGATTTCAGAAGAGACAAGACATTATCTATTTGTGGAAGAACTGCTAAGGCCTGTGATATATACTTTACCTAAAGTACATGAAAATTTTACACGGCCACCAGGGCAGCTCAAAAAGATTCTTGATGCAGCTGCAACACATTGTTGGATTTCAGAAGAGACAAGACATTATCTATTTGTGGAAGAACTGCTAAGGCCTGTGATATATACTTTACCTAAAGTACATGAAAATTTTACACGGCCACCAGGGCGGCCAATTATATCAGTGAGGGGGTCAATAATGGAGTGCATTGCTAAATATGTGGATGAATTATTGCAACCTATATTTCGAGGGTTGGGCAACATTTTAAGTGATAGTAATGACTTTTTACAAGTAATTAATGCTATACAATGTGACCAAATGGATTTTTACTTTGTCACTTTCCATGTACAGAATTAGTACACGTGTATTCCACAATCAAGGACTTAAAGCAGCAATAGACGTCCTAAAAGACTACTACTGAATTAGAAAGAACTACTTTAAATTTGAGGACCAATGTTATTTGCAAGCATCTGGGATGGCCATGGGCTCTAATGTTGCACCCACATACACCAATATCTACATGTACCAATATGAATTGGAATACAGTTTGAGTCATCCCAAATTTCATTAATTTCGTGGGCTAGTACAGACACTATATTTACAATCTGTTTTTTGTATGGTTTGGTACATCAGAGGACTTAACAGAGTTTATTAATAAATTGCCTACTCTGGTCAGGCTGACATTACATTATTATAAAGATTAATAAAAAAGGACCAGGTTATCCCTATTAATTACAAAAGAACTCACTTTTGATGATGCGGAGGTTTAATTACCAATAAGAGTTAGATTCCAAAGAAAAAAAGCAGTAAACCCCCTTACTACCGACGATCAACTAATTGTAGGTTAATCAATTAATAGTGCACAGTGCTCAAGACTCAATTTCAATTGATTGACACAGATTCCTGAATCAATTAAGAATCAATTAAGATTTCTGAATCAATTAAGAATTGCCAAAATTACTTCAACTTACTTCTCAGTTAATTATTACAAAAGAAAAAGGTGTTTTTTACACCAATTAATAGGTCAATTAAAGATTACCATTATTGCATCAAAATATACCCTAATTAATTGTTCAGATAAAAGGATTTTTAAATGTAAAGTGCTAGTGCTGTAATAAATTGTGTCTACTCACTACTTAAACAACTGGGATTAATTAGTAGCCAAAGATTCCTAGTGAAAGTGCTAATGTGCAATAAATATAATATTAAAGATGAGTTCAATGTTCATTAAATACATTCAAACAACCAGCATTTATAAATTTATAGAAAATGGAATATAGTAGAGAGGTGGAGTTGTCCCCAGAAACTTCTATTGGTATTTTGCTAGGCCCTGGACACCACACAGAGGAGAAAGCAAGACACTGGGGACTGTGGTTATCGATTGTTACCTTACTAACTCAAGGAGGAGATCTAAATAACCTGAAAAACCACAAAACCCAAGCCTCTGGAAAGAAGAATGAAGAGTAGTAAAAGCGTTTACTGAAGACTAAATTCAGGCCTTGAAAAAGCGTTCAGTGAAACGTGCGTCGTCAAGCCTTTGTAAGTTTAAGTTCTTTTAACTTTGATCCTAATCTACTATCGTTCAGCGTAAAGTGTGTTGGCAAGCCTTTGTTATTTTAAGTTCTTTTAACTTTGATCCTAATCTACTATCGTTCAGCGTAAGGTGTGTTGGCAAGCCTTTGTTATTTTAAATTCTTTTAACTTTGATCCTAATCTACTATCGTTCAGAGAAACATGCGTTGGCAAGCCTTTGGGAGAGGAGAGCTGGACATAATTGCATTACAGATAATTATGGTATAAATGGCATTAGAGACCTGGTGGGATAAAACATGTGGGACATAGGGATTAAAAAAAGAAGAGGAGTTTGTCTTTAAATGTATCATGAAATTAACTTTTGGAAAGTGTAATAAGGGATAAGATACTTGAATACATTGCAACTCACAATACGATGAGTTTGCTCGAACATGGTTTTATGTACAACAGACCTTCCTAGAAAAAATTGCTAATTGATTATTGGTTATTGAATCAGTTTAGAAATATGGGCCTTGAACATAACATGTGTACTTGGCTAGAGAACTGGTTGAAGGATAGATAACAAAGAGTGGTGGTAAATTGAACCTGCTATGGAGTTTTAAAAACACGTAATTCTGAGAATGGAAGGTACATGCCAGTGTAATGGTTTCTTTGCATGACTTCAAGCACTCTTGAATACCATCTTGCCAAGACTGAAGAGTTGTTGAATGTTAATGTATTTATTGATTTATATAAATGAATTGTCTTGTGATAATGGACATATACATTTATTGTGAGTAAGACACATACAATGGATATAAATGAAATGAACATCAGTGTAATTACCGATAAGTGAATGTAAAACTGGAGATGTACAAGAGCTGACCAACAGGCATTGCCACAGGGGGAGTTTATTGTTAAGTATTTTTTACTTAATTATACCAGAGGTATCTTATGGCCTAAGGCAAAACTGACTGTGCAAAACTATTGGAAATTAACTTTACTGTTCTAACTGGCCTATCAGTGTTTTCTCTGATAGAGAATCAAATGGTATGTACAGTAAATAATGTAATGATGTATGTAGTGTTTCCCCTCCAAATAGGTTTGCTTCTGGGCATTTTGTCCCAGGTCTAATTCAGAAATTCTAACTAATACTAAGGTCAAAAGACTGCAAGAAGAGTATTTATTATATATCAAGCAAGTTAACCCAAGAATTAACCTTTTAATCAAGAGTTAACCCATTTAGCCCATGTTTCTCATCTGAGGCATGTTTATACCAGATTATGTGAAAAGGTATGCATTTTCTGCAAGCAAGTAGCTATATACTGATCTGTCAAAAGATATATGATCCTAATAGAAAAAGGTTAATCCTTTTAATGTTAAGTGATATAGAATTTAAACTTTAAAGATCAGAAAAAAACTGCACAGAGTGCAAATATAATAAGCAGGTGCAATTAGACTCTAACCTCTTGGAACTTCATATTTTATTTGCTGAGCATATTAAAAATGGAAACCATTAAGGTCAATGTGCACTCTTCTATTTCCAAGAAAATCTTGGAGTGCTGCCCTACAAGTACTCTAAAGTAATCTAAGTGCTGCCCTATAAGTACTGTAATTCAAAGTCCCTTTGACAAGAAGGTACAGAAGTTTTGCCTGTTACTGTAAAGTGTTTATTTTAAGGCTTAGTGCATAGTATGTGTGGCAATAGGCAACTGGTTCTCCTTGGAGTAACTGACAAATCTCACACTGGGCAATTTTTCCTGTTTTCTTCTTTTCCCACTACTGCAAGGTGCAAAACAAGACTCATTGACACTAAATCACAATTAAAATATATCATGTATAATGAAGGAAATAGCTGGCTTTCTTGCTAGTGTCTTTATTACTCAATGGGTACTAGTGATGAGCAAGTTTTGCTAAATGCATTGCAGTCAATGTGCATTTCATTTTGCAGCCACCTTTTATGCACAAACTACATTGGAGCTAATGGACATTATTTTGCACACAATACAGTGGGCATTTTTCTTTATGGCAACTTATTCTATACAAAATACAAGAAAATCATTGAGAATTTATTTTCGCTATATCTTTTTCCATGCAAATACATTAAAGTCAATGGGCTTATATTTGTGGCAACTTTTTCTGTGCAAAATACATCAAAAGTGAACGGGCGTTTTCTAACAGCATCTTTTTTTCATTTCATAATACATTGGGCTCATTGGGTGTTTTGCTGCTGCACTTCTTTTTTGCTTCAAAATTTTGCCAAAGTTTGGCAAAATATTTTTCCGCAGATTAATGTTCCCTCTAATTCTTTCTTGGCTATGTGCAGAAAAAAATATTTTGTGCGCACATTTTATACTTGTGTCCGCATTTTTAACATACTGTGTGCTCAGATCACAATAAATAATGTATTGTATTTATTCTTTGTGCGCACAATAATTTGTTCTGTGTTCTAGCCTAAAAATTTGTGTGTGTTCGTACACAAGCGCACACCTTAGAGAGAACATATAATGCTGAATTTTGCCATGAATCCATACCTGGCAAAAAAAATTTGTATCATTAATGGTTACACTACATATCAAATAGAGATCAACATGGTTTGAAATACAGACCAAACTGTGTCTCTAACTGACAAGGATAACAAAAATAATAGTTAAAATAAGTTATCCACCTAATTAACTTCCAGCAATTGATCTAATTATGGAAATGGCTGGATGTTTTTTTTTAGCCTGAAAACTAATTACAAACTGGTTTGCTTCATGCCAGTCAAATGATATTGTTAGTTTGTTACCATCATCCAACTGTAAATGATTAAGAGAACAGCAACCTCTTCAGATTTATTTATTTCAGAAGTGTTTCCTAACTTTGGAGACACAGATAAAGTAAAAGCATTACAATATGGTTACACTTATCACTGCATATTATCAAAATGTCTGTTGTTTTAATTGTTTGGAATTAAAAGGAGGATAAAATTAACAATTTTGTACAATATGCAATAAATGTAATGTAATTTAATGTATGTTCAATGTATGAGACATAAGTATGTGATACAAGCCACACCTATGTCCACCAAACAGTTTTTAATCATCAAATAGGGATTAGCAGCATTTTTTGTCTTTTATATGTATGAATCATATATATGAAGAATTACAGCAAAATAAAACACAGTATGCAAAAGTATTGTATACTGTATAAAATAATGTAAAGTACACTATATGGTCAAAAGTATCCAGACCCCTTCTGAATGAATGTCTTCAAGCTTCTGTTGGAGTGGTGTAAAGGTCTCTAACATTGGACTCTGGAGCAGTGAAAATATGTTCTCTGAAGTGAGTCAGGCTCACTCATCTAGGTTGATGGGCAAACCCGATTTTAAGTTGCACTGTGGCCATCCTGCATGGTACAGAGCAAGCAGGGCTCTTTTGCAAACTGTACTTAACAGGAGACAAATAATTCCCTTCAAGGGAACTAATATTGGAGTATTGGATCTTTCTCCATAGTACCCTCTGACTAGAGTTTAATCTTCTCCGCAATAAAGAGAGAAGGATGGAAAGATTGGCAGAACTTACAACTTTCTTTACGAGGAGAGAACAGGATAAAAAATGTATACAGCACTTACAGTATACAGAAAGTTCAAATTTATAGGTAATACACAGAATTAAATATTCCTGTCATAATTAGTGATGGGCGAATTTATTCGCCAGGCAAGAATTTGCTGCAAATTTGCATGTTTTGTGCGTTAATGTGTGTCAAATGTCGCCTTTCACTAATTTTTCACCCGCAAAATGGGACAAATTCGCCCATCACTAGTCATAATCACAAGGAAAGTAAAAGTTCCACTGGGAGATAGAATGTACTTTCATATTTGTGAATAAATGTCAAACATATTACTGCAGTTACAATGGATAGAGAAGATTGACCTGGGCACTTTTATTCATTTTACTCATGACAAACACTGACTCTGTTAAAATAACAGCCAGATCTATGCCCAGTTTGAGCCTTCACAATAGCAGAATGTGATGCAGAGGTAGGGAATTGTGCAGATTTAGTCCCGCAGTGCTCTGCATGCCAAGAGAGCAGAAACAGGGCAGAGGTTTAATGGATTTAGGGACCCATTAACTTTTTATGGGTCTCGGAAAAGTGTTACTGCTAAAATCTGTGCAATAAACTTGGATAGCTCATTCCAGAAGGCTCTCAGCGTTCCTCATTGACACTCCCCTCCTGTCTGCAGCATTTTGGAATTAGGCTAAATGCTTACTAACTTAAAACACTATAAATGTATGTTTTGCAGCAGGGAATGTACTCTGCAATAAACAGTGTTCTTTGGTGACCTTGGATAGTTTGGTCTGTTTTAAATATACATTAAAAAGCACAAGGGAAAGGAACACAAAAATGCAGAGAAATAGTTAAACATCTGTGTACGAAGATGATACAGTTGAAACACTTACTAGAAACCTGCTGTGGCTAACCTGCAGAAAGATTGTGCCCATCGGATAACAACATAGGTGTAAATACATTCCTGTGCAGGAGATCATGGCAGCTAATATACAGTTATCTGTGATTAATCTTGTGCAACTGCAGCACTGAAACTGAACATCTAATTGGTTGCTGTGGATTTCTGTGCTGTAAAGTCAGATAGAAATTTGAAGACCCTCTTTATCAATTACAAAGAAAATTGAGTGAAGGCTGCGCTGTTGCACGAATAGTAGGGTCAGGGAAAGCAGCACCAAAAAATAGTGGATCCACACTTCCACTGTGAGTAATAAAAGTCAGCAAGAGAGGTGCGCTAATTAACCTTATAACTCCTTAAACACAGGCACCTAAAATGAAAAGAAACTACACATAGAGTAGTACGTTCGGCTCTTCCTAGAAATAACTTTGATGTTAGAACTACTCACAATCGTGATCCTCAAACAAGAGCGTGTAGAGTATTCTTTTTAAGCAGGGTATATACGATGTTGTAGCGTGCGATGTTTCTGAAGGAAAAGAGACGCTACAGATGGTGAAGAATCGTTAGAGATCCGACTTAGACCCTGCGGGTCCTAAGGACTTACCAGACTGCCGTCAGAAGAGAGCGTTGGAAGACTCGCAAAGAGATCGCTCGATGCCTTTGTATTAATGAAATAAAAGTTTGTTATAGATTTAATCCCCTTTCCAATCACTTATTTAACCTTCGCACGGCACCGGAGGCGAGCTGACTGACTGTGGGACGAGAAACAGCAGAGTTTGCGGACGCGCAGCGGGTGAGCAAGGCTGCCTGAACTCAGGGAACGGTGTCTTAACAGCGCCTGGGAAACACGTCGGCATCGAGCGATCTCTTTGCGAGTCTTCCAACGCTCTCTTCTGACGGCAGTCTGGTAAGTCCTTAGGACCCGCAGGGTCTAAGTCGGATCTCTAACGATTCTTCACCATCTGTAGCGTCTCTTTTCCTTCAGAAACATCGCACGCTACAACATCGTATATACCCTGCTTAAAAAGAATACTCTACACGCTCTTGTTTGAGGATCACGATTGTGAGTAGTTCTAACATCAAAGTTATTTCTAGGAAGAGCCGAACGTACTACTCTATGTGTAGTTTCTTTTCATTTTAGGTGCCTGTGTTTAAGGAGTTATAAGGTTAATTAGCGCACCTCTCTTGCTGACTCCTCTTTATCAATTGCTAGGCTAAAAATTGAAAATATTTTAAAGATGCACCTTTCTTTCCAGCTGCAGCCTTCATCTCGGGACTCTCCTTTTCCCTCGACCTGCCTCGTCATAGCTAATATGAGACTGAGCCGGAAAAGCAAGTGCTGAAAAGAACAGAATTTTCAAGGTCATCAGGGACATATGTGTTACCCACATAACCTGCGCATCATTAATGAATCCCATCTCCTAAAGCTTCAAGGCAAGCTGTTGGGGGCATGTTTTTGCTGATATCAGTATAGGGAGCAGAATGGCAGAGGTCACAGAAAAAGATTCCAAGGCAGGCGATTGCAGGCGAATAAAGCTGAACGTAGGTGCTTTCACATATTTGGCTTACAT
Source organism: Xenopus laevis (assembly GCF_017654675.1). Taxonomy (NCBI): domain Eukaryota; kingdom Metazoa; phylum Chordata; class Amphibia; order Anura; family Pipidae; genus Xenopus; species Xenopus laevis. The sequence goes on from NC_054376.1 coordinate 63,826,859, forward strand.
TTAAGGATGTGCTATACTTGTTGAGTGATGTCTGTTGTTCAATAAGTTCAATGTAATTAGAAGTTAAATTTTTATTAAGGTCAGACAAGCCATCAACAGTTATCCTCCTTCCCATTCTATTAGAGCAGGGGTTTTCTTTATGCTTCACTAAGGATTCAGTCATTCAAAACATCATTGTTAATTTCATGTCTCTGCAATTATTACTGCTATGTACGTTTAAAATTATACTAAAGATAATGTTAAGGTTCATAAAGTAAAATTATTTTGATGTCTATTGATGCTTTTTTGAGGTTGAGGCAAAATCAAGCTCCAAAAAAATTAAGTTGTTAGAGTTGTTCTTAAATAAGTACATACTATTCAATGTTCCTAAGAATATTCTCATAATAGTTGTTTTTTTTTTCTAATCATGAAAAGCCGTAAACTCGAATTCTGTTATAAATCAGTACCTTAGGGGCAGATTTATCAAGGGTCGAAGTGAAATCGAGGGAATTTTCGAAGTTAAAAAATTAGAAATTCAAAGTAATTTTTGCATACTCCGACCATCGAATCGGCTACTACGAGTTCGACTTTCGATTTGATGTAAAATCGTTCGACTATTCCACCATTTGATAATCGAAGTAGTGTCTCTTTAAAAAAAACTTTGACTTCAATACTTCGCCAACTTAAACCTGCCGAAGTGCTATGTTAGCCTATGGGGACCTTCCAGAGCAGATTTCTAAGTTTTTTGTATTCGAAGGAAAATCGTACGATCGTATGATAAAATCATTTGAATCGTACGATTCGAAGTACGATCGTACAATGCAAAAAATCCAACGAATTCGACTTCGAATTTTGTAGTATTCAATTTGATGGTCGAATTTCGGAGTATTTTCCACTTTGAAATTCGACCCTTGATAAATCTACCCCATAGTGTTTAAAAATTACAAAAGTAGAAGTAGAAAGTATCAACATCTTCTGCTATGTTCCAATAACAAGTACAAGTCACAAGTTAGGTTGGGATCTGCAGCTTTGAAAACATATTCAATTGACGTCACATTACAGATTGAAATCAGCTTATTGGTGCCCCCCTACCCCACCTAAGAACTTTATCTGAATGGAGGTATCAAAAGCCCACATGCAGTATTCATGCTGATATGGGCAAAGTAAGAACATTACAGGATATCACATTGTAACAAAGTAACAATATGAAAAAGTGTTCACCAATTCCAATAAAAGTAGAAAAAGTATATAAGTAGCATCACATCGTAACATTATTTAGAGCTTACTTTATATAAAAGGAAGCAGAAAGCAATGGAGAGGCTTATTACCATTGAACCCAACATGGAGCAGCTAAAGGTTTAGGTCTGTATGCCCTTGTATTTTGCATGCATCATATACACATTGCAAAGGGATGACAGGATAGTGATGTTGAGCTACCAGTGGCCAGTTATGTCAGACTGATATTCTTGGTATGGTCAGTAAATAGTCAAGGAACTAGCCCATTGTGTTACTGGGGGCATGGGGTAGGAGACACAATTGACGACATATTTGTATGAACCCCCTTCAGTGCCCCTATATATCCAGGTACACCTGACAATATACATATAATGACATCTATCCTCTATGAAAAGACAGCTATTCATTATAACAGACATAGGCTAGGGGGGTTCACACAAGAGCCAATGCAAACATCCCAAGCTGTGCCTACAGTATGTACATAGATCAGATTGTTGTAGCCACAGTGAGACAGGGTGAGTGGCTTGCAGTTGGGGCCCTCCGCCACTGAAGTGGTGGGGTCTAGAGATGGCAGCCCCTTTTGGGCCCCGTACATATATAGCTGATATGTATCTGGCAGCTGTTGTTTGGTGGTTTTACCATTTTGTTAGAACAAATGAAGTTTGCAGACCGTACATTCCTATACAGCTCTATTTGCATCTGGTTCATAAATAGATATAATGTCTAACCTCAAGTAGTTGGAATATTAATCACCCCTTTGGCATTTACCAGGTGGCAAGACTTCTCTGTGGGGATCATCTGCATTACATGTAAGAAACACTCTTCTATAATTGACTTAAATGCTAATTTAAAGTGTAATTTTGTCAAACCTCTTTTTACATTTTATTTATGTAAATGTATCTCACCCTTCTGCTGCTTTGATTAGACTAATTGCAACCTCTTGTACTGTATAGTCAAACTGCATATTAACATACGAATGTCTGCCATTCTATAAAACATATGCATTAACCCTCAGGGCAATCAACAAAATGTATCACATTCAGTATAACATTTTTGTTTCTAATAAGCCATGTTGCTATTTGCTTGGCCTGATAACCACAGTTATAACTAAACTCTTATTATCCCTGCCAAAATTGCATTGTATCTGGTGATGCTTCTTTGTGTATGGTTTCATTTTTCTGGAGACATAATCAAGCAAATGTGAGAAATGTCCTGTTTTATAGAGGAAATACAGAGAATCATAAATAAATGATAATAAATCTTAACTACTGCTCTGTGGGTCTTGGTCCAAAAATGTGAAGGCCATTCATTAATTAGGCTGACATCATGGGTGTATTTACAGCAAGACCTCTGGCATTCGGAGATAAGAGAAGCTTGTTCAAGGCAACATTAATGTAATCAAAAAACAATTGCTAACTATGATTTATTCAAAATAATGAGCAAAAGAATAGCTCCTAGCTTCCCTCTGTAATTAAATACTGAGAGAGAAAACGGAGCAGAAGCTCTGTGCATTATACAGAATCATTAGGAGAAATCTGTGGAAATAAACATGTGCAATCATACTCTTATTGCTGTCATTCAGCCCACAATTCAGCAGTACTTCACGGGCAACAGGGTGAGTCTCTTAGAATACAGGCTATGTAGAGCAGGAGTAACCATACTTTACTAATGCGAGGTCTACTTTTAATGATGTTGTCTCATTATGATCTACATAAAAGCATTGTTAGCATTATGTTCCATGGAAATATTACTTAAATATTGATTAATAATACCTAGGGCGCCATCATGATGGGGGGTGCAATTTTGAGGGGTTTTTGTTTTCTTTTTTTTTAACCCTGGTTTGCCTGGCCTCAATTTTATTTACCGCCTATTCCAACCCCTTCTTGCCTGTGATTTGTGCTGCGGGCACTACCCACCTTCCTCTTGGCAGCTGCTGGTGCAGGTACATATTTGTGGGCAATATGGAGGATTTTCGGCTCCTGCTTGCACAAGTACATATTTGGGGGCAATATGATGTATTTTTGGCTCCTGCTTGCACAAGTACATATTTGGGGGCAATATTGTGGATTTTCTGGTTGCTGTTGGCACAGGTACAGATTGAGGGCAGTATAAGGGATTGGCTGCTGCTGTCACAGGTACAAATGGGGGTAATATGATAGGTGCTGGAACAGGTACACAGGTGCATTATGATGGATTTCTGGCTTCTGCTGGTACAAATTAGGGGCAATATGATGGATTTATTTAGCTGCTGCTGGCATAATTACAGACTGCGGGTAACACTATGATGGATGTTTTGTCTTATGTTGGCACAGGTACAGATTGGGGGTAATCTGAGGGATTGACTGCCATTGGCACAGGTACAAATGGGGGGTAATACGATAGGTTCTGGTACAGGTACATGTGGCAACATAATGGCTGCTGGCACAGGTACAGGGGGCCAATATGAATGTTAAGGTGGGTAATGGTAATGTAGGACTGGGTGGGGGGGCACTGATTGAAGCCCTTGCCTAGGGTGCCAAAATACCTTGGCCAAGCTTTTTGATAATTTCAGTTGCTGGCATGCATTAATGAGATATGTTTTAATCTACCAAAACATAATTTTGTTCTTACAAAAACTACACCCTAGGTCTGCTATACTGATTTTCATAAATTAAAGCCACATACAGTTGATAGGAGAGTCTTTTGAAAGGCATGTAAACTGGAACTATTTAGGATGACCTTTATTTATTGCCTTGAATATCTTGAATATTTCCAATATATCTGTATATATGCATATAAATCTATATATCTGTTGATATAACACATCACTTCAATGTAAACTGATCAATATATTCTTCATAATATATACATTATATGAATGCATCCATATTCTGTATGGATTTATGCAATGCCTTGCACATTATTCATTCATTTCAGGATTCCCTAATATCTCTATTTTGTTCAATCTCACAATTTGATCTTTGTGTGAATTGACAAAGCAATTCATTTTATGAAAGGAGCCGTTTTAGCACGGTTCTCATTCTAAGAATTACCATTTCTCACATGTTACTCACTAACTATATCTTTTTGCTCAAGGGAACTCTGTGTTGTTGGCATGCAGCATTTAATCTATATATGGGAATAAGTAAAATACAAAATTTAAGGTTCTAGCCTAGGATATATATATATATATATATATATATATATATATATATATATATATATATATATATATATATATATATATATATACACACACAGATAAATCAAGGACAAAAACACAAAAATGTGGGCCTCTTCAAAATGCTAATTGGGAACATGTTGAAGCCCATGTAGCTTAATAATAAGGTAAGGAAAGAAATGAAAGAGAAGATATGTAAAGTTAAATGTTCTTTTCTTTTTTTTCAGAGAGAAGAGACCAATGCATAATTTGTAAATTGTAATATTGAATTCTTAAATCCTGAAATTCGAAAACTGATCAGTAAAGAATGAGAATTGAATCATTGCAGAGTGATTTACAAACGAATGGCCCAGAAGAATGTATGTGCATGCTAGAGGTAGATTAGAAAAAGATAATTTTTCATTCTACACCTACTTTGATCTTCTCTACATACAGTAGGTATGCCTTTTTTTGCAATATGTGTGCTTGAAGAAGGGGGGTTCACAGTTCCGAAAGCTTTCATTGAAATTATGAGTACATTTGGTAATTTACAGTTATCACATTCATCGCACGTCTGTTTTGCAGAAAATGACACGTTTTTTTCTTTGTACTTGTTTATGAACAATAGGGTTGCAGTAGTTATTTACAACCTCTGTTTAGGATATATGTTTCCTCTCAATGGTAAGCAAACTATGGTCTTCTGAGTAAGATGGGGAGGTATGGAAAGGGAAATGCAGGGGAATGCAATGTATGAAAAGGGAAATGCAGTAACAATTCCAAAAAACCATATTAAATAAGAAAGTAACTATGCAAATGAGTATTAACAAGTCTTAGCCATCATTTATTTACTCTAATTTAGTTAGACTGCCAACTCAGTGGGACTGAATGAGGCTCATGTTTGGATCATAAATGCAAATAGCTACTACAAACTCTAATAAAATATTAGTATGCTTGAATATTAAAAAAAGGGCATATTCAGTACAGCTGACTGGTTAGGTGGGTTGCACTTTCCAGCTGTAACAACTTACAAAGAATCAGCAAAGGTAACTTGATCGATAAAGGGAATGTATGATTTAACCCACAAGGAACGGCATGCCAAAGTTGATTAGATTTGCCTTGGAAAAGAGGTACAATTAAAGAGAAATGACTAGCTTGTCTAAATATATTCAAGGTCAGTATAAAGATTTGTCTAATGATTTCCCCCATCCCCCATGACTTTGCATGTGATAATAGGACATTGAGATGGGAATGATTTAACTGTAACAGAAGTCAAGATGTGACATAACCTATTGACTTAAGTATTAATGGATAATTTATTGATGGGAGTTTAAAATAAGCTGGATGTCTTTCTAAGCAAATATTGCTTTCAATAGCAATGTGTTTTCTTTTATTAAGCAAATTTTTATTTTGGGGTTGACTTGCCCTTTAAAAAAATCAAGCTACTCCAAATGTCAAAATAGGCTCCAATATTCTACTCATAGCAAACAATGTTTCAGCTGCTGCTAAAAGAACATAAGAACAGATTGTGTACTATATATATATATATATATATATATATATATATACACAGTATATATAAATATGTCTGTCTAATTTATGATAATCTATGCACTGCAATATAGAAAGCACTAGACATTGCGAGGCATAGAATTGCAATACACTATGAGCCTAAGGGGGATGGGGAACAAGTCTCACTTAGCACAGGGACACCGGTATCATCCTTTTAAGAATCAAGTATATCAGATATATATATATATATATATATATATATATATATATATATATATATATATATATATATATATATATATATATATATATATATATATATATATATATATATATATATATACATATATACAAATACCCAATAACCGCACTCCAGGAACTTTATAAGTGAGAAAAATTAAAGTGATTTAGTTCAACGTTTCGGCTCCTTTACTAGCGCTGTCTTCAGGATGTGAAACAAAACATACAGTGTTACTCCTTTTAAAGTGAACAAAATGGTTTCAGAACCATGAGGTATGATGTCATCAGTGTGTGCCACTATCAAAATTAACCCTGCGAGTGTCATATCGTTGCCAAATAATATATCCGTACATCAAACATAAGTATATTCCAGTGCATCAGGTGAAGTGTCCAATAGTGAATTATACAAAGTGTCCATGTGTTTAAAGCAGGCACAAGATGCCTACCTATACTACCCCTGTGGGGATAACAAGTGTTAAAAACAATTTACCCTGGGTTAGGAGATGCTACAGTCCGCTGTGCCCATCTGTTCCTCCTCGCAGAGCACCATACCAATGACCTGTGGCCAACTACCCCTTGCACCCTCTGTGGTCTGCTTCCAGACCTAATGGAACTTTACCGGCGGCTGTCAACAGTGCGGTTCCACCTGCGTTGCCATGGTAACCAGATCCTGGGTGTAGAGCGCTCTTTCTCTAAGATTTGCTCGAGCCTCCCTCCTTTGCACCTGCGCTCCCAAGTGCCTTGGCCCAGATTAAAACCTCCTCCCCACGTGGGGATACATACCGCTAATCTACCGGTGCCCTCTCCACGTCACGGGGTGGGGTTTTTCGCTCTGATTCATTAATAGTTGGAAGTCGGGACTTTCTTCCGCTCTTCATCCCACGGGTACCGATTGGCCTGATGAGCCGTCTCTGGTTCTGTTTGTTTCACATTAGGGCTTTCCCACATATCCATACCTTCCATGGGGATTCAAGCCCACTGGTATGAGGTGCTGCTCTGGGTGTCTTCCTGGCTGAGCCTCCCCTCCCCAAGGCACAAGTGAGGATATCCTGTTAGAAACCAGACATAATTGAGTGCACCAGGTTGGACTATATATATATGGCGACATGGCTATTGAGTGAGTGAATAGGGCAAATGGGCACTCCCAGCGAGATGCGGCACCCACCGGGTTAAATACCAGTGGTCACGCAGATTGAGAAGGGAGGGGAAGCCCTCAGCCTATATCCTCTCACATATAAGCAAGTGATTAAGTAGTAGCTGCACTAGTAGGGGAGAAGGCTATTTGGCACCTCCAGCGTGATGCAGCACCCACTGGGTTAAACACCAGCAGACCCGCACAGAGAGAGGGGAAGCCGGCAGCCAAGATCCTCATATACTGAAGGATGCGAACCAATAGGAGCCACACATTGTATCACCACTAAGCTACGAAAGAGGCGCCCCTGCTCTCCTAGGCAACGGGGGCGGGACCTCGGCGTGACACGCACACTTAGTGAAGCAGCACCGTGCGTATTTGGGGCTTGCAGCGCACCGATTTGAAAGGGTAACACAGCAGCTCTCACTGGCGTTGCCTGATGCACCAAGGGATATAAGGGCATTCGGAACCGGATCCTTACTACTCCTGGGGTGAGTGTTTTTAAATGTTTTTAACCACACTTCCCGCTGAATATGTCTGGGGGATTTCACGATGTGTGTTTATCATGACACTTGGCCACTTGATGTTCACTATTATGACATTGCGCTAAATAATAACTTTGTCACACAAAAACATACTCACTTGAAGGTATATACCACAAATGTATATTCTTGATAATTTAAGGACGTTACATGACACATGTGGGATTGCACAGATTAGCCACACCCACCAATGACGTCATACAAATCGGTTTTGGCGCCATTTTCTCACCTTTAAATTGTGTGTATAGATGTGTAGAGTTCGCCTTCCTGAGGACCGAGTTATGGCGCTTAAACGTCGAAATTAAAATACAAGTTTTTTCACACTTGAAAAGTCCTTGCGGTCTGTTTTTGATACATATATATATATATATATATATATATATATATATATATATATATATATATATATATATCCCAAAGGTAAAAAAACATGATAAAGGGTCTATCTGCCATTGACTGCATGATTTTGACAGGTTTAAGCTGCAGTGTTTTTGGATTCTATTTTTTTAGCAGATTCAATGAAAATTTTGAGTTTATTTTTTCCCCTTTAAAACTCCACCAGAAAAATCAGAGGTTTAGTATTTTACATAAACTCAACTAAATTAGTTGGTTTAAAAAGGTGGATTTATTTTCCCCTTAATGGACAATAATAGGGAAAATATTTCCTACCCACAAAAAGGTATTTCCCATTTAATATTATTCAGAAAATATTCAGGTATCAAGAATTGTCACGTGATAGCTAAACAGATGCAATTATTTTACAAGAAAGCAAGAGATCGATCTATAAATGTCAAACCTGTACTGTAAATGTGATTTCAGTGATTGCAACTTTTAGCATTATTAACATATTTTAGATAAGGCGGGTAAAATTATTGATTTCAGGAGTAGTCTATATCTGATTAATTTGTTTAAACTTTTTAAAAACAAATTACTGAAAGTATAAACAAAGGTAATTAGATTTGAAAAATGAGTTTAAGTTCTAGGTTGGAAGCAATTTTATATTTTTTTATATAAATGCATTATATATATATATAGATTTTTTAAAATACTGCTTATTAGATGACACTATAGGGCCCATTTACTAGCAATTCAATTTCTATTTTTTTCCACGAATATCAAAAAATGTGTGGTTTTTCCTATATTTCTAGAAATCTGTAAAAAATGGAGATTTCTTACATGTAAAAAACCACAAAAACCTGTAATGCAAAAAATGATCATGTAAAAGTTGTCAAGGTCCTATAAAATATCTTGGAGTTTTTGTAGACAATTCCATGCAGTGTCTTTCTGTGGCTACTAAAGCAAATAAAGTTCTGTCTTGCATAAAAATGAGCATTGACTCAATGGATGAAAACACAATTTGTCTCTTATAGGTCCCTGGTGAGGCCTCACCTTGAACATGCAATGCAGTTTTGGGCTTCTGTCCTTAACAGGGATATAAATGAGCTGGAGAGAGTGCAGAGATGTGCAACTAAACTGGTTAAGGGGATGGCAGATTTAAATTACGAAGGTAGATTGCCGAGGTTGGGGTTGTTCCCTATGGAAAAAAGACACTTGCGAGGGGACGATTACTCTTTATAAGTACATAAGAGGACATTATAGACATAGTGCAGGAGATGTTTTTTTTTCCATAAAAGGGATCACCGCACCAGAGGCCACCTTTTTAGATTAGAGGAAAAGAACTTTAATTTGAAACCAAATAGTTGGTTCTTCACACTGAGGACAGTGAGGTTATGAAATGCTCTGTCAAATGATGTTCTGATGGTTGATCCTATTAATGCAGTTAAAAGGGGGTGGATGATTTCTTGAAAAAGCCCAATATCCAAGGCCAGTAATACTAAAATCTACAATTAACATAGATATTGGTATAAATGGTTTATGTGAGTGTATGTCGGGGGCAATGTGAGCCTATGTATGCATTGGCACAGGGTTTCATTTGGAGGGGTTGAACTTGATGGTCTTTTTTAAACCCAACTTTACTATGTAACTACTGTAAGTATAGAAGTCAATGAGAGGTATGCTGATCTTATTAGACCACTTTTAATCAATTCGGACTTTTAGAAGTTTTCAGATTTTTTTCGCTAGGCATCGTCAAAAAAACTTATATTTTTGGAGGTATTGCTATTTTTTGTATCGTTGCACTTTTTTCTGTTGTACATTTAATATTCGGATCTCTTAATATATTCAAGTACATTCATGATTTTACAGTGAGTTTAATTATAGTTTCAAAAATCTCTAAAACCACTAAAATTAAAATTTTGATAAATAAGCCTCAAAGAAGTACATTAATATTTTTTTCTACTTTTTTCAGCACATATTTCCAAAAATAAAACTGCAAAAAATCATAGCAAAATTTGTGACTGCAGTTGTTAATAAAATTGTGTGACATGTTGCAAAGTGTTTTGAATTTATAAAGCAAATATCAGAAAGAGATGATCAGTGTCGGACTGGAACGAAGGAAAAGATACTCTTTATATTAATTTACCGCTTCAGTCTCTAGAGAGGTTCAATCAGTGCAATTAATAAATAAAGAAAAAAGAAAAGAAAAACCCCTCTGATAATTCGATGGTACACTTCTAAAATTCAAATTCATCCACTTGCTAATACTTATGATTAATTTTATGAAAAAATTGGCTATTTCATGGTCATTCCCTATTTCTTTATGGGAAACAAATGCTTAATAATGGAAGAATATATAAAGTAGATATAAAAGACTAGTATAATCAAGAGGTTGAGTGAGGAAAGGAGGAATAATAGTTTAGAAAGTGAGTCCATGGTCTAAGGTGGGCTCACAGTCTAAGGTTTTCTGGTGGGCCACTTGCATCCCAGTCCGACACTGGAGATGATGTTACATTTAAATGTGTATGAAACCTTTAATATTTTACATCTAACTGGGCCTTTAATGGTTTTCTTAATACTCTGGAAGAGGATATTAAAATAAGAGTTTCAGCTTTTGCTGACAACATATAATTATGTAAAGTAATAAAGTCGAACAGAATGTAATTAAATTACATTACCAAAAAAGCAGCCTCATAAGGTTCCACAAAGAATTAAATTTAAAACCCACAATGGTTAAATAAAAAGGATAATCCTGACCAGGGTCTATAAGGGTAAGCACTCCCAATTTAGAAAACATACACATCTACTCTGTGCAAGGTGACCCTTGTCTCCCTATGCATTTCGCACATGCTTGCTTTCTCAAGGGAATGTAAAAATGAGATTTGAACTGCATCATATCTGCAGTTTTTCGCAATTTTTTTGTTGCACGGCTATTTTAATTGTGTGTCTATTTTTCTGGAGGCATTACTCCCCACTGAATTGTCATCAGTATTCATATTTAACTTTTCATCACTCCTAAAAATAGATCCAATCCTACAGAAATCAGCGGTACCAAGTATCCTCCCAGGACTACCATATTCTCCTAATTTTCTAGAATTATGCTTCAATAACATAGAGGGTGCCAGCAAATCTCTTTAACTTTTATTTTTCTTGCATGTAACTGATACAGTACTTGTCGTGGGATTAGGTCCCTAAGTACAGGGTCTAATTTAAGGAGTGGCCAATACTTATTAAGGATATCTATTATCTTGTTCAGTTCAAAATGATATTTTGTCCCAAAAGTCAACTCACCAAATTTATTTGATGGATCATTGACTGCAACCTTAATCTCCACTCCTTGAACTTGATTGATGAAAAACATTTTTTTTGTGATTTTTGTCTTAGTTTAATTATTCTGTTGATTATTCTGTAAACATTTCCACATTAAAAATTAGTCACATTTTAAGATTCTTAACCCAAAAAAACCACTAAATCTGAATATGCATAAGGAATTTTGTGAATTTCAAGATTTTATGAACATTCTGCCATTCAGTTATGGATGATTTCTACATTATTTTCTGTTCTTACAGACCAACAACCAAAAAAAACAACCACCGCCCATGGGACCATCTTCCAATCTTCCATGCTGTTTTAAGTGACACTCCTAATACAACAGAAACAAGAATGGCAATTGTCAATCATCCTGAAAATTTAAGAGAGGATCAAGTTGTCATGCCCCAACCATCTTTTCCTATTTGGCCAACAACACACCCATATAGTTTATGGTCCAACAATAACCAACCTATATGTTGGTAATAATCCAACACCACCACTTTATGATGTTCCAACAGATGTTCCTGCTTTTCATTTCCACTCGCATTACACTTATAAAAACTTGGCATTGTTTTTATGAAAGTATTATTAAAGTAACCCATCTTTACAAACCCAGAGCTAAACTGTTAATCTGAGCTACTGTTATATCTTACATTCATGATCTTGTCTATATTCTACTGTTATTCCTTAAAACAGTGAATATTCATTCATTCTCTTGCCTGTTTTTCATGTGCCATATTACTTTTATAATTGCTTTTATTTTCTTCAGAATTATGGTTCTTTAACCCTTTTCTATATATATATTAGTTTCTGCCACACCCAGCTCCAATTATGTTCTGACAATGAACGTCTACTATTGACTAGACAGTAAAATATGATTATGATAGTGTACAAAAGGAAACACCAGCCCACACCTCACAGTAGATGACATGAACATACGGTAATTGTGGAAAACTTTTTTGCTCTATTGAAATATATCATGTGCATCAGTTGCTCTTCGTACACCAAATTACCTAGTTTATTTTATTTGATCTTAGTGGCTTATGTTAGGTTGGATACATGCAGGACATTTTTAGTATACATACTGTATATAATATTGTTCCGCTCTTCACTTTTATGTGTTCTTTTATATATTTTTTTTTTTATAATGCTTCTAATAGGTATCTGTTGTATGTATGCTGTATTTGCTTTCTGCACATGTACATGCTTAGGTATATGCATTTGTATAGGGTTACGTTTTTCTTATTCCAGCATTTATTGTCTTGTTTTTATCAAAACAAATTTATACTCAGTGGGAGGTCAAGCTAACATCACAGATACAGTAGATTCCCTGCTTATCTTCTTATTTAAATAGTAGAAGCAATATATATTCCTTGATTAACTGATTTCTTTTCAACTGGCCATGTTTTTGAAGTCTTTTCCCACCAACATCCCTTTCTGAATGAGTGATTCCACTTCTCCTTGCTCATTCATTGCATCAGTATGCCCTTTTCTTATGCTAAATTGATGACCCATTCAGATTTGGCTTAGGAATTTTGAGAGGGCATTCTACTTTTACTTTTGCTACAGATGCTTTATATTACAGTACTTTTGTTGTTACTTGGCATTGCAGATCATCCACTGAATTCTGTAAAGAACTATAAAATAACAAGCTCTTTCCTGTCTCTAGAAGATTCCCCTTAATTTACTTAAGCCTAGTGGGAGGTAAACACATTAAGAAATTTGGTTTCTTTGCTTAGTATAAAGATAGAAGCAATATTAAAGTAGGGGACTCTGCCTTGAAGGCAATATGTAACCCATCATGGTATCAGCAGGTGCTCTTAGTTCATTGCTATAGCAGATGCTCTCTAGCTAAAGAAATTGGATGTTATACCATTTTGCACTAATAAAGCACTTGTGGAACTGCCGGTCTGGAAGAATTTCCTCCTAATAATTTTGAAAATACCCTCTACCATTTTGAGAGTGTTCCATTTAAAAGCTGCTGATAGATTTGTCACTTGTATTTTCAATACACTGCAAGGCAACATGGGATAGGTTACACAGTATTTCACACAGCTTCATGCTGCAGTTGTTTCCTTTGATGTTTTAAATGTGATAACTTATTGTACATTAGAATGGGATGCATTTCATAAGCACATAAAAGGACAATAACATTTCTGCATATTAAGGTAGATGCTTGCAATGTATCTTAGGTTTAGGATTGCTGAAAGATTACAGTATGTTTGCCCACTTTTTGGTGCTAATCGCAAACTACTCCATAGGGTTAAGCCTTTTACATCAACACTTGGAACTCTTGATTTATTAGAAAACAAAACCCCCACCCAAACTACACACATAACACTTTGGGGCAGCTCGAGTGAATAATTTGAATAAAAACATATTCGAATTTTGAAGTATTTTTTTGGGTACTTCGACCATCGAATTGGTCAAATTTGATCGAATCGAATGATTCGAACGATTCGAAGTAAAAATCGTTTGACCATTCCCCAGCACGTTTCAAAGTTTTTTTGGGTCGAATAAAAATCCTTCAATTGATCGCTTAAAATCGTTCGAATCGTTCAATTCGAAGGATTTTATCTTTCGATCAAATGATTTTTATTTATCGGTCAATCAAACGTTTTGAAAATCCTTCGAATTCGATATTCGAATTCGAAAGATTTTGCTTCGAGGGTTTTTTAACCCTCGAAATTCAACCCTTGATAAATCTGCCCCTTTATCTTAGTAATTGATTAAGCAACGGTCCTGAGCAACATGTTGCTCACCAACCCCTTTCTTGGATGTTGCGTTCAGTGGTCTTTAAGCAGGTGTTTCTTTTTGAATATCAGGCTTGGAGGCAAGTTTTGGTTGCATAATAACCAGTTATACTGCAATATACTAGAGTGAAAAGTGGTGGATGAATTGTAGAGTACTTTGCCTATGATCCAGAATACAGTGTACAGAGTATTTAATACTGGAAACTGAGTTTAGTGGAACTAGAGTGCGCTCAACCGCCTCCGACCTGCTCTCCGGCTCTTCACCACCCTTTGTAGCCTGCCCACAATTCTGAGGCTGAGAATTGGTGCATTTGGGGAGGACAAATACAGTAGATTTTATAATAAACTGTTCTAAACTGAAGCTCAAACAGCACAATTGCTAAGATTTGACTTGATATGGCAATGATTGAGTGTTATGGCAGTACGGTATCTGCTACAAGGAATGCTGTACTGGTAGTTGCAATTTGGTGAGATTAGAATGACAGAAATATTTAAGGAATTGTTCAGTATGAAAATAAAACCTGGGTAAATAGGTAGGCTGTGCAAAATAAAAATGTTTTTTGAATATAGTTAGTTAGTAATATAGTTATTTAGCCAAAAATGTTATATATAAAGGCTGGAGTGACAGGAAGTCTCACATAATAGCCAGTACACTACTTCCTGCTTTGCAGCTCTTTTACAGGCAGTAACCAGTCAGTGGCTTAAAGGTGGCCATATGGATAATAGTTTGCTTTTTGAATCCGACCTGAATGCTGTGGACTGAACAGGTATGTCTCATGTGGTCTTCTTCAAGTCGCTCACTAACCAAGATTTGGAGAACTGCAAAGCAGGGAGTTGGGTTCTAAATATTATGTAAGACATCTGTTCACTCCAGCCTTTATAGATTACATTTTTAGCTAACTATATTTAAATATATTAAATTTTTTTTCATTTTATAGAGGATATCTATATACCCAGCTTTTATGTTTACAATAAATTTTTCCTTTAAATATATAATATCATGAGCTCAGGATTTCTAATGAATTACATTTTATGACCTCATGTTTCATTTTATATTCCAAGACATCCACGAGAATACACAAAGAGGCAGGTAAGGAAGCTTGAAAATGACAGCACTAGTTAGTATTAAAATCATAAAATGAAACTAGATTTTTAAAGAGAAGAGGAGGAGACGTAAGCCAGTTTAATGAACCTTGATGAAACCGTCAGCAAAATAAATTTATAATATTCCCTCTAAGCTGTGCTCTGATGTGTGCACAGACAAATTTTGAGGCCAGTGCGCAAAATAAATTGTGGTGTACACAAAGAATTTTGTGTTAAATTACAACATTTTTGTATTCTCTCTGACCTGAGCACACAGCTTTTAAAAGATATGCACAAACAAAAGACTGGAAGTTAGACAAAAACAGGAGTTATTAAATGTGTAGTTTTGAAACTAAAGGGCAATCTAAAATACATTGTGTAGGAGAACAGACTTAGATACAAAAATGAATAGTATAGTTGTGTTTCGCTGAATAATTTGTGAATTTCTGGAGAAATTCACAAAACGGTGAATAATTTGTGAAAGTGGTTTAACGCACGCTTCGTTGCACATCAAATTTTTTTGTTGTACGTTGTTTTTGACATGCACGCCGTTGTTTGACAAGCATGTCAGGTCTTTGTTGGTACGCGCATTGCATGGCAAAATGACTCACATGGCAAATTTTTCCCACGGATTCATGAAAAAAATGCGCCTGAAACTACCAATTTCGCTGCAAATTCGACAATGGCGAAATTTTTCGCCCATCACTCATAGTATAATGTGTTGATTAAGAAGAGAAAAAGAAACATTTCTGAATGACATTGTTGGAGCAGATTATTGGCAACATTTGTAGTGTAGTGGTGGGCAGAAATTAGTGATGCGCTGAATTAAGGCTCACAGAGAAACAAATCCTGGGTTCAAGTAGACATACATTTTTACTGAAAAAGTTGCTGACTTGATTGATTAGTACAGTTGTGTTGATATAGAAATATGCAAATCACCTTTTAGTTTAAGTTTTTCATGTTGTCAAATATTTTTTGAAATTTGTTCACAACCAACAATTATGGATGTGTGGATATTTTACAAGCATAAAAATAAACTGTATCATAAGGTACTAACGTTTAACAAAATACATCCTATAATTATATTCAGGAAGGATGAAAAGGCAATGCTTTGATTTCTTCCATAAGGAAACCATAATGAATTGAAAGCTAGCGGATGGCATCTTTAATTGTCTCTGGTTCATGGTAGGGGTTTTAAAAGATGCAGAAAGTTCATAACCTAATCCCTAATTCTAGCAAATTAACTGAAACCGACTGTACCACTTATTGTTGACTTTAAAGGACAAGGAAACACATATCATTAGAAGTGGCAATCTGTTAGGTACCACCCAGTGGCCTGGTGAGTCTAGGAACAGTATGTGGGGTATGCATGGCCTGGGTTTAGCACACGTGCAGTAGACCCTGGGGATCATTTAAAAACATTGGGCAAATTTGCACCTGGGCAGTAACCCATAGCAACCAATCAGTGAGTAGCTTTTTTTAACCAGCTGCAAGTAGATCAAAGAAAGCAGAGATTTGGTTGCCATAGGTTACTGCCCAGGTGCAAATTTGCCCAGTGTTGATAAATGATCCCCCCCCTGACAAGAAAATACACAAGAAAATAACCAGCCAGCAATGTATATATTCTTGAAGTAGCATGAATTTTATGATAACTGTAGTCATTTGCTTTCATTTTCACTCAGCATCCAGTCCTGTTGATCCTTAAGTACTGTACCTCAGTGGAGACAAGGCAAATGATGAGCAACATTTTTCACCAGGTTTTGCCGCAAATATGATGCCCATAGCAAAAATTGTTGTTAAAATTGTTGCGCATCAAAGAAAAATGTATTTACAACACACAACACTTTTGGCATTTTCCAGTTCTGCCCTGTAAATCTAATTATCCAAGCTTAAACAGAAGTCACAAAGAGTTTTCACAAGAGTGCAACAATACATAACTTAAAGATAGAAACTCACAGATGAATCCTCTGTAACCATTCAGGTCCCCTGGGTGACTGCATACACAGGTCTTGTCTTTTTGGTAGATCTTTAGCCGTTAGCCTTACCCTTAGGTGGTTTATTTAAAAAAAGACAGGTTTCTTTCTAAACCTGTCTCTTCACAGGAGCCTCTCCAATCTCTCACCTCACAGAGACTTCCTATTTCCTACTTCCCTTCAGAAAGCTCCCCTTCCCCAGGTGGTGACATCACTGCATGATATTGGGAATAAGGAATCAAATGCATAACCCAGTATCAGGGCTCAAATCTCTTATTTCTTGTTTAAAGCTTGCATGATAATAAAACATTATATTTTAAGAAGGCTTTCATTTGATTCTATCTGATGTCTAGTGGGGAGCGTTTGCCCTACTCTTAGTTTACCCAGCCTAACCTGTCTGGTCTCATAAAATCTAAACCCTTGTCCCAAATAATACCATAAAAATAAAGATACATACAATCATTAGTGTATACAATGCTGACGCTGCAGAAAGGAGATTTTCTGCATGGAAATTGTCTATTTAGAGGCTGGTGCTAGTGGGATATACACTTATCAGATACAGCTGCTTTAATGAGTGGTAGAGAGCAAACACAACCTTTTAGGATTTAGGCCTTAAACAAAGTGTTATTCTTAGTAATTAGAACTATAATTCCTTCTTAGTACTGTATATGCAAGCTTACAGGATGTTACCCATAAAAAACCACAGTACCACTTGGGGTCAAGATGGATTAAAAGTAGTTTTAATTAAGTTCTGTGATTATAAATTAAAGTAATTACTTGTTCAATCCCCTGAAGGTTTGTCATGTTCTCTGCAATGTATATGACAATTCTGCATGACTAACTTCTCTATTGCTGCCTCGCCATGTCCGACTTAATTAAAAGGATATAATGCAGCACTTAAATAACGGCAATCTCTTGATATTCCAAGTTCTGCTATGACCTTATCTGGGAGGAAAATACAACTTGCTTATTTAACTGTAGAACTGCGGGATAAAATGCTTGCTTAAGTACCTGCCAATCTGACAGTGACATACAGACCAAACAAACGTGTTGTGTTGACCCTATGCAATACAATGACATAGATAAATAAAACCTGCTAAGTAATGGGCGAATCTGACCCGTTTTACTTCACCGAAAATTCGCCAAAATCCATGGTCGTCAAATTCTTTTTTTTGTGAGATGTGGCATCCATTTCAGTCTATGGGCGAAACTCATTGAAAAAAATCTCTCATCACTACTGCTAAGTACTGAGTTTCTTACATCTGAGGCAGTGTGGAACAGTAAATCAAGGACAAATGAAACCTTGCTCTTCTGTTTCAAAGAGACACCAAAGGAGAATTGTTTGCCCAGTTTGATTGTTTGCCATAAAAGTAACAGAGATAGAAAGGTAATAACTTAATTTCCCTAATAAATTATGAAGAACAATACATTTATGTATTGACCAAAATAATCTTAAAATAGAAACGCACCTCTTACATAAACTTCACTTGAATAGGTTGGCTCTACTCTACGACTATGATAATTATTGCCCTATTTGTGTGTAATCCCTTTAAATCCCAGGGGTGTTATGCCTCTGTGCTTTGCTGCAATCCAGTTACGTTTTACAAGTCCCCTACCAGGCTGACACTTTGTAAATAAAAAAAATAAAATAAAGCAGACTAGCTTCCCTTTTTTGAATTGTTAAAAAAACATGCATATGTTTATGCAACTAGTGCAACATTATGGCTAGTTAAACTGAATTCAGAAGATAGTGAAAGAATAGCAGCATTTAACCCTTTAACATCCAGCACATCACCCCAGAAAGTGCTCCAAAGAGTCAAGACGGGTACTCACAAGAGTTCTTTCTTGCTCAATTGCACATCATTTGGAAGATTGTAACTTCCATAATTCAATATGTCAACATTGCAAAATGTGAGAAGATAATAGTGTAAAACATTACAAATGTATTAGAAGTATTAAAACCACAATCAGCCATTCACAAAGTGTTGGTATGTATTCAAGTATCAATACTCATTACCCCAACAAGTTAGAGTCACTGTGGTTAGTGAGCAGCAAGGTGCTCAGAATTTGAAAAAAAACCCCCAAAAAACTACAAATATACTACATATGTACTGTGACCGTTTTAATATGTCTTACATTTGTACTTCTTTACAATGACAGTACAAGTATGGGACCTGTTATCCAGAATACTGGGGACCTGGGGTTTTCTGGATAACAAATCTTTCCTTAATTTGGATCTTTATACCTTAATGCTACTAGAAAATCAAGTAAACAGTAAAGAAACCCAATAGACTGCTTCCAATAAGGATTAATTATATCTTAGTTAGGATCAAGTACAAGGTAGTCATTTAAAAAAAAAAATCTAAATTATTTGAATAAAATGGAGTATGGGAGATAGACTTTCCGTAATTCAGAGCTTTCTGGATTACGAATCCCATACTCGCAAATTGTATATGTATACATTTAGGTGCAGGTCCAGATTTGTGGCAAGGCCCAAATTAAGGGGTGACATGCTGCCTAGCTGAACCTGTAATTTACATGTGGGGCACTGGGGTATAGGCACACAGGTGATCTCTGCATGTTCTGTCCCCCCTGTAAATTCAAAGGATGCACTTGCACATGATGCTAGGGGGGGCGAGGGATGATGCCGCCTCTGCCCTGAAAGCCAACCCTGTTGAGGTGCCTACATATTGTAACTTGCTGACTCCAATATTACAGATCTTATCATCTGCTTCTTGACTATATATCATTTTATATATATATATATATATATATATATATATATATATATATATATATACATATATATATATATATATATATATAGATTACACTCCAATATAAATAAATACAAAAATAGAAAATATCAGAAGCATCTATCTATCATCTATCTATATAAATATATCGCTATCATCTATCTATATAAATATATATCTATCATCTATCTATATAGACCAGCAACACCAGCAATTACATTTTCTGATGTGCATTTTAGCTGCAAGGAGGTCATTGGATCAGATTGAAAAAACAAAATATTTTTTCCCATTGAAACACTAAATATAATCGTGTCAAAGACTGCAGTCCCCTAGGACAACTGAGTGGTTAGCACAAACAATGTAACATGACATATCCTAGACTTTATTTAGTGTGCTGGGAACTTGTCTTTATGTCAACAAAGCTTTAAACACTGTTCCCTTTAATAATCAGGAGACAATATCTTTCTGCAGCATTTTTTTTAAGAGAGACCTTATGAAGACTTTTTCTCTGAAAACAATGGACAGAGCCAGTCCACTGGCAATAAAAAAAATCCATCAGAAATAAAGCCTGCAGACTGGCCTGGATTTAATTAAAATACCCAATCCCAAGATTTCTATTAATCCAGCCCCCTCTTTTTTAATTAAATGCTTCAGCTACTGTAACTCCATAGAGAATTTACAAGTGCATTTTCACTGTTTCAGATGTAGCTGACACATGCTCAAAACTACTCCTGTTTAATCTGGCAAATATAGGGTGATACTTGAATTTATGAATAATCTGAAGACAGCAAGGAATAGGTTTTGTATTGGTCACTGCTACTTATCTTCCTAAAGCAGGATTTTAACATTGGTATTTAAGATGCAAGTCTGTCCATTACAATATAAGGAGAAGCGAGCAATAAATGTTCAGTAGTGAAGGATCAATATTTGTTCACTTATGGGACCTCCTATTGCTTCTGAAAGATATTTTTCAATCTATCAACATTAAATTTTAAATGTTGCAAGTCGGCTTGAGCAGCAAAAATATATCCAGCTGAGAACCGTGCTTTCCTGCTTGACATGTCTAAATCAAAATAAAATAATCGTATAATTATTCTAAAATTAAATATTGCCTTAAAAGACACTTTTTATAATTCAACTAAACAGTTTATTTGAATAAAAAATGTAAAATTAAAATATAAAAATATAAAAATTCTTTGTGCGCACCACTATTGGTTGTGTGCACTGGCCTCAAAATTTGTGTGTGCGTGCATGAGCGCACATCTTGCAGGGAACATTGGTTATAGCATCTTTCATATTTGGAGTTTCATGTGGAGTTGGGGCAGAGTCTAGGAGCGGTTGCCGATATGTCGGAAGGGAAATGTAACGGGTGCCATCTTGTACCAAGGCATTTGCATACTGCTCAGGTTTTGCAGCATCTGCTTTAATTTTCTAGCTACAGTATGTTTACCCATATCAATTGACTCCAACAGTACTACAGTGAACCTCTTGCTGTTGGTATGAAGATACCAGGATAAGAATAGATTACACAAGATTCTGCATTCAGACTGGTCCCTTGTTTTAACATTATTGTTCAGTACTAATGTACTTTTTTTTCTTTTAAGCATTTTACATAAATCTATTTTTATGTGCACTTGTGCAGTATTTACTAACCTCAAGAACAGAATGTTGTAACAATATTTTAAAAACATCAACTCATGAATAAGTATTTATAATGATATAAGGAAGCTAAAGGAATATGTTCTGCACAAAAACTGCATTTGCAACATTTCCCAAGAAAGCAGAGACTTATGCCACATGCAAGGTTGCAATAATTCTGTTTTGGTGAGTAGTTAAATGTGCACATACCAGGCAGTAATTATGCAACATTATTTTGTCCATAACATATCACTCCTCATATTTTACCACTAACATTGCTTGTGTCAAATACGGAAATAATAGGAATGGATGAACTAACAGTGCAATATATGTAAAACTAGAGAGGTACATTTCCTGAAGAAAATGTGAGTGGTGCTTGCCGTGGCAAAACTCAGGCCCAAATCTGATTGGCTGTTGTTGCCCCGCCCCTTTTTTTCCTAATTGTGAACCACAGTCACTCAGTGACTAACATACCAAAGTTTGGGAATGCTGTCATTTAATGTGTAAAAATGGCAGCATTTCTATTTTTTTCTATTGAAAATCAATGAATGAAATTTGATTGGTTGTTGGTGGCTCCGCCCACTTTTTCTATACTTGAAGTGGAAACCCCCAGCGACCACATTTGTGATATTCAAGGTCCCTGACATCAATACTGAGAGAATGGCAGCCTTCTTAATTTTTCCCATTAAAACCAATCAAAGAAATCTGATTGGTTGGTTTTGGCTCCACCCACTTTTCTTAATTTTAATCCCAGTCCCCCAGTGACCAACTGTGCCAACTTTGAGGAGGCTGCCATTAACCGTCTAAGAGCGGCAGCAGTTTAAAATTTTCCTATTTAATTGAATGGCTGAAATTTGATTGGCTGTTGTAGACTCCGCCCACTTTTTGTAAATTTTGGCTGCAGTCACCCAGTGACCCACGGTGCCAAGTTTGGGAGCTCTGGCTTTATTACTGTGAGAATTACAGCTGTTTACATTTTCTCATTGAAGTCAATAGGGAAAATCTGATTGGTTGTTTGCGGCTCCGCTCACTTTTTTGGGTCCCCAAAATAGGACAGAAAAGTCACAACACCCCATTCCCGAATAAGCTGAACGGTTTGACACCTCATTCATGGGTCTGCGACAAACTAATTATTCGATAAATTCCCCATTATAAGTCAATGGGGCAAATTTGGGGACCTCTCCTGCCCCGGGGGTAAAACTTATACCCTCGTGTGGGGTATCATCTGACTCAGGTCGCAAACCTCTTCAAATGTGGTAAATTTAACGTTTCTACAAGATTCCCTCTCTGCGCTAGAATCCGTCAAAAGTTGGCCTCAATGTTAATCTATGGGACTTTTCGGGGTGGTTAATTGCCCCCGCAAGGGGCAATTAACCACCCACCCCTTAGAAAAGTCATACCACCCCATTCCCGATTAAGCCGCACGATTTGACACCTCATTCATGGGTCTAGGACAAACGGTGCGGGACTAGTTACGCGCCAAACTTTCATACGGAAGAAGAATAAAAATAAGTTTGCAAGATAACAGTAGTGATGCTTTGCTTCGCAAGCACCACTAACAAGATAACAGTAGTGATGCTTTGCTTCGCAAGCACCACTAATAAGTTTGCAAGATAACAGTAGTGATGCTTTGCTTCGCAAGCACCACTAATAGATATTACATATGATTATTTAATATTATATTAATACATATTATAATTTATAAAATAAATTGTGTTATGGGGCTTTTCATCCATAGTGGTAAAAACTGAAGAATAACTAAACGGTTAAGTATAAGAGTTTCTGTAATTTTACAAAGAAGCTGTGGGAGTAAAATTTAGAAACAAGCACATTTATTTTTGCTCTCATCAGTGCTTAAAGTGTACTTTGGCTTTACATATTATATTATCAGTAAATGCTAAGAACTGTTTTTGTAGCTTTTACATTTAGTTATGTTCCTGTTGGAATGAGGTGGCATTATTTCAGTGGTACACACCGAACAGCTTGCCGCATTGTAATTAAATTGTCTCTTTCTGTCCTCCTAAAATGCATGTAAATATAACAAACAAAGTTAAGTTGGAATGCAGAATGACTAAATTCCATCAAGTTCAACCTCTCCAAATGAAACCCAATGTCCATACATCCATATACACACTCCATACACTCACATAAACTGCACATACTGTACCACTCTCCGTACTAAGTGTAAATTTTAGTATTACATTGCCTTTGATATTATGCTTGTCCAAGAAATTATCTGAGCCACTCTTAGAAGCATTAACAGAATCTGCCATCACAACATCATCTGGCAAGGTGGTCCTCACTGTCAAGAACCACCTTCACACTACGTTTCTTCACATGAAAGTTCTTTTCCTCTGGTCTAAAGTAATTGCCTGTGGTGCGGTGATCCATTTTATGGAAAAAAAAAGGTCTCCCGCTATCTGTGTATAATCCCCTCTAATGTACTAAAGAGTAATCCTGTCCCCTCACAAGTGTCTTTTTCCAGAGAGAACAACCCCATCCGTGGCAGTTTATCCTCATAATTTAAATCTTCCATCCCTTTAATCAACCTTTTGCCTATTCAAAATCTTAACCCAAAGGGATTTCATACCCCCCCTTGTGATATCCATGGATATTTCTTTAGAGCATGGCTTTAATTTAGGATTTACATAAAGGTGCAAGCCGTCATGACTAAATAGGTTGTACCCCAAGGAAAAATCTGCCCAGTGCTCTAGGAACCCAAACCCTTCCTTCCTACACCAACACCTGAGCCACACATTTAGCTCCCTAAACTCCTGCTGTCTTCTTAAACTTGCATGTGGCACAGGCAAAATTTCATAAAAATTACATTGGAAGACTTCCCTTAATCTTAGAGCCTAGATCCCTGAACTCACTCTTTAAGGTCTTCCATCTACCATTGATTTTGTCATTAGTACCAAAATGACCAGCCCCGCCAAACAATTTCTCTACCCCATGAACCACAGGCCGAACCCTGGCACCAGGAAAACAGCGAACTGGTTGTAGTGATCCAGATGAAAGATTACCCTAATCCACGTTCCTAATAATTGAATCCCCTACAACCACAACCTGTTTAGGCCTGGCTCTGCTCTCCTTCCCACCACTACTAGAGAAACTAGTCTCCCTGCTGTAACCGAGATCAGCCCCATCTAGAACTGCCAATCCAGACTTCACTCTCAAATCTTCTTCACACCTGGAAAATCTGTTGGGATGTATAAACCCAGGAGCAACCTCCCTTTTCCTTTTGCCCACACTAGATTTTCTAACTGTCACCCAGCTAACTGCCTCATCATCCTGTTGCTGTTTCGTTCCCCCCAACCATCTGACCCAAACTAAGTACATGAAAAAAACTTTTTACCTTGTTTGAACCTCCTTGAGGTTGAAACGCTTGTGTTTGTAACTCCACTTACAGATCACCGAGTGAAATAGCAATCGTGTAAAGAGTAGCTATCCGCTACAGCAGGGGTGCTCAAAAGATAAATTGGGATCTATCAGTAGACCTTTAGCTGGGGATCAGTAGATCTCAAGATACTATCAACAAACAGCTTGTCTAAATCACCCTCCTATTTCATTATTTTCATTCAGATATTTATTATATTAAGGTTAAATAAAAATCGTTTGTTAAATATAAAAATAAATAATAAATCAATATAATATTTAAGTAATATTTTCCATGCAACAGAATGCTAACAATCCTGTTATGGATGTAGATCATAATGGGCCAACATCACTAAAAGTAGACCTTGCATTAGTAAAGTATGGGCACTCCTGCACTAAAACAAGCTCCACTGGAGTCTCATGGTTCTCTTTACACAGTCTGTTCAGGTGAACTAATCAACCCCCACTCACCTCAAACTGAGGGAAATTTAACTACAAAGTAAAGCAGCTACTGGCTAACTTTCTGTAAACACGATAGGACAATACAGGTCTCCTTAACATCCTGCACTCACCAGCACTCCATAACATCTCTATCCGAATGACGTTCCAGTTAGGTGGTGGTGAGGGATACACCAGTCTTCAACAGCCTGCCCCTCAGGATCACACCTTTGCTGAATGCTGTAAGTTTTGTATTCATGGGAACTTTATTCTTTAGTAAAAAGACCAGTGGCTTCTGCCCTACATATTTATATTTGTTTTGTTTTTGTTGTTTATTTAGATGCAAAAATACTGTTTAAGAAAGATTCTGGAAACAGTAACAACAAAATGAAGGCTCACATCCTCTCAGATTTCAATTGGCCCTCGTTTATTGCCTGGAGCAAAGCAGTTCATGGTGATAGGACAAAAAAAGTCTTAGGTACAGATTTCAATTGTACAAGATTGCTAAATATATTATCATTGGTGTTTGGTACTGTAATACTCATATTAATTAATTCACATTTATATATTTATCCGGAAGATTGCCAGAAGAATGGAGGCTACTCTCTGAAAACCCTCAAAATCCACACATAAACATAAGTTTCCTCAAGAAAGAGTCTGTTAATCCATTAGGTATCAATGGAATACAACAATATAAATATTAATTTGGCATATAAATAAGATATTCTAAGTTGTCTGGCCTATTATCTTAGGTGACACTGATGTTGAAGGATTTTGCGGCCTTGATGTTCCTTCTGGCCTTCTTTCGTGGGAGTGTCTTCTCTCCCACCCTCTCTCCCTCTCTATTCAAACTTGGCTTATTTATACTGTTTTAGTATAGATCATATTCCTCTTAAACACACCTATTTTCCAGTTACAGGTATAATATTCTTAGAAAGTTCCTGGGTATTGTTGTGTTTCAGCACAACCTTATTTATAAGTGAACTAATTAATGCTTTCATAGGATCCTTGAACCACTGCAATGTTAGTGAAATCTAACAATAGCCTGCAAGAATGCTGATCCCTCGCCTATTTCTTTCATAGCAGGTAAATTCCTATAACAGGCAAATGTACAAAAGTAAAAGACTATGTTTTATATAAAATTACATAAACAACTATTTCTAACATAGACTTATACATATAAAATATAATTCTACCACTAGACATACATAATGTTTATATATTAATCCATGAAACGGTTTATTCCAAACTCAGTCCTGCAAAATCATTAGTCTTCTCCAAATGCCACCTGCAACACTGTTTGTTGGGGGACTTGATTTTAAATGCACTACATACAGTACCTAGAATGCTAATGGATAGTGTAGGACTCACAGATATTGGCTTTTTATTAATTATACCAGCTGCTCAACTCCAGAATGTGGGTTAGATCAAGTCAACAAGTCAACGCTGGTCAACACCACAGCCGAGAGTTAGGCCGAGCGCTGGCGAATTTTGTGAATTCTGATGTCAAATTACCCTTTTATAGAAACTTAAGTTTCTGTTTCACTCGACAGTTTATGGTTAAACTAAATTCTGTTAATTCATTTGTTATAAGGCACAGGCTGCATTCAGCAGGCTGGAGCCTAGCAAGAACGATCTATACACTGTGTACATCTTGGCATGCAAAAGAGAGTGAGAGCATTTGCTTTGATACCTAGAATAAAGGTCTGGCAGGTAGTAGGACACAGAGGTCTCTTGCTCATTTATCTTGGCTTTATATCTGCATCATGTGAACTGGGTCCAATTGTTTCAGCCCTAAGATTCATAAGCTATCAAGCCGAAAAGCAAATGTGTTACCTTTGCTTCAGTAATATAATATACTGTCCATACTGCTGCATGCTTTCCTTGGTCTGGTAAGTAACATAGTAACATAGTAAGTAAGGTTGAAAAAAGACACATGCCCATCGAGTTCAACCTTTTTTTTTTTTTATTAACTACCTATCTGCCAGTTGATCCAGAGGAAGGCAAAAAACCTATCTGAAGCCTCTCCAATTTGATAGTCCCTGGATAAATCACAGAGTCCCTGGATAAACTTGTACTATGAGCTATTTCCCATAACCCTGTATTCCCTCACTTTTTTAAAAGCTATCCAACCCCTTCTTAAAGCTATCTAATGTATCAGCCTGTACAACTGATTCAGGGAGAGAATTCCACATCTTCACAGCTCTCACTGTAAAAAACCCCTTCCGAATATTTAGGCGGAACCTCTTTTCTTCTAATCGGAATGGGTGACCTCGTGTCAGCTGGAAAGACCTACTGGTAAATAAAACATTAGAGAGATTATTATATGATCCCCTTATATATTTATACATAGTTATCATATCACCCCTTAAGCGCCTTTTCTCCAGCGTGAAAATCCCCAATTTGGCCAGTCTTTCCTCATAGCTAAGATTTTCAGTACCTTTTACCAGCTAAGTTGCCCTTCTCTGTACCCTCTCTAATACAATAATGTCCTGTTTGAGTGATGGAGACCAAAACTTTACAGCATATTTTAGATGGGGCCTTACAAGTGCTCTATACAGTGGAAGAATGACCCCCTCCTCCCTTGACTCTATGCCCCTTTTAATACAGCTCAAGACCTTATTTGCCCTTGATGCTGCCGACTGGCATTGCTTGCTACAGCCAAGTTTATCATCTACAAGGACTCCAAGGTCCTTTTCCATAATGGATTTGCCTAGTGCAGTCCCATTAAGGGTATAAGTGGCTTGGATATTCTTACATCCAAGGTGCATGACTTAACATTTATCAACATTGAATCTCATTTGCCACTTAGCTGCCCAGATTTCCAGTTTGTCAAGATCGTGTTGCAAGGATGCCACATCCTGGATGGAATTAATTGGGCTGGATAGTTTTGTGTCATCTGCAAACACTGATACATTACTTACAACACCCTCCCCTAAGTCATTAATGAACAAGTTAAATAAAAGTGGACTCAATACTGAGCCCTGGGGGACCCCACTAAGAACCTTACTCCAAGTAGAGAATGTACCATTAACAACCACCCTCTGTACCCGATCCTGTAGCCAGTTTCCTATCCACGTGCAAACAACTTCATTAAGCCCAACAGACTTTAGTTTAGAAAAATCCTTAATTTATCTGCAGTGGAGTGCTGGCTCATACATATAAATATATATACATAGATATATATTTATAATACACAAAAGCCATGAACATCTTGTAAATTATATCCTTATAAACAGTGAGTTCTGTGTCATCAGTTATAAACGGGGAGATCTGATGTATTTTCTGTCACATGACTCACTGAAACTTGTGTATTATAATAAATGAAGTACCCCCTGTTGAAAATATGAGGCCTTTGGCCTCGTGCTTTTATATGGTCATGAAACTCCTTGGTAATTTATAATATCCTTATATTTTACAAGAGGGGGTTCTTTATTCACTATATATATTTTCACCTAAACAATTTACAATTACCCAAAGTTTCTTCCCAAAAACATTGCAAGTACATTGAGAAAATCATGTCTACATATATTCAAATAATGATGCAGTATGCACCACCGATAATGTAAAATTAAACATTATTATTCCAAAAACAACAAATCTGACTCTATAAGCCATGTCTACAAAACCACTCAGAGCCACCCAAAATGGGTTACAATCAACTCATACAATCATTATACTTATTTAACATTTTGTTATGCATTTAACTAACAATGATGAAAAAACTACAGGAGAATATTTTATTTATATGCCAATTTTATGTACAGATTAGCCTTATTCTATCTGAGACATTAATAGGAAGCACACATATACATATAGCAAGTCTTAATACCTAATTTATCGAAGCCATTAAAAATAATGTCAATATTTCAATATTGACCATACACAAATAGTTACTGATAAATTGTTTAATACATTCTGCATCATTATGGCATTGGGGAAAAATAACTTTAGTATCCTTTGCAACATTTATGAAAATTGCCCAGTATTCCTTAAGTGCATTTCTCAGAGAAGAGATATTTGGATAAACTTTGCTGTGCTTGTTGTTTGTATTTCATTGAGTGCTAAAGTGTTATTATTGTGATGTAAATGTAACTTTTCATACACAAAAATGTTTTAATTTTAGGAAAAAAAGCTATACATTGGTCTTTTTGTACTGTGTTTTTTGTATGGTGATTTGCCTTTTTAGTAGCCTGCATTTTAGTACAGCTGCTAAGTCTCTCTTATATGCATGACGTCCTTAAGATGTGGTCTGACCTTAGGGCAATGTAACAAAGTGTCAGGCAGTAGAATACTGAAGAAGAAAAGTCCACAAACACCTCATTTTAGATGGAGGCTTACCTGAGGATGGGAACAGGAAGCACAGCAGTAGCCGCAGAGCCAAAATCGCAGCACAAGGGCTTAAGCAGGAGTCATAGTCGCAGGAACAGAATCAGGATTCAGGCTGAGGTCAGAAGGCACAATAAGGTTATGCAGGAACAAGCACTAGGATTCAAGTAGGACTTGATAACCACGCGCTGTTGGAGAGAAGCCAAGAGTTGGACATATGCTTAAAGACACATGACGTAATGATGTGACACTAAATTCTGTCACAGAGCAGCTGCCGTCAACTTCCATGCATGCACCCACGGACTAAAAGTCTAAAGGTGTTCGTTGCTTTTCTGTGTATGTGCCCACATACCACCAAATGGGTAAGAGATCATGCACAAAGTATTTATAACCGTACGCTATTTCCTTTAAGAACTAACTGTGCTTTTTTACTGACTAACCACTAAAAAGTGGTGAATGTATGAGATACCGTATTTGACATATATGATCCCAGCTGAAAATCTGTGTATTTTTATGTTAAAAACAGTGGCATAACTATTACTTTACATTGGGCAGATGCACTTTGGATTATGCCATGAACCTTGGAATAATGCAAGGCAAAAACTGTTATGTGCTATACACTGGTCATGTTTTATAAACAATGGACAAATTTGCTCCTGTGCTGTAACTCATAGCAACCAATAAGATGCTTGCGTTTAGTGCTTAACCTGCAGCTGGCTGAAAAAAGCTAATTACTGATTGGTTGCTATGGGTTACTGCCCAGGAGTACATTTGCCCAGTGTTATAAATGAACCCCACATTGTTTTAATTTTTCAAATCTGTTCTGTAAGGACTACAACAACTTGACCAACACATTGCAGCACTATAATTGCCTTGTTTAGTAATGTTTAGTTGTTGTTCTTCTGCCACTTTTGCAAAGTATTGTGCCTTTAAATAAAGTCCAACTGGCAGCCCATGGACTGATTATGGTCTATGAACAGATGTTATGGTCCTCAACTTGCTGAAGGACTTCAGTGACTTATTTTTATGACATTTTTATTACATCTATACAAAATGATTAGGTACTGTAAGCCCTATTAGCCCACAACATGAACATCTGGAACATACTACTACAAATCATTGATATACAACTGGACCATCTGATCCACAAAAAGCCCACTGACCCAATGTTCATCTCTGAATGACTCTACCATTTAAATTTATTAAAAATATATTATGCTAAAACAGGAAAGTCATTATGCCTTACCTCTTTCTTACCTTACTTCCCACCAGACATGAATGTAGAACTGTGGTTACATTTTGTAGAAAAAAGTGGCCTCCGTTGAATCCAAAAAGTCAAAGCAAAAAAGTTCTTGATGCCACTGTATTTTGCACAAAAATAGCCACCATGAAAAAATCTTTTGGCAAAGGAAAGCAGGACATATTGGCTCATCATCACTAGCTGCATTCTGTGTGCTAACAGAACCCACTGCAGTCTACCTACCTTAGCTATCTTTGCATATTTAAAGGCATACTTGATGCTTCTTCCTTGCCCAAGGTTGGCTCCTGTTTACAGAACTTTATAGAAATTGGCTTGCTTACTTCTGTGAATGCCTACTAATACTGATATTGCTTGGTTCTGCTTCTTTAATGCCTATCCTGAACATGGTAATCTCAAGCAACAACCTTTGCGTCATAACTACAGGGGTAAAATAGTAATAATAAAAAGAGTCAAGTACACGCTGAACACTGCATTTGGCTTCCAAACATATTGAATATTGTAGACTAACTCATTAATAATCAGTTAATGAAGTGTAGGTGTCAGTTGTGGGGGTGATATAGCAACTATTGCACTTAAAATGTAAACATCATTATTGGGGCAGCTGCTAACACCACTTATTTAGGATTAAAAACTTACTCTGAACGGGCAAGGGCTGGTCTTATTCTTACCTATCTCTCCCCAAAAAACAAATCAAGATGCCCATGATTAGTGACGAGCAAAAATGTTTGCCAAGTTTCGCTGCAAAATGATGCCCATAAATTCTAATGGGTGAAAACATTTTGTTGCCCATAGACTTCAATACATTTCAGCAAAAGAAAAACAGGTCAGATTCGCCCATCATTACCAAGGATAGTTGACAACCACCTGTCAAAGTGTGTTCATTGAATATGTATTGCTAGCAGTCTACCATTAAAAGAGTCTTAAGACTTTTGATTGGCACAGTAATGATGAAACTATACGAACATTATAAAATCAACAAACGTAGCATTCATAAACACAGTATGATGCTGCACTCATACATTAAGACAGAAATAATATTTGACAAACAGTGTCATTATGTCAACCAGAAGAAGAACAGACTTGCTTTGGTATATTGTTGTCTTTACTATTTTTTAAACAAAGGATTGCTTAATTTAAAAATAACATGTATGTTCTAAGAATTGTTCGTCCCTGCTTAGAGATGGAACAGCATTCCTGTTTTCATTGCTTCTTCAAAGAAGCTTTTCATGCTGTGCTGTGGAATCTTGTGCTTTGGACATTCTGCAGTTTTGAGTTTCCAGTCACGTTCATTACGTAAAAGCAGTGCTGTTCCAGTTCCTTGCCTAACCATCTAATTAGACTTAATTAAGATATGCCCTGTATGGGCTTTTCCAGTATACCTTGTATGGCACTTGAAAGGCCCCCAGTGGAACTAGAAGCATAAGCTCTGGCATGTGCAAAATGATTGCACACCAGTGGAGAGCCTATGTGGTCGGGCAGCACATCTAATAAATAAACCCAAAAAAGAGCTTATACTTACAGTGTAAGGTACAGTATCTGTCTTCAATTGCTGATAGAGCTGTTTAAGAATACTGCTTTATAGTTGGGAAATCTGGAGCAAATCCAATGGTTGGTGCATTCTTAGGTAACCTAGGGGCCAATTTAAAGCTTACTGACAGTGGATCAATGTGAGACAGTCCTGCCTGACTGTATGTTTTTTTTTTTTGTATTAAAATTTTGCTCTTTTCAGGTGCAAACTAATTAAATGATATTAAATTTTAAATTTGTTTACCTTTCACGTACAGGGACAAGGAACAAATAATTCTGTATAAGAATGCTTGGGCAAATGGAAGTCTAAGACTTTCTTACAATAGGTTTAAACAACATGGTGCAGCACAAATCCCTAAATTAGGTTATAGAACTGCTTACAACACTTCTATTTATCTGCTACCTTTTCAACTTTGTAAGTCCCTTGGGGCATATAGTCATCAGTTCTACTCAATAAAACACTTAAAATGGATTTAGGATTTTGCAGAAATTGCAGAAATAATATTATTGAAAGAAATATCATTGCTACTACATCCATTTCATTTCTGAGAACCCAGTTTTGAATAACAAGCTAGTGAGTCATTAACATCTGGCCCTTATTTCTGACAGCTCAATTTACTACTTACCATATAACTACATATAACAGGGATTTAGGTGATTAATAATGCTAGCAGCCTGCTACAAACACCATTGTACTGAGTAAAATTGTTCTAACACCTCTGCTTACTGTTAAACTTGTAACATTCAGCAAACTGTGTAGAAAACACACTGCAATGTAACAAGTAGGAAATGAAAGTGCTTAAAGGACAAATCCCAGAATTTGATGATGTTCAAAAAAGGCTTTATGTCTCACCCGAGGGGCCTGTGAGTGATGTCTTACTCAGTCTTGTTTAGAGCTTTGCATGAATAACAGAAGCCCTATACACTGCTAAAACCAGGACCAGAATTGGACTCTGGAATGTACGTACCATGTATGAGGCAGAAAAATTGGCACAAGTCACATCCGAGGTACAGTGATGCAGATTTTAGGATTTAGAGAGAACAGATGGACAGGATTATGAAAAATAAGGGCTACATCAGAAGAAACAGTTAAATTAAACAGTTGAATGAAACAGAAACAAGATGATGAAAGACTTTGGCACTTATTTTGGCAATCATTCCTAGACAAGGCATTGAAAATCACAGGTAGAGTGGAAGCCAATTATGAGCAGTTTATCAACAAATCCCTGGCGCAGATCAGCATGCACCAGAGTGTGTACGTGTATGACGTCAGCACATGAAGGAGCATGCACACGAGGGACGGGTGAGGTGGCCAGCCAAGTTGCCTAGGGCACCCAGCCAGCCTTACAGAGCTCTGCATGCCAGAGAGCTGCTCTAAGATACCATCTACAGTCACTATTTGTGGGGTTGAGCTAGATCTTTAATGTTTGGTAATTATGAATCCCTTGTTTAAACAGCCTGACAACTATAAGTACCTTATATGACAAACCTCTGATTTTTAGGTGTTCACATGTTGAGAGAAGAATCCTTGGGAAACCTGAAAAGAACAGCAGACACATCCAGGAAAGTACCCCTTTAGGCGGGCAATATTCTCTGTAGGAAAAGTATGATCTTAATGATTTCCTCTTCCCTTAGGTAATTGATGCAGAGGTCCTTTTCGGAGGTAGGTATGAACAGAATGAGGATGAGAGGGAGACAGACCAACCAAGTTGAGAATGGCTGACCAGATCAAGGTAAGTGAGTGGGGGGGGGCACACAGAGTAGACCTTGTGGGGAGACAGGTGTAGACTAGTCCACTGGAGTAACAGCTCCATCTCATGCAGAGAATTCAAGCAAGACCAACCCAGGAACAACAACTCAGTCTATGGTAGGATTTGCTTGCAGGTTAACAAAGGTCAGCAAAGGGTATTATTAGCACAGTCTTTAGCCAGAATAGTGTTGCAAGAAACACAGTGTGGCAAAGATTATAGCTCAGTCTTTTAGCAGGAGTCGTGCAGCATGACATACAGTGACAGTGACATACAGCAGGGGTTGATAGCACAAACTGTTAGCAGGAGGAGCATTGCAAGAGACACAGTTCAGCAAGGATTATAGCACAGTCTTTTAGCAGAAGTAATGCTGCTTGGCGCACAGTCCCACAAGGATTAATAGCACAAACTGTTAGCAGGAATATTGTTCAGCAAGAATTATAGCACAGTCTTTTAGCAGAAAATGAACGGGGGAAAGTCGAGTTGTTACCAAGGACGTCTGTCCAAGCAACTGAGCCAACAAGGAACAGAAGAAGCCGAAGTCTGAAAACACACCAAGTCAAGCCTTGAATTCCATTCAGCCGAAGGGCAAAGATTGTTCGTCCGAATACGAAAACTGAGATCAGAGCAAAGATTCGTGATGCAATGCTTAGCGGGAACGCTAAGTATAACTTTGCATCACACTGCACATGCTCATGCCCTAAAAAGGCTAGGAGGGTGGACCGCAAACTCCGGAATGGAGTAGCGGTACTAACAGGGTGGTACAAGCCTCAGTGTACTTGAAATGTCAGGGCCTATTTCAATTCCACTCTAGGCCTGCCATGAATGGAAACGGAGAGAGGACTGTGCATTCTGTTTGTGCTTGTGATATCCACAAGCTGACATAGTCTTCCCAATGGTAATGACTGGTGTCAGACAGGGATATGTGATGTGCCATCTGCAGTGCTCTTTAACCTCATAATCGACTGGGTTATGCAGCAGACAACACTGCACCCAGAGGTAAATGGTGGACCTTCAACAGGATCTGGACTAGCTTATACCACACTCACTGCCATATGCAGAAGAAGACTGAGTGCTTGTGCAATTTTGCTGGACAGGTAGGATTGAAGGTCAGCCAAAAAAACTGAGATTGTGGGTTTAATTTTAAAACACCAGCACCAGTGAAGATTAATTATGAAAAATTACGTAGCCAATTTTGGAACTTAAGAACTTTCAACAAACATAGGGCCCAGTATCACAATGGCGCAAAGACATAATAAGCAATGATGACATTTATACTTACAGGTAACTTATTATTTCATCTGTAGCCCTAAAACAAAGAAGGGAAAGAACAACACCTAGTTTTCCACTGGCAGAGCTGGATCATCTGACAGCGATCATCAGTGCCACAACCTGATCATTGCTCTCTGTGATTAAGTTGTTCTTGAAGTAGTTCTTGACCTATGAGTAACACAGTAAAAGTTTTCCTTCTTGAAAGTTATCTCATTTTTAGCTCTATTATTTCCTATGCTTAGATAGCCCTGTTACCTTGAGGCTGTCCAGAAGGTTCCTGCCATCAATATGCAATTTATTGCATTCCCTAGAGAAACATTAGAAGTGATGAAGTGGCAAAGTGATTAAAACACAGAGGGAGTGTGACATTTTAATATATCTCATCTAATTTTTTCTGCAATATCCTTTGCACATAGCAGAGAAAAAAGAAAACTCAGTAGTATATACCCAATTTTGCTTCTCTCCCCTTCTTTGAAAATGTATGTTCCTCTATATCTTCAAAATCAGAGGGGACAGAAGCTACATTTGATGAATATAGGGAAAAACAGTGTTAAAGGGTGTGGCTCCATTAAATAATGGTAATAATGTGGTTATAAAGGATACAGAAAAGGCAAATGTGCTTAATATGTTCTTCAGTGAATACAATTGAGGAGTCATAGTTTCAAGACCCAGAACGCACTGCTTTATGCATCACATTAGAATAAAAGTCAAGTAAAAATGCCATTAAATTCCAGTGAAGTCTAAAAATTTGAAATTTTTCACAAATGGAACACCAGACAAGAAACCTGAAGCAAGTGTTTTTTTAAAACCTTGCACAGTCCTGGTGGAAAAGCTAAGGCACACAGGGCTTTATGTCTGCTGCCGCCATTCAGTGGAAAAAAAGAATGGACAAAACCTTCTCTTCTCTACCTGTCACCAATTGTAATGTTATATATTTATGGTACCCTCAGATGACAGAGTTTTGTAACCCCAGGGGTAATAAAGCTCTTGACTGTGCTATTTCTAGGAGTACTATTTTCTGTAGATAATCATCTGTCATCTGTGTTGAAGTTCCTTTTTTTTAGTCTCTTGGCACCCATTTTCTTTATTTTAGCACATTGACACTATGCTGACCCTTAACAAAAGCACAAATATGTGTTTTAAGAGCCCAGAGAGACAGTTATAAAACAGCATTGGGTCTAGTGCACAGTTGCTCAAATAGGTCAAGAGGAGGTTACAAACATAAATACTGTTCAGCTTTTCATAGGTGGAAAACTGCAAAAGCTAGTTAATAAAGTGCACACATTGAATACAGGTTGTGTGAGATTAGAGCAATTCAGTTCCCTAAAGTACTTATTTTATGCATTTAACTTTTCTGTCAAGGAAATCATAGGCTAAAATTGAGTGACCATAAATGTCACCTCAAAGTGACTGACTTCAGAGTAATTCTATAGGAAAATATGCAATCAAGCAAGTAGTGCAGCAAAAATTTGGGAGAGCTCAAAGGAAGGCCAACGAATACAATGAAGCATGAGCACGTACAGCAGGTGAGAACACATTGTCTGGTCTGCTGTCAGATTCTTTATCTTTCTACTGTTTCAGTGTCACCATCAGCAGCAGCAAAAAAAAAAATGAGATCTCAGAATAAATTCATGAGTACATTGTTAGCAACAATCTGATTTCAAATAAAGGTAGGACAATTAGCCAACTGGAGGAAGTGATGCAGAAGCTCAACACACCTAATGTGTATAGGCCATGCAGCCATCTCTCTTAATTTCTCATTTCAAAAGCTTTGTAATTATTTAGAATGTCAAGCGCATAGTTCTAATGTCAAAGGCTCCAGGATACATCTAGAGGCTTGTAGATAAATTCCATTACTTTTTAAGACACACAAAATTGGTGTACTCAGAAAACATTTTGGAAGAAAACATTAGAAAAGTTCTGTTTTCTTCAATCATTGCTAGATATATTATTTTTGATGAATCATAACATAAAAATAACATAACATAAAGACTAGACTAGAAAGATAGCAAGCTTGTGGGGCAGAGACCTCTTTCCTACTGTGTCTTTTGCTACTTAATCTTTGTATCTTTATATTTGTTTTTTAAAAATGTTTCTCTTCTCTGTTTGTACTTCTACTATTAATAAGTATTATTATATACATGCATTGTATATCATGGCGGAACCGGTCAAAAACTTTCGCCCATCACTATTAAGAATGGCTGACACTCAAAACTTCTTCTAAAACTGTGATACATATAGTGCAACATGGAGACCAGCTGAGAGAGTGTGTAGCAAGGCTCTGCCTTAAAGGACATGTAAACCTCCCATGCAAAAATGTAATCAGTGAACAGCCTCTTTAAAATCTCTATATAACTGCCACTCTGATTGTTCAAAGGTTAACATGAAGGCTGCAGCATCCCCTTAATCCCTTAGGATTCTTTCTCCTCCTGTAACCCACTCTGCCCCCTCCCTCGGGAATTAGTTTTGGTTGTTGGCTCCTGAGCATGCTCAGTTCTTCTCAACTCAGATTAATAAACACACCCTCCAGTCTAGCAGCCAATGAAGAGATGGCATTGCTGTTTCCCGTAGAAACTCTGCTTTAGCTGGCTGCTCCTATTTTTAAATCCTAACCCCTCTCCTGAGCTCAGAGTAACCATTACAGTGCTCAATCCAAGCAGGACTTGTCATTATAGTAAAGTCTGCCTGTGTTAGCCTGCATTTTTCAGTTGCATGAACTTTACATCTCATATGTGCTGTTCGTAGATATAAATGCACTGACAATGTGTCCAAGGGAAAATGGCCCCCTGGTGAAAGCTGCTATTTGTTTTAGGGAAATGTAACGACGCTGGCAAGGGTGGCAAAGATTGGCAGGGTGGAAGGTAAAACACCAAAGCAACAAGATTCCCAGTGCTTGTTGAAGCACTTCTTCCCCCAGAATGATACAGAGCAGGCCCAGCAAGGAAACAAAATGGAGCAGAGGTGCACACAAAGCCCTGCAGAGGAATCAGACAGCAATCAGTAAGTTCTGAAATGACCACACTATCCTTGGTTAAGACTTTGCCAACAAAAACAGACTTTGCAGATGTGTTAAAATAATTTAAAACAACATTAAAGGAGGAAGTCACAGGCATAAAGGCAGAGATCACAGCACTGCTTGACAAAATGGCGGACATGTAGCAAGCACGTAGCAGCGCATATTGAGCAAGTAGAATCCTCTATAACTCTTTATTCATTAAAGAAAAGGCTGGATCACTTGGATAACAGGAGAAGGTGGTGTAACATACACATTAGGGGCTTATTGAAGCAGGTAGAGGGGAGCAGTCTATAGTATAAAGTGCTGCAACTCTTCAAATAAGTCCTTGGAAAGCCCCCAATGCATATGGTGGAAATAGAAAGAGTACACAGAGCCTTAAGGTCATGAGGCCTACCATCTGACAAGTAGTATAGAGTAGTGATGAGTGAATATTTTCGCCAAGTTTCCCGGCGAAATGATGAATCCAATAGAATCCAATGGGTGAAAAAAAATTGAAGCGCTGCATTGCATGACAAAAAAAAAATGCCGGCCATAGACTTCAATGCATTTTGGTGAATTTTCACCATTTTGCAAATTTGGCGAAATGATACGGGTCATATTTGCCCATCACTAGCCCAGAGATATTATTTGCTGCCTATCCCACTTTCCAGTTAAAGAGGCTATACTGCAAACAGCGAGGAAACAAAAATCTTTTTCATTAGTCACTGCAGAAGTGATAATTCTTCAAAATCTCTTCTGGTAAACTCTACAGAAACCGAAATTGGTAAAACCCCTGCTGGGAGCTTTATAGGTTAAAGGAACTGCCTTTCGCTGGGGATACCCATTAAGTGTGCAAGTGACCAAGGAAGGAAAATCCTTTACACTAGTGTCATCAGAAGACATGCCTGCATTCTGTCAAACATGCACCTTTGCCCAACCAGATCTCTCAGAATGGATTAAATTCACCCAGACACTGTTCTGGCTCTCCCTCAAAGAGACTCATGGACCCTAGTCTCTAAACCGAAAAGCAAAAGGAGAAGATAAAAGATGGCACCTGAAAAGAAAAGCACGACTGAGACTAAACTTCATCAGAAACAGAGGAATAGAGACAAATGGGGGAATGTAATAAAAGTCGGTAACTGAAAAAATATTCACAATGCGAAAAGTTACGCCTCTGTGTGAACAAATTTGCCTTTGTGCGAATTTATTATAGCTTTTGCGAACCTGGAAACTGTTTAGCGACCACTTCCGACATTGGAAGAACGTTTGCGATTTAACGAGTTAGCGACAGTGCGCAGTCAATGTAATAAAACTTCTTACTGAGAAAGTCGTTATGTTTGCTACAAAAGATTACTACACCTTCAAGCACTACTACAACTTTTTATGGTATGATTAACTTTAAAAAATCTCTAACCTGTAATTGTTTAGAAAATAAAACTGTCTATGGGCAAGCTTAATTGAAATGTGTGGAGTTCGGGTATCTAAAGTGTATGCAACAGTCAACCCCCAGGAGATCCCATTACCTGAAAACACTACAATACATACATCATGGACTTGAAGTCCTAGATTTAATCTATACAGGTCCAAAAACAGCAGTCAAGACAGAACTTGTCAGTCAGACTTGCCATCCCAGTACAACAATTGTACTTTTCAACATCATTTCTGTTATAAAACAAAACAAAACACAGAACAGTTCATTGCAAATATCAGGTGAGAGATACATTAGGTTTTTCTGACAGTGCTTACATATTATTTATAAATTTTTAATGTTTGTTTCTGCTATCACAAAATCAGCCAGAGGAAACCAAGCCCTACCCAAGCCTTGGCTCATTTTATTCATTGCCCTGATCTGGAGATATGGAGATAAAGCAGTATTTTATATTAATGGCTGCCCTTTCATTTCCTGGCACAGCAACATTAAATGGCAAAATATTTACTAAGCTTTAAATCAACATTGAGTATTACAGTACAATACAGTACATTCAGCTGTGGTCTTTTTAAGATCATACTAGATCATATTAATGGAAAACTATATCCCCAAAATGAATAATAAAGCAACAGATCATTTTATAGTTTATATCAAATTAAGCGGCATATTAAAGAATCTTACTAAACTGGTATATATATTTAAGTAAATATTGCTCTCTTACGTCTCTTGCCTTAAACCACCATTTTGTGATGGTCTGTGTGTTGCCTCAGAGATCATACCCTTATAGTAAGTGGCAGACTAGTAGCACCCACAAGAAGTGTGCGATTGACAGGTGGAGCTATAAACAGCATCCGTTTGCTCCACCAGTGAGATTGTAGTATGTGGTAGTTTCCCAAACAACACCCATCAAGCTATAAAGACTCTGGTGGATCGAACCCATTGGTGTGTAAATCGCTGTGATGCAAAATCTGGTGTGCTGGAGGTAGAAATCTGGTGTTGTGAGTAATACCCAGAGGATACAGATGAAACTCCTATTACAAGTGATATACTGTGAATATCCAGTATATTGAGTGAAGTACCTTTCTTTTCTTTTTTTTTAAAAATAAATTTGATGTTTTGTTTAAGAATTGTGATGGGCAAATTTGTCCTGTTTCACTGAAAACTTTTAAAAAACAGCGAAAATTCACAAAACACATTGAAGTTGATTTTTCAACTTTTTTTTTCAAAACTATGGACATTGTTCCCATTCGTCCATACTATTAAGAATGACTTTCACCCTAAACCTCTATAGTGCAACATGGCGACCAGCTGAGAGAGAGTGTGTGTAGAAATGCTCTGCCTTAAGAGCAGCAAGAATAAAATTCTCTGATATCCACAGAAGGTGTTTATTATATTGTCAAATGTCCAATCTTCTTGAAGAAAATGAAAAGAGGAAGCTAAACCTTTTTCTCAGATGTCACCTCAGGATTGCCAGATTTAAAAACTGCATTTATATACAGTGGACTTGGAAAATATCTGATCAAAAAATATCTTATGAAATAATTGGTGACTGTTGTCTTTCTCGTTGGGTTTAAGATGTCTATGGAACATTATAGCAAAATTAATTTCCCATACCCTACAGGTTCTCTAAATTGTAGCTACCTGAAGAGAGCTTTAGTTGACAACAGTTGTAGAGTAATTACAGAATATACAAATATGGAACCAGTATATGCGGTGTATTAAATGCCATTGAGTAAGGTGGGCATGAGAGTGCTTGACAAAGAGTGGAGTGCCACTCGAAACGTTGCATGTTGCTGTCCTAAGAAAATAAAGACGGTTTTATGGAAAAAGGAGTGCTGTCCATTGGATGGCATGAGTGCACACGCCCCAGACCTTCAGCAAATACCAGGAGACATCAAAAGAAGCCGGCACAAGCCTGGACCCACAAAGTTAAAAAGCTTTTGTTTTATTCTCCATAATTAAGAACCAAGGCCTAATTAGTTTGACATCATTGGTTCAGAATAAATTGAGAAATGGTTGCAACCATCATGGATAACTTTCCATGCACAAATAATGGCAGTAATCCTGAGAAAATTGATCCTTGAAACATATGAATTTGAGCAAAAAGCCAAAGGTAGACATTGAAACTATTTAACATAATTTTATTTCTCAGCATAAACATAATGCAGTTCAATACTAAGCAATACAATTTAGTGGGTGTAAAGAGAGAACAAGGTTATCACCCTGTATCAACATGAATATCTGTGTGTAATTAGCAGTTAAATTACCACGCAGTAAATGAAACTCATAATTTCAGCATGATTTTCCTTTAAAACATTCCAACAGCACACATTAAATGTGTGGGGGTGTTTGTTTCCACCACAAGCATCATGGGATAAGTATGCCAGACTAACTCAAAATTAACCCACAATAAAACTCTCAGATACTGGTCATAGTTGGAGGAAAAGGCCACAGCTTTTATTCATGTTAAACTCTATGATATTGCCAGGAAACAATAAAAGCATGCTTTGTATTCTCATACATATGCATCTCTCGCCTTAAGACCAAACAAATAAAAACATAAAACCAAACTCTCTTTATTCCTCCTTAAAGTTGTGACAATTTATTTTATTTTATTTATTTATTTATTTGTATTTATTTATCTAGGGTGGGAGGGAGGGACTATAAGCTCTCTTCCCACACTGTCTTCACCCCACTGAGCCATTCTGCATCTGGATCGCCTCAAGGAATGTTCCAGAATAGGCAAGTTCCCACCTGTGCCAGGTGTTTAAACCCTCTGTCCATAATCACCTGACCTCCACCAGCAAATAATCACCCAGACAAACATACAATATTGCTCAATACTGCCCCAAAATTCTCCAATTAAGTATGTACAAGGCCTATTAAGATTAGCACTTACCTTTGTATCATTATAAGACTTAATGGTGCTTTTCAAAAGACTATAAAGGCTTTACTAATGCTTATATGACTAGTGAAGTATGGATACATTATTGATTCATTGTTTATTGATACATTGTTGATTCTACACAGATCTTGTTAAAGTCTTCTTTTATATCTTAAATCTTCTTTGGAGCTACTATACAAGCACATCAACCACACCAAGAACCATTTCCATGAGTCACGTTCATTCTTTTAAGGTTCCCCATATTTTCAATATCACCACTTGAAATAGCAACCTGCCCCAGTACTCTTGATAATTACATATCCTTGAATCCATTTTGACACCTATTACCTTCTTTAGCTTTCAAACTATCATTGCTCCAGGTAGTAAATACAAAATTGTACATACTGTTTATTTTATTTCTTTACTTGTCTAGGTTTCAATATATATATCTGTGATTTTTACTCTGAAAGACTTGAAACAACATGCCAAGGTGTCAAATGCTCCTAGTAATGTTTAGATGTGCTAAATATTTGAAGTAGAGTGCACGTTATCTCTTATATATCCTCTAACACAAATTTGCACATGTGAAGACCAGAAGACTCACATTGTCACATAAAACCTCTTTCATACATTGCTTCATATATTAAGCTGGCCCTGACATGCCTTAACCAATGTATGGATTTTACTGGGGTGTAAATATTAGCTGTGTAGTATTTGTTTCATTAAGTTCAACTTGAAATATCTGCCAATTCATCACTTTTCTTTTCTCCGGTTGTGTTGCTCATTACTGGTGAGACTACACCTCAATGTATGCGCGGCTTCCATGTTTGGCAGTTATTAGTATGTTCGGAGCTGGACTAGAAACATAAGTTTCATTGATTTACAGACCATGTACAATGTGTGTTTTCTGTAAAGTACTAGATAGATGGCTTTTCTGTGTGGGATACAAAACAGGCTCTTGGGGGCCAATTTATAAAGAAGTAGAATCATTTATTAAGGACCAGTCCAGTAGCACTTCTTATGATTTTACTAGTTTCCTATTTATAAAGCAAGTTTGTATCCAAGACTAATGAGTTAGTGCTGCAGTTTGATTACTGTGAGGTTCTTGTGTAAAGTCAATACAGTGGATTCCCTAGTGCTATTTATAAAGTCAAACACTATGCTATTTTCTCCAAGGCAACGGAGCTCATGCATGATCAATTCGTCCATTTGGGACTCAATGGGGATCATTTAGATTCTCAGCACACTATACATATGACTGTAGTTTTGTGGATGTTGTAAGCATCATTTGTTTTTATTTAGTTTTTTTTAAGAAGTATTGTGCTAATAAAGGAATTAGGGTGCTTATGACCCATCTCCAACAGTGAAGGGCTGTCCTGTTATGTGTCTTAACGTGGACCTGTCACCCAGACACAAAAATCTGTATAATAAAAGTTCTTTTCAAATTAAACATGAAATCCAATTATTATTTTTTATTAAAGCGTTCATCGCTGTTGTGAGCTCATTTAAAAATCTCAAATATTGTCTGCCCCTCCTCTATGCCTTAGGCATAGAGGCTGGGCAGACAATTACTTTCACTTTCCATTCAGTGCTTACTAGAGAAGATCTGTACCCCATCTGT
Source organism: Xenopus laevis (assembly GCF_017654675.1). Lineage (NCBI taxonomy): Eukaryota > Metazoa > Chordata > Amphibia > Anura > Pipidae > Xenopus > Xenopus laevis. Next base: position 63,871,366 of record NC_054376.1, read on the forward strand.
ATCCACCAACCACCAAAACAAGAACCCAAATAGTAGTGTGAGAGGTAGACCATATTCCCATTAAGTGTTGACTGAACTGAATAATGTGATGGTTTGCCTAACAAAATAATAAATCATTCAAATCAAATTTTCAATATACATTACTTACAAATGCTCATTGTTTTTAAAGCTATGTGTAAATGTAAATGCTACTGAAAGCAGTATTTGTCTGCAATTCTCTGCAATCATTTCTGGTTATGACTATAGAAACATGGATCTTCAAGGACCATTTAAGACTAGCAATTCTTAAGGATTAATCAACAATAAAATTCCTATTTCATAACCATGTTCTGTATGCTTTACCCTATTGTACCTGGGTGCAATATCAATTTAACATGCATCTACACATGAAAAGTACAGAGCTTTACAAAACCTGATGAGTGATAAAAGGTGAGGAAAGTCAAGAACCACATTTAGATCTTCGGTCTGCATGCAAATATGGATGGAACAGCAGGCACAAACAAAATTAATAAATGAACTGCAGACAGTTTACAGTGGAGTGACCAAACACACAGTCTTGCATATTTTGTGCATGCAGGCATTTAATCAAAGTGTAAGAGGTATAAAGTAAAGCACCCCCTAATAAAATTTGTTCAATAGAACAAATTCAGCACTTACTTATATTTGTTTCCTATAAGACTGTATTTTCCAGGAACACTTCCTGCCCTGCTACTGCAGAGGGAACTAATGTGCACAGCCAAGGTAGAAACTTTTACTTGATGCACCAGTTCCCATGTGCAGGACTAAGAGAATTTTCCTATTGTCTTTCAGCTCCCTACAATAAATATAATTACTTCTCTCTTACCCTACCCTCGCACTCTGAATTCATTTTCATATGTGCAACAAAAGGCTTAGATATGAGAAGTTTTCACAGCAATTATACCCCAAACCCACCAATCTGTGTAGCACACTAATCAATGAATAAAAAAAGGGAGACATCAAAATCAAAGAAAGTAATGTAAATAGAGGCATCCAAGAACACTCCAATGAGATCATTAATGTAATATAAACTGTAATACAAAAAAATTAGATTCATTTGTTAATATGCAAAGATGTGTAAATCAATTTATATAGGCTATACGACTAGATCCTTAAAAGAATTTGTACAGGAACATGTCAGACATCAAGTGGAGTAAAGGCACCAATGTTTCTGGTCATTTTGCTAGTTGCTAAAAGGGAAACATAAGCTTCCTTTTGGTGTTGGTGGTTAGTCTGAGTCCCAGTTCAGTTCAGTATCTGTTTTACTTAAAGTGGACCTGTCACCCAGACATAAAAAGCTGTATAATAAACGTCCTTTGAAAATTAAACATAAAACCCTTTTTTTTTGTTATTAAAATATCCATTCCAGTTATAAACTCTTCTTAAAGTCTCAACTGTCAGTCATATATTACCTGCCCCTGCTCTATGCCTTAGGCATATAACTTCAGTTTCCATTCTGCACTTTCTAGATTTCACTGCACCCCCCACATTCCCCTGCCCTCCTAACCATTTAATTGTGGATCCAGTGCATAGACAAGGGTATCAGATTGTGAATTCCAAGACTAATAAACACAAGATTTCAATAATTTTATAGTATAAGTATATGTATTTTGCTTGACTAACAGCATAAATTAGGATCTGGAATTATTTATTGAGATGACAGGTCCCCATTAAAAGAGATGTTGAATATATTTTCCCATTAAGGACAAGGCAACCCCAGGGTTTGAACTACGAATTTGATGTGTCCTAATATTATGAATGATCTCATTTGAATGTTCTTTAATGTCCCCTCTACTCTTTTTTAATTGTTTGATTAATGTGATACACTGATTGGTGAGTTTGGGGTATAACTGCTGTACCACACTTCTCCTGTATGAGCCTATGATTAAGTGTGCATGAATGTGTTTGTTGCTGCCTTGCCTGAAAAAAAGTCTGCAGTTCTTATAGATGTAAAATAAAAAGGGCAACATCTTTAAATTATAAAATATCTTAATATGGTTTATTAATATTCATTAATCATAGGAAAATATTACAAGACGCCACTAGAGGTGAAGCTTTGAATATGTACTTCAAGATAAGTTAAAAGTCTAATAAAGGGTACTGACAAAAAAACATTTTTCTTTAACATGGGGTGTCTGGTGTCAGTAAATGTATTTCTAAGCATCTTTTCAGTATATCAATTTAACATTTTCAGTCATGTTTGTAAATGTAATTGAAATTATTAGCAGTATATGTTCATCCAATTTTGCTGTGTACTCACAAGTGGTTCTGACTGTTGCAACATGTAGCAGGATTCCTTTCACCTCCGTGATTGGCGTGTACTATGTTATTTCAGACGACAGAACCAACAGTATAGGGAATATATGTAGCCGTTCTGTTGTAGCAGTTACATTAACCAATGACTTTAAGGGGCCGATTCACCAAGGGTCGAATACCGACCCTTGGTAAATTAACGTTAATTAACCCTCGATATTCGACTTTAATCCAACGATCGAAGGATTATCCTTCGATCAAAAAAACTTAGGAAAGCCTATGGGGACCTTCCCCATAGGCTAACATTGACTTCGGTAGCTTTTAGATGGCGAACTAGGGGGTCGAAGTTTTTTCTTAAAGAGACAGTACTTCGACTATCGAATAGTCGAATAGTCGAACGATTTTTAGTTCGAATCCTTCGATTCGAAGTCGAAGGTCGAAGTAGCCCATTCGATGGTCGAAGTAGCCCAAAAAACACTTTGAAATTCGACGTTTTTTTACTTCGAATCCTTCAATCGAAGTTAGTGAATCAGCCCCTAACTGTACATCTGCACTGCTTTTCATTTATATTGGAAAGTTGCTTAGAAGTCATTTCATTTCATTATGGAAAAGACATGAGCTGACTCCCTTTAATTATATAGTTCTTTGGATATCTTGTATTGCTAAAAAAAAAACCTTGAATTCCTATAAAAAACAGCCTACAGGAAATACTAATCTTAGAAATGTATTACATATAATTTGTTGGGAAGCATCATCTCCTCCTGTGCATGTGATTGTGTGTGGCTTTGTAATTTACTTTCAGTGAATTTGCCTAGTGCAGGGAATCCACCTCCTTCCCAGAAACCACCATTTTCATTCTGGAGAGCAATATTTTTGCTTGTAATGTGTAAAGTTATTTATTGTATTTATTTTGTTGTTGGCCATGTGAATTCTTACATGTTAGTGGCACAACCACACAGGGACGTTTCTGGATAAGGAGCTGCCTGAGGCGACTCCTTCAACCTGCCTCCCACCCAGCACTTAACTTTCCTGTGCTGGAAGGGGTCTGGGAGGGGGCATCGTTAGTGAGGAGAGTGCAGAAGAGCTGAATTTGACAACTTGGCTCTTAAAGTTACCAGTAGCGTCTTTTTGCCATTTTAGATCAATCTATGAAATGCTGAAATGAATGGATGGCTAACAAGTAGTTATGAGTGAATCTGTCCAGTTATTCTTCTCCAGATGAATACACATTGAAGCCAATGGGGTTTTTTGCAGCAACTTTTTCCATGGCAACTTTATAAATGTCCATTAAGGTGCCATGGTTATTTGAGATGAACATTTTTACACTGAAATTTTGCTTTGGTTTTTAATACATATTCACCAATAACAAAACTGCGGAAATTTGTCGCAAACTTGTAGGTTGCACGCAGATAAACTTAACTATTAGTCCCCACAGCAGTGTTCAGTTTAAAAAACGATCTGGTTGTCTCTGAGACTAGGTTTGTATTATTATTATTATTTGTATTGTGTTTTTATTACTCCTGCCTGCCCTCTCCTATTCATCTTCAGTTCTTACATTTACACTTGACATTTACACCACTTTCAGGGTCACTGACCTTGAAACCACATAGCAGTTGAATGCCAAATATCAGAGCTACAGAACAAATGTAAATAATCCCAAAACGCTATGAAAATCAATAGCCGTGACATATTTCCCTTGTGAATTTACTCTACCATGTTATATTTTGTACTCTCCACCCCTGTGATTTTATTCTCTTAAGCAACCTTAAGAGTGTTCATCATACACCTAGAGATATAAAAGAACTGACTTTGTATGAGGAACCTTTATGGGTTTCTTCATGGACATTCTCCATGTTGACTGTTGGTGACAGTAAATTGTATCATACTACCCACTTACTGTTTTTTTATCTGTATCATATAGATTTATTTTTTTAACTATTAATCTGTATTCGTAATCAGATGTGATAGAATATGAGTAGTGGGAATGGTTTAGATAACTAAGAGACCTCTCTACCACTTCTACTTTCTATATTTTTTCCTCTCAAATTATTTTACATTCTTACAAAATGTATCCAATAGCAAAAGAAATAATCAGCACAATGAAATAAAAATTTAAACGTTAGGCACTATTCACAAAAAGGCCTTCAGTTGTATTTCATTTACACGCAAAATGCAACAAAACTTTTTTGGGATCTTCATCACCTTTTATCTGAGTGTAGTAAATTACATTTTTTTTATTATTCCTAAACTTCAGTTGGCCATCCATTTACACAGAAATTGTAAACTGTCGCATTATCTAGTAGGTATGCACCAATTCCCACATTTGGCTCAGAATTCGAGTGGATCTGAGCTGTATTCAGCAGGATAAGCCAAGTTCAAGGCCTGTCAAGTGCCTGTCAAATGAAGTCCAACTCCGAACCCCTAAGATTATGTGACTTTTACTCACACGATTAATGAAGCTTCAATCTGCCAGCTATTTCTTGCTAAATTACAGATCATCCCAAATCACAAGTGAGATTGTCCCATTCCATAATATTACACAACTTCTCAGCAATGCAAAGCAGAAAACAAACTAATATTTGTGATCCATTTGCCAGTAAAACTCTATTTTTTTTTCCATTCTATTATTTTAAAGATGTAGCTTAATGCCAAGAATCTCAAAAATGATATCTGTAAAATACTGTACACTGGCAAAATTATGAACATTATAGTACTTGTGTAAAATATAGTGATGAGCAAAACACATTGAAATCATGGGGCGTCAATTTTTTTTATGTGCAACAATTTTTTCTGACTCCAAATGCATTAAAGTCAATGGATGTTTTTCTTGTGGTGACTTTTTTTTGTTGCGCCGACAATTTTGTCTTGGGACTTTTTTGTTGCAGCTGATTTTTGCAAAAAAATATGCAGATGGCAAAATGCGGAATTTTGCCGAGAATCCATGCCTGCAGAAAAAACTTGCTAGTAAAATGTCATTAGTATTGATGGGCGAATTTCTGACTGGGGGAACAGCCATCTGCAGGGGGATCCCCTTCCGAATGTCTAAAGTGGCTGGTAGTCAAACTGTGTATCTGTAAGCGCTGTACTCACCTAACGGATCAGTGTAAAGCCTTATTTGTGACATACAGTAAGAGTAAGTACCAACATGTGGAGGCTTATTTTTAACCATTACATCAACATTTTCAGTGGTTTTAGAGCTTGTGGAAACCACAACTAAACTTGCATTCTCTTAAACCATGAATTTCATGGAATTTAATAAAATATCCGAATATAAAGAGTACAAACAAAAAAAAAAGCACTAAACAATGCACTAAAAAATAAGGGACATACCTCCCAACTGTCCTGTTTTTAGAGGAACAGTCCCTCTTGTTGACTGCGGGTTGACAGCTCAACCCGCAGTCCCTCGTTTGTACTGGAAAGTCCCGTTTTTCTCTGCACTGAACAGCCAGAAAAAGAAACAATGTTTCTAACTTAATTGGCTTTAGGCAGAGAGCCCAGAACAGCCACAGCAGCTGATAAGATACTTTTGTAACAATTTCGAGATAAGCAAATAATTAATTGTAACGATATAAGATATAAGAATGTTTGACTCCCAGCTTAAAGAGCAATTCACCTTCATTAGCAAAACTGTAATAACTGAAAAAAAATAGGGATCCACCGAATCCACTTTTTTGGATTCGGCCAAACCCCCGAATCCTTCTTGAAAGATTTGGCCGAATACCAAACCGAATCCGAACCCTAATTTACATATGCAAATCAGCGAGGGGGAGGTAAAAATAGTGCCGCCACTAAAAGAATTTTTACTTCCATGTTTTGTGACGAAAAGTCACATGATTTTAAGGATTCGGATTCGGTTTGGCCAGACTCAAGGATTTGGCCGAATCCGAATCCTGCTGAAAATTGCCGAATCCTGGCAGAATACCGAACCGAATCCTGGATTCGGTGCATCCCTAAAAAAAACCACAGAATATCTTCAAACTTTCATAACCTGACAAATTTTGTAAAATGAACATGGTAATTAGAGGGTGTGGCCACAAAAATGGGCATGGTCAAAAAATGTTGCCATGCACTTTTTTGTCCCTCTTTTTATTTCCAAAATATTGGGAGGTACAGTATGAGGATACCTCTAAAAATTTGAGGTTTTCAAACAATTACAAGCAAATAAAAAGCAAATAAACAATCGGAAATCTTCTAATAGTGCAAATTGATTAAAAGTAGTCCAATAATAAAACTGACATCTGTAGGACCTCAACAACTTTTACTTGGCAAATTCTTGCATCAGAGGTTTTTATGTTTTTTACACTTAATAAATCTCAAATGTTTCGAGTTTTCAAGAAATATAGGAAAACCAGACATTTTTTCAGGATTCGTGGAAAAAAATAGAAATTCGATTGTTAGTAAATGGGCCCCTTAAAGTGAATGTTTTAAAGCGTTTGAAGATTTGCAAAGACTGTATGTCTAGGACTGTGAGTAGCCTTCCATTTTTTTTAAAGGAATTTATTCTGTTAGTTAGATTACTGGCAAAGTAAGATAGTAAAGCTGCTATACTATTTTTCTAGGAGTGTTTCCTGTATTTGTATTCCCTTTCATTTTAAATGGAGAATTGTTTAGCTTATCAAACTCTGTGTTTGTGTTATTGTTATTACTTGTAGCCGCATACCCTGATCACAATACCACTATGGAGGTTTGTCCTGTAAGGTAAGCACCATACTGTAAGTGTAACATTGGCAGAAGAGTGCTAACTGATGTATATATTCTTTAAGTCCACAACAACTTGATGAAATACCAGTGTAACTGCCTCATTGCTCTCATGCACTGTACATATTCAGTGAAATAGGAGATTATTAAAAGACAAAAAAAATCTAATGCAGGTATTCAATCTATTGTATTATACAGAATGCTCAGGACTTGGGGTCTTATATGCTGTATAAGGCATCTTTCCATAATTTGAATCTTCATACTTTGTTTACTAAAAAATAATTTAAACTTTAAGGGGCACATTTACAAAGCTCGAGTGAAGGATTCGAATAAAAAAAACTTCGAATTTCGAAGTGTTTTTTGGGCTACTTCGACCATCGAATGGGCTACTTCGACCTTTGACTACTACTTCGACTTCGAATCGAACGATTCGAACTAAAAATCGTTCGACTATTCGACCATTCGATAATCGAAGTACTGTCTCTTTAAGAAAAACTTCGACCCCCTACTTCGGCAGCTAAAAGCTACCGAAGTCAATGTTAGCCTATGGGGAAGGTCCCCATAGGCTTGCCTGAGATTTTTTGATCGAAGGATATTCCTTCGATCGTTGTATTAAAATCCTTCGAATCGTTCGATTCGAAGGATTTAATCGTTCGATCGAACGAATAATCCTTCGATCGTTCGATCGCAGGATTTGCGCTAAATCGTTCCACTTCGATATTCGAAGTCGAACGATTTTAGTTCCTAGTCGAATATCGAGGGTTAATTAACCCTCGATATTCGACCCTTCATACATCTGCCCCTTAATGAACCAATAAGATTGTTTTGCCTTCAATGAAGATTCATTTTATCTTAGTTAGATTCAAGTAAAAGGTATCCGAATAACGGATCCCAGGGTGTCTCTAGTTCACAGACACACGCATATACACAAGAATGTCCTTTGTTGCTGAAAATTACTCTCTAGTTGAGTTCATAATATTGGGATTTATTTGTAGTTATGAGTTAAAGCCATAGCCTCCTAACAGCAGTGTGCAGTACCCTCCTATTTAATATGCACAACATCCATTGCACCAGTACAGTACATTTAACTGGCGAGTCTCCTGCTGGATGTAACTTAGTGTATTGCTGTTTGGGATACTATATACCCTTTTGTACAGCTAACACTCAATGTGTGCTGAATAATTGCTTTTGTTTTTCTCTAAGCTAGATCCCTGGGAACTCTCTCTGCAACAGAAAGAGAAGCTGAGAATCCATCCTGTGTATTGGAATAGAAGATGATGTCAATTTAAAAACTCCAAGAGCGAGCTGCATGTGTTCTAACACTGCCTAATATTTGTTATTTAACTGGATTTTCTGAGGTTACTGCTTGAGGCCATGGTTCATTCTGATGTGTGTGTGTTTAAATAAATATATCAAATGAAAAAGGTTGGCACAAACTGGATCACTCTCCACGATGTATTTATTTAGAACAGCAACATCCCAAATGCCTTACGCGTTTCGTGCCTTTTGGGCTCTTAATCATAGGCCTATGATTAAGTGCCCGAAAGGCACGAAACGCGTAAGGCATTTGGGATGTTGCTGTTCTAAATAAATACATTTTTTAACTACATCGTGGAGAGTGATCCAGTTTGTGCCAACCTTTTTCATTTGATATTCTGTCACAGTGCCTTCCTGAGCTGAAGGCTAAGGTGTGAGCACCTGGATCCCCCAATGCATTGGGTAAGTTAAACCCTCAAAAAATTTACAATTTGGAGCTTGAAGCACTATACAAATTATTTATGTATTTAAATAAATATACACACAGACATGAATACATATTATAAATCCAGAATTTTAGTATGATAATTTATAAGATACTTATCAAATCTAGTTTCTATAAGAACACAACGCTTGGTGGTTGGTTGTGTCATTTTTAGGTCCCTCCACAGGCAGCTGAAATGTGGAGAAATGTGAGATGAGCTCATAAAGAAGAGACATGTATATTCCTGCTGCTCTCCAGCAAGATTTTATGATTGCTTCTGTGGCTCTGTTGTATATGGACATTTTTGCATGAGAACATAGAGAGAAATAAAATGTTTAACTGATTCATTCTACAAACCTCTTGAAAATGTTATTTTTGTTACTTTTAACCATGCTTGGTATTATAGTAAATTATATCTATATTAGTTTTCCTTTATTATTTAAGCCTCCACATTTAATTTTTTAGTTAACACATAAAATTAAGTACAACCCATAATGATTTGTTAATTGGGTATCAATACTGTTCTTATGTACATACAGTATAACCATGATGCTGAAAATATGCTCTGCAAATAATAAACAACACAGCAAGAGTAAACTAAATTTATTTAAAATATACCTTATTTATAAGTAGGGCTTTTAATTTATATTCTTGAACACCTATACAGATAACGGTTATATTATCCGACATTCTTGGCACTTGGGGTGTTCCAGATTAGGGTTCTTTCTGTAATTTGGATCTCCATACCTTAAGTCTGCTAAAATTCATGTAAACATCCCAATAGGATTGTTTTCCCACCAATATGGATTCATGTAGCTTAGTTTTTATTACAGAGAAAAGGAAATGATTGTTAAAAACTAGAATTATTCGCTTAAAATGCAGTCTGTGGGAGGTGGTCTTGCCATAATTTGGAGTGTTCTGAATAACAGGTTTCTGGAGAAGTGACCCTATACCTATAGACACATATATATAGGTTTCAGCATGATAAAATTATTATTTCTTAATTTTTTACGAATCAATTAAATGGCTGCACAGTTTTTTTTAAAAAAAATAAAGTTAACTTTTAATTTCTACCTTATCTTGTCTTATCTTTGTCTTTCTTCATTCTCTTTTTATACAGGAGCCATAACTGAAAGGTCAGGTGGTATTAGTGGGAAGGGGGTCCCACAAACTGCCCCTGTGCATAGTTCTCAGTTTAACAGAAGCTCGGCAGTCTGGAAAAGATGTCAGTCAGCAAATACAAATTAATAAAACGAACAACAGCAAAAAACAGTTATAAACCCAAAAGCAACACTACATTATTTAAATATAAAAGCACTCCATGGGAAAATAGGTTCCAAAAATATTTATAAAAATTTATTTCATGTTTATACTGATATGATGCTTTTAATTTCCAGAAGAATACTTTGGAAATATTCAGGTTGACAAAAGGAAATAATAAAGGGGCTTTAAAAAATGACATTACATACACTGTTAGTTACATAGTTACATAGTTAGTTACTAGTTAGTTTTCAGAGATTCAATGTTTCCTATACTAAAACCACACAACTCTCATACTTTAAACACTTGCCACCTGTCACCTTTTTTTAAGGTGTATTCTAAAGTTGAGTGATAGAGTCAGCCAGCCAAAGAATGCTTTTTTTCCCAAGACTTGACCCCTAACCCACCTGTGCTCAGTAATCAATCTATATTTGTTTCCCAACTTGCCCTAAACTACTCCAGTATTTTTTGCCTAAGGACAGAAGCTTTTGATGCAAGGCAGCAGGCAGGTTAAACAAAAAGGCACATCTTAGTAAATAAAAATAAAAAAAAAATGAAAATCCTTCTGTACTTAGATGCAACAAAATAGATGCCTCTTGTTCTAATGCTAATGCCGCGACAGTTTACCCAGTTCCGCCTTCCTTAGGGGGCCCTTAATCATGGACAATAACAACTGCTATTTTCTTATGTGTTTCTAAATGCCTCAATTCTTGCCAGTTTGAAAATATTTGGCTGCTTAGTTTTTTACAGAGCCCGGGCTACAGTATCTGTAATACTTGGGTCAGATGTACACCCTTCCAGAAGCAGCAGTCCTTTGAAGAATGTACCTTGATGAAATGCACTTAAATGCCCACAAGCTTGTGGAAACAGCGCATATAAAGACTACAGTGCCCGAATCAGTAACTAGGCAACAGAGTAAGTGTCTCCCCCAATGTCTAGCACACAAAAATTCGAACCAGTTTGTATCTAAGTTATTGATTTCAGACAGGAAAACACAGGAATTCCAAGGATAGATTTTCCAGCGGGTAGAAACACAAGACCTCACCAACTTAAGTTTCAGGCCATTAAACCCCGGTGAGTCCATCACCTCATTAGGTGTGGAAGGTGGAGATATTTGGGTCTCTGACAATGAAATATTGATTTAGTATATAATTTTTTTTATACTCAAATGCATGGATTAAAATGTGATCATACTTTTACATTAAATACTGTATGTTTGAATGAGATCAGTAAAATTTTGGTGTATATAATATTTATCTATAGAAATATTTCCCCATTATGGAATCTCATAGCATGATTTCCTTTTTCGAAATGATGCATTCTTAACTTCTTTTTTATTATTTGTTCTTAAAGTTTTTTGTCAGAATGGTTGCCTGGATACTGATCAGTATTCATTCCTGTATGTTAGACTCTGAGGATTAATCCTTGTTTTTGTATATATGTACATACATGCAAACACACACACATAAATGTACTCAGACTTTAGGAAGTCATATACAGTGAATATGTAATAACTTGCTTTTAAGGAAATATACAGCAGAACCTCAGTTTACATTTTTCAGGGGACCAGGAAATAAAATGGTTTAAAATCTGGGGAAAATGTAGAATGAAGGAAATCTATTGTACATAATATATGGGTGAGACAACAAAAAGAAAGTGTAAAATCAGGGGATGTAAAATTGAGGTTTCACTGTACTGGTATAATGACCGTGAAGGTTTGACTTCCAGAAACCCTGAAAGAATCTTCAACATAGATGAGACTAGACAAGCTGCAGTTGATTATTTTTAATGGAAAAATGAAATCGCATTAGTGGAGTCATCAGGACAATGGTGTGCCAAGAATGGTTCCCTTTGATCAATAATTTGCAGCTAGATCTTCAGCAAGAGCTTTTACAGCAGCCTTTCCAGTTTTGAGACATAACCCTTTGCCATTTATTAAATATGTAAACATACAACAAAGTCAATCATAACGATTCATATATTGATAAGTGCCTGAAATATGATTCTCGATATTTATATTTGTCATTTGTCTTTTTTTTAAAGATAATTATTTTTAAAATAATTAATAAATAAATTAATGTTAGCCCGCCTGTTGTAAGGCCTCCAATGATTGTTTTGGCTAATTTTTAAAGAATTTCTTTACCTGGTTTCTGCATAGAGGGCTAGATTAACTTAAAAGTTGAAAATAGAGAAATATACATGCATTATATAGAGGGAACATGCCACATGCTCTCAAAATCTATGCTTGAAAAAAGGCAAAAAACATATATTTACTTCCAAAGGCCTATTTAATAAAGGTCAAAATTTTGCTGTTTCAGAGGTTTTTGAAGCCAGGACTAAATTGTATTTGTCTAAAACCCCAAATGCTATGAAAGTTAGTAAAAGATCCAAATTTAAAAAATGATATAAAAAAAACCGCAGAATGATGCACTAAAAATACATGTTTTTGGACAATTACTAGAGAAAAAAAAAATCATAAACTACCAAAATCCTGAAAGGCTAAAAAAAGTCCAATAGTATCTGCACAGCTTTCATTGACGTCTATGGGACTTTAAATAAATCTCCTTGAATGAGGGGGGTATCTATGCTGCCAGTATATATTGGGCAGTAGACTGCCACAGACTTGCCCCAGTTCCCAGGGCAACTTTAAACAGCCATTTAACAAGAATGATGTCCCATGACACATAAATAAAAAAAAGTCAAAATGTATTTACCTTATGCATTTCGTACCCTCCAATACCCAATCATAGGCATTTATGCCAGTATCCCATTAATCACAACATTCCATTTTCACTTAAAACCAATCAGTGAGATTAGCCCAACCTCTTCATTTAGGCCATACATTTACAGGGTACTGATGCCATTCCCTATGTCCTGTATAGACAATAATGGCTTTTATATAACTTCAAGTCATTATATCATGTACAACATATAACAGATTAACAAATAATACAGTCAAAACAATCCACCCACACAGTGCTATTTTATTACAGTCAACATTATATATATATATGTATATATATATATATATATATATATATATATATATATATATATATATATATATATATATATATATATATATATATAAAAAGTAGACATCTTAATGTTAGTAAATTGGCCATCTAGTGATAGTGATACAATGGTACAGCATTGTGTAAAAGGAATAGGTTAGAGGTGCACTTAAAGGTTCTGTTTACATTGAAATATTTACAGTATGTACATGTTGCCTTGAGACCAGTATGAAGTCATTGCACGCTTCATCATTAAACACTGTTAATCACACTCTGTTCTCTAGACCTAGAAAGTGTTGAACCCCAGTTATTTCTACTAATGAATATCAATAATGTTTAGATTAAAAAATACAAAAGGAGACAGGAAAAAGATGAGGCAGCATAGGCCAGGCTCACAGTGTGATACTTCTAGTCCTATTAATAAACTGGTTATCATCCCTATGGTTTTAATATGAAGTTGGATGTCAGCCGTTTGCATTGCATTTAAAGAATTTGAGTACATGTTTAGAAATTGAATCTATATATATTTTACCTTTATAAAAAGCAACATAGAAACAACAATGTGCTAATTAAGAGATCACAACCCTCTTGGCATTTAGAAAATTCCATGCAGACAATTTAAATGTATTATTAAAAAAGTAATAAGTAGTTTTATAGAAAATCTCGTAGAGTTCTGCACATTCCCTAATACAATAAAAACTAATTGGCAATTCTATGAATAGGACATTAAAATTAGACAGAACCAATCTGTTAAATTATACTAAAAAAGGGAAAAGGGAAGGAGTTGAAATTCCCTTTATTACTGAATATAAAGCTTTAGTACAAAATATTGGCCCATTATCAAGCACTGAACTGTATGCAAAGCCAGAATTAATATTTGAAACATTATCCTATAAGAGCAGGACAGGCAGTATTGAGGATATTGAACATATGCATACATACAGCAAAAGGTTTGTATGGTCCATGATCCTGAGCAGGCACATAAATGTATGCTCAAGCTCAAGACATTCTTCAATCAAAGGCTGTGTTAGATTCAGGTTAGCAGGGATTATAAACACGGCACTGTTTTAGTACACAAACAGAAGTCAAAGGACACCTTTAACAGTTTTATGCAGTTTGGTTTGCATTTATTATAAACAAAATGAACAGTTTCAGCACACTTGCTTCAACATAGGAATAGCAGTCCCACTTTAACACCCAGAATGGTCTCCGCTGTTGCAGAGAGCACTATTGTTCTCAATGCACCATGCTGCCCCACTTTGACCAACAACGACGGTGATTTTTAAGCACGGAGCAGGAGAAGGAGGGTGGCCTCTGGGCCCTAGAGTTGCCCCTGTAGGTGATATTTCACAAAAGTGCAGATCAGCATGGAAAACACAGTATACTTCCCAGCTACTCACACACTCCCTCTCATTAGGGAAAATTAGCCCACTTCAGTGCAAGAGAACCTGGGCTGGCTACATGGCCCTGAACCATTCTGACAGAAATCCTGAATCATTGCCCAGAAGTAGAGAACTAATTGTGTAGAAGCAGAGACTAGAGAGATACCCTTTGGGTTCCACTTAGGATCAGACCTGAAAGCTGGGAGTGGCTTTGTACAAGCTGCTTTGTTCTCTATGCATGCCCTGCGGGGATATATACTGACCAATGGTACTGTGAGTATATGCCTATCCCCACATGTTCTGTATTCCTGCTTTATTCTCATAAACACCTATGTGGACTTTGTTCAAGAAATAAGTTATATGGTTTGGTCCTGAGTGAGTCTTATCCGAGCAATTATATAGTAAAGTTCATAGCTCAGGGGAAAGATATAGATCAAATTTACTATAGCCTTACACTTAGAAACAAAGTGTTCAAACAAATGTGAACACTTTTCTTCTTTTAGAACACCAAGGTTTCTTATTTTCCAGACTAGATCTGGATTAAACTTAGGGCAATAATGTGACATGATGTGACATGAGAATGTTTTAGAACTAACTATACAATAAGGGCCACTACCAGAGTTGAGGTCACACAAAAATGAATGCAGTCATTGTGCACATTAACGCCATTCATTAAAGGTGCTTGTGTCTAAGGATGCCACTTTGCACTTCCCAATAGCTGCAGCCAGCACCAGTGAATCTTTTCTGCCTCCTGTTCTCATTCACATGCAAGTACGACTGTTGAAACAGGGGAACCCTGAAGCTACTGCCATCTTTATAGGGACCCAGTCTCAACAAAATTATGTGTTTTACCTCATCAGGCCCAATTGGAATTGTTGGGAAAACTGCATTGTGGGTAAAATATATGGTACATTTTATCCAAAATTGCACACTGCACTTGTGTTCAAATGTGAACCCTACTTAATTAATGCTAAAATTCTTCCAACATGCTAGCGATTCCAGAAGAGTTAAGTACTGTGTGAATTTCTTCTTCACAACGGGTTAGATATGTGGTATAAAGTGCTGATAGCCAGATTTAAACCTTAGACAATCACAGCTTGCAAATGTTTATGTTACAAAATATTCTATTTTCAGTTCTTAATTCAATAGAAAGGAACAAATAACTGTAGATAAATTACTATTAGTCACTGCTAAATAATGTCAAATGATGTCAGGAGCCCCTGAGTGTACAGTGGCCTATGACTTCATATTGCGTTTATGTCTTATTAATCCAGGTCCACCTATTTAATAGTAGTGAATTGACAAGGAAAAGGACATTATGATCCACTGTGTGCAAAAACACATAGCAATGTACAGCATTACTTGTATCAAAATGAATGACTGTCAAAACAGATGCCGACTTGATGCTCTTGGTTTGAATATTATCCTTCACTCATAATGGTCTTAGGCAGATTACCTTATCTCCCGGTGTGCCTAATGTACCTTAAAATGGTTGCCTTGGCTGCTGTAAATCACTTTAATGTCTTGATAGAAATGTCCTACATCAAACATTTTAAATAGTGAGGCTCACTTGCAAATGGAGTGCATAGGCAATTATCACCATTATTTTCCACAGCATGTCATAGAGATAACATAGCAATAGCATGCCTGGCAGTGGCTGCTCTCTTTATTGTGACTCCTATTGTGTTGTGATACCAGTATATGTGCTTGAAACCCTAACAGACTAGATTACAAATCTGGCCTGTGCCTTTTTCTTGATTACAAGGATACATCTATTCCTTCTTCCTAATTTCTTGGACAATTTAGGGCCTTGTGCACTTACAGTTATACATACTGTACATATATAGCTTGCATTTTTTCTAAAGAAAAAAACAGATGGGTATGCATGGTTCATTGCTTTTTTTTATTACTGGTGGTTCTACATGCTGTTATCAATAAAAGGCACAACGAACACTAGCATTGCAGTAGTAATAATAGCAAAATATATTGGCCTTAATGTGGAATGTCCTCAAGGTCTAAAGAGTTAAGCCAGCATTGCCAAACCTGGTCAAATTTATCGTGTATACCCCTTTGTATGTATACCAAGCGTGCCACGGTGAGATACTATAGCACACACCAGTAGTAGGAGGGTGACCTAAAAGCCATTTAAGAGCAATACATTTCTGTGCTAAAAACATGAGATTTAGTAAGGAGTGTTACCACCCCAAGCAAACATGTTTTAGGGGATACTTGAGCTGGGGCTGTGGTGGCCACAGATAACAATTTGCAGACCTTACCCTAGAATTGGGCAACTACAGGACAATTTCACATAAGATGTTATAAATTCACACCTGGTGATTGGCATTTAGGACAGTTATCATGAGACCACGTTTGCTTTACACATACGAGCAGGGGTAATATAGGCCTGGTGTAGGATGAGTATCTTTTTTTAGAATTAAATGATACAAGGCTAGGGGCTTCTTCCCAGTTTTCATCAACTAAATATGGGATACAGAGTTCCCGTTTGTTTCTAAAGTTACCCACATTGTGTTTTTTAGCAGAGTGGAGTAAAATCAATGAGAGAGGGTGTGTTCTACATATATTTGCTAAATAGTCCAGTAGGTTCTCCAATGGCGACTTGCACTGCACACTGCAAAAATTTCTACTCTGATTTATTGTTTCTCAAGTGCGGGAAGGTACTAAATTGTGTGTTTAGTTTCTATGCCCTCTACAATTTATTGTGTACAGCGATATAGATTTTGTGATTGCATATGAGTGCACAGCTTACAGAAAAGATTGCACTGCCTTTCTGCAAAGTTCATTCTGATTGGTTTAAAAATGATTTGTAATAGGATCCACACTCCTCGCATTGACTTGTATAGCACCCCAACAACTTTTACTTAGCATCAAAGGCTTTTGTGTTTTTACTTGATAAATCTCAAATTTTTAGAGCTTTTTTAAAAATGGAGAAAACCCATATTTTTTGTGATTCGTGAAAAATTTGAAATTCGAATGTTAGTAAATGGGCCCTTAATTTTTTCCCCCATTTTTATTAGTTACCAACATAAACTAAAACACTGATGATCAAATATAAAAAAGAAGATCTGGGCTTTTACTTATTCTAAAATGTATTTTGAATAGGTCAATGTGTTTGAGGACTGATTTATTAAGCATATTTTTACCACAGCTATCACTTGGCAGACTGATCCTTTTACTGTTCATAAATTGTGCCAGCATGGAGAATAATTGTCCAAATCCCGCATGCACAGTAATGCTGTCCATAGAAAAGAATGTTGATACATTTGATAAATGTGTAAATTAGCTATAATGTAAATTTCAAACTGCGGGACAGGGCTGGAACTAGGGGTAAGTAGAAGAGGCACGTGTCTAGGGTGCAAATGTAAAGGACTGCCAAGGACATACCTCTTCTCTCTTGCTGTCCCTAGTTTCTAGCTCCTGTATAGATCGGCCATATAGAACTCCTGCCTGTCCCTTCTGCCGCATGTTACCAGGGACTCACACATGATGGGGAGAGTTGATAAGAGTGCTATGTCTTGGGCACACAAGTGTCTAGAGGCATGCTATATTTGGGAATAGAAAAAATAAACGAGAAATGGAGAGGTGGGGATATTGTAAAGGACACCCTATGCGAGAAAGTAAATGGATTAATCTATTAGAAACACTAGCACCCAAAGGACTTAATATAGATTTTAACCTTAGAGCATTCTTATAAATTTGAATAGAAGGGCTGAGAATTAGGATTAACCGAGATAAAAGTTAGGTTGTTCCCTGGAATTTCGATAATCATGTTGTAAATAATCTATCATATTGTATAATATATGTATATAACCCCACAAATTGATGGAAATTGAGTGAAAGAGAAATGATTCACGAAAAAGCCTAAAAAGATTGATTTTAATTTTTGGATAATTTATTGAAATGGAACAAGTTAAATAATTTTAAAAAGATATGGTTAAATTCATAGTGAAAGAAAAAAATTCTCATCTGAAACAATGCTCTAATTTCCATCAAAAAAGTGCGGTTTAAGAAAAAGGACTATCTACAAATTCATGGAAAGGTGTAATTCAAAACAATGTGGAGCAATTGGAAAATCAGTAGCACAAAGATGGGAGGGTTGCCATGGATAAGAAGCATGTCTACGGAACTAGGAATGTCGGACGCATCGCCATGGCAACGAACCCACTTAAGAGAAGCACAACTTCTGTATGTCAGCCTGTCTGAAATTGGACAGGCTGACATACAATGCTTGAAACCTTGCTTTATTTCTACAATGGAGGATAGTGTTTGCAGATCAAGAGCAATCCATTTTGATGGGCAAAGAGTAATTTTAAACGTTTGTGAGTACCCATCAAAACCACAGCTGGTGATTTGATACTACCATGTATGTGAGCCGCATGAACGTGTTGGGTATGTAAACGCTGTATAATTGAGAGTTTGGAAAGTGGGCTAAATAAGACCAAAAAGGAGATGTAAATATACTACACCAGGAGTGCCCCTTCTTTACTAATGCGAGGTCTACTTTAAGTGATGTTGTTCCATTATGATCTACATCCATAAAAGCATTGTTAGCATTCTGTTCCTTGGAAAACATTATTTAAATATTGATTACATTTATATTGCTATATTTAACAAACAACTTCTTTTTATGTAACCTTAATATAATAAATATCTGAATGAAAAGCATGAAATAGGAGGGTGATTTAGTCAAGCTGCAGTGTCTTGAGATCTACTGATCACCAACTAAAGGTCTACTGATAGATCCTGATCTACGTTTTGGGCACCCCTGTACTACACTATATATTACCATTTGCTGTACTGCTGTAGTGCTGACCCTGCTTTAATTAAGGGAATGTTTGACACATGTGTCTTGGCCAGCCCTGCTGCTGGGCATTCTTCACGATTTATCAGTTTGACATTTCATACATCAACCTTTGTGTTTTAGGCTACCTTAAAGACAACACAGTGGCTCAGCAGGTAGCATTTCTGCCATGAAGTGCTGGGGTCCTAAATTCAGTCCCAGAGAACTGTCTGAAAATAGTTAGTATGTTCTCCCTGTGTGTGATTGTAAAGATGTAGAGTAATAGTTTTCAGGAGGAGATGTAATAGGGTAAAATGTTTTATATAAACGTTTAAGTAATAGTTAACATATTTTCATGTTTGCCACAAGGGGGAGCTAGAGAATAACAGTTGTGAGGGAAAAGCTCCAGTGGGTGGAGAATAGCAAATTATAAAAGTGAAAGTTTCTGGAAGTGAGATCAGAAATGCGTTATGGGTAGGAAGATGAGAAGTGGGCTCTGCAGCAGTAGAGTCATCTCCTGAAAAGTTACTGAGCCTAGATAGCGTGAGGCCTAGTGGTGTAAAAGTATGCTCTAGGAAGTGTAAGAGAGCAAGGTAACTAGCATGGGTAGCTATGGCCCCAACTAGGAGTGAGTGGGCATGTGTTGCTGCTTAATTGAATGATGTGACAATAGATAGAACATGATTGTACTACAACTCTCTGCATTGTGTGTTTCATTGAAGTTTTCCCCCACACAAAAGGTTGGTGGTAGATTAAGGGTTAACACGGGTATGGCGCAGGAGATATTTTCCCCCATTATATTTGGCGTGGTCAGCAGGATCTAAAGCATTGCCAGCTACAGAGGAGTGAATAGCCCTATAGGCCATAGAAACTGGGTTTGGGCACAGTGAGAGGAGCCAGGACAAGTGTGTCTGGAGTCCCCCATGGTGCCAAAGGTCAGGCCTGGCAGAAGTGTACAGTAGTATGGGCAGACTGCCCCTAATGGTGCTGCCCCTGGGAGCGGAGGGGCAGGTCCAGAAGAAAGTCTTCTGGCGGACGAGGACAAGTTAGTCAGGGGTGGATGCTCCCCCGTGAATGCTGACAACGTGGTTGGAGGTCAAGTAACGTACACAAGCCAAGATGCTGGGACCAACAGATCCAACAGTGGCTGGTGCATGAGCAGTGTGAGCAGAGTGGCAGCTGTGTCAGCCATTACAGGCAAATACTACCCGCAACATGGGTGTTCACTATCTGTGGACTGGAGTGTTTGCATAGAACCCGGTGGATAGTGATGGGCAAATAAATTCGCCTGGTGCAAATTTGAGGTGAATTTCTGCCTTTCGCAGCCGGCAAATAAATTTGCGAATCTCCAGCGAAAATTCAAAAAAAGTAAAAAAAATGTTGGATGTGTGTCCAAAAAAGTCAATTGCGTCAAAATTGCGCGTGTCAACACTATTCAGACGCCCATTGACTTTACCGTCTGTGTCAAAATTTACACAAGCATCAAAATTTAGGCTGGCATAAATTTCCGAGTGTCATGAATTTTTCGCAAATCTTTTGCTTTTTTGCGAATTTCGTGATAATTCGTGAATTTTTCGGGGGAAACGTAACAGGAGAAAATCGTCCATCACTACTGGTGGATAATGGTATAGTGCTGATGGTACTGATATGTGGGCAGTGCGGAGCCGAGACAAGATGGGCGCTGAAAGACTTCTGCAGTAGCGATGTAAAGTGCCGGCACCCTTGTTATTTAGGCCCATTCCATACACAGTTGGTGGACGCACAAACTCCACATACTTGGGCAACTTGCATTGAGGCTCTGTGGTTGCTCGTAGCAGGGGACCTTGCAATCGTGAATTGGAGAGCCGGTTGAAGATCATGGAGCAGGACCCATTGGTCCAAGCCAAGTTTGTGTTGAGGAGGAGGCCCCATTGCAGGTAGCCATAGTCACTGTAGTGGCAGGGCAACCATCCAGTGCTGGGGCTGCGGAAGGTGGGGAGCCATTGGGGGCCTCCGCATCACAGAAGGAGAAAGCCATTGGAAAGAGGGCGCCATTGTAGAAGTGGCTTTACCAGGTGGCCACAAGATGGAGAAGCTGGATCCAGACTATTATGTGTCCTTCACTGACACAGTAGTAGACACAGAAGTCAAAATTGTGTTATATTTCTGGTATGCATCATACACTGTATTTTGTACATTTCGTTATGCTACACTGTGTAAGTAACTAAGAATGTGTTAGAGGTGTGTTGAGAGGTTGAGAGTTTGAGAGCGAATCAGAATCAGGTTTCTGGAAGTGAGATCAGAGATGCATTATGGGAAGGAAGGTGAACAGTGGGCTGCAGCAGTAGAGTCATCTCTTGGAAGAATTACTGTGCCTAGGTAGTGTGAGGCCTAGTGGTGTAACAGTACTCTCTAGGAAGTGTAAGAGATCAAGGTTACTAGCATAGGCAGCTATGGCCCCAACTAGGAGTGACTGGGCATAGTGTTCCCAGTTGGAATCCCACAAGCCAGGGCATAAGAGGACAGGCTGATCTGGATTGGGCCAGCCAGGACACAAGAGGGGTGGCTGTGAGTGTAAGTCCTCCTTGGCAGTGTGCAGTTACAGGAAGTGTTAAATGTGTAAAGCCAGAAGACTGAGCCCTATGAATGTGCTGCTGCTTAATTGAAGGCTGTTATAAGAAAGAGAATGTAATTGAACTACAACTCTCTGCATTGTATTTTTAACTTGAGGTTCCCCCACAGGGTCGTGGTACATCAAGAGTTAACACAGGTAAGGCACAGGAGATATTTGCCCACGTTACATGTGTGTGCGTGCTACTCCAGAAACATAAAGGCAGGTTAACTGACTCCCTGAATACGATATAAATAACTAAAAAATTAAAAATTAAAGAAGCAAAAAAGAAACTAGATGTGAATGGGATCACCTAACGCACAGGTTTTATGTTAGGACCTGCTCTATTCATTTCAAGTCCCTTGGGTGATAATTGTCAGCAGAATTGAGAACTATAGTATTTTGTACATCTATGACAATTAGTGATGGGCCAATTAGTCCCATTCCGCTTTGCCACAAATTTTGCGAATTTCCAGCGAAATTCGCGAAACGGGCGAAAAATTTAAACAGCAATTTTTATGCCGGCAACAATTCAACGCCGTCAAAATGGTCTCTGGTGTCAAAATGGGCACTGGTGGCAAAATGCAGAAATTCGCAGCGAATTCGCACCTGGCGAATAAATTCGCCCATCACTAATGACAATCAGGTAATAGAGAAGTTTGGATTTATATTGTGGAATCCCTTGAGAAAGCACATGTAATTGGGAGTGTCGTGTATGATGTTTCAGTTCAGCATCTTCAGTGCAAAGTTTTTCTGCAATATGCAGTCCTTTGGGGTTTTAAAAAGTAATAACAGCTTAAAATGAACAAATGCATTTGCTGTAGTACTACAACAAGTACTATTTTTTTTTAATCATATTGATTGTTCAGAAGATAACTTAAAGCCCTAAACTGCTGAAGTGCAGAGATGGAATAAAACTAAGCTCTGGCCATAAATTTGCTGCTCTGCCTGCACAACCAGGAACAAAACAATATTGTGTATTTGCAGCATCTGTACAAAACAGACACCAGCCATGCATAAAATCCAGAGCTTGACAGCACTCTCATCAGTGGTCTGCTTACGTTTACACCATATTACAGAATGCAGAAAGCCTTGCTTGTACAGATCACTCGGTATGGTGCTTTTATAATAATGATCACACAGTATGGGAGTGAAGCCCCAGGAGAGTATTAAATTATATTTACTTCACTCTTATCTCTGCCTTTTAGGAAGTAGCTGCAGCAATTGCTGACACAGTTTAAAAGACTAATGAATACCTTTTTTGGCACGCTTCAAAGCTGGAGATATGAGGCAGCATTAACCCCTTCACTGCCAAGCTAAAAGAAGAAATTTTAAACAGAACTTATGTAAAGAGTCGAAAAAAAACAACTATTAGAGCTAGATGTCTTGATCATTGAGTTATAAGAAGCTGAAGGTGTAGCTTGCATCAGACATAATACAACAAGCATGTCATAAATGCTATCAACAACCCCCCCCCAAAAAAAAGATTCTTTCTCTATGTAATTTTGACCTGAGATGGCTGCCTACACACAAATATTATAGCTAAAACAAAATAAAACAAATACATTTGTTGGTTCAGGAATAACATTTTGTAGGGACCCCTACTGGGTAATCTGCCCTGCAGCTTTAAGGCCCCCACCTTTTTTCTTAGAGTGATCTGCCAGGAGAGAATGACACTCCCCTGCTACACTGCTATATAGTGTGAGTAGGGAGTGGCCACTTCCTCTTTGGCCTGTGGATGGTGATCCAGCTGGGTGTGCTCAGGGGAGCCTGGGCACAGCTAGGCCCAGAAAGGCCCATGTGCTTTGGAAGAAGAAGTCGGGGACCAGGTAACCCCGTGAATGAGGAATAGTTGCACTAGGGCAGACTTGTTATAGTCTCTCTAGGAGAGAAAGGCAGAGAGGTGAGAGAGAAAGAGCAGCTGAAGCTCCAACAAGGATTTGCAGTAAGGGAGTAGCTTCCCAGAGGCTTTATGTGTTGCCTCCAGTCAGGGACCTCAGTGAAGAGGGACTGTAGGGTAGAAGCTGCTTTCCTGACAACTTCCAGGAGGGAATGTGTGTGAATACTGCAAATGCCTAATGGAGACCTTTCCTCTGTGAGAAATGCCTAATGCCTGCAGCTCTGTGTGAGATATGTGCTATTGCCTCAGCTCCTGTGTGAGTACTAAACCTGTGGTCACTTGCCTTGTGCATAGTTAATAAACCGTTTTCTGTTTTACTGCAAGAACCTCCTGGCGCCCATCTTTTGTTGTATGCACAGTAGCCTGGGGGGATGTAGTTGCACTACACCATAGAGGGAACACTTCCACATGGCGAAGGCCCTGACCCTGTTGTGTGAAGTCGCGTGTAACCCATGCTTCTACTGCTAGCTGGACAGTTTAACTATTTGTGTGCTATGCAGCCCAAATAGGTGTTACATTTGGCTGCCCAACGTGGGGCTCGATTCCCTAAAACCAGGCTGTGCATTGTTTTGTTCGAATAGTACGAATGGATGTACGAATTTGCCGGAGTGTACGAATGGATCGTACGAATTTTTCGAAGTGGATAAACGGAACGTACGAATTCTTCGAATCGTATGGATTTCCTTCGAAGTATTTGGCCGTGGGTTCGGGCTTGGAGGTTCGCCCCGAATTTCACGAAGGCCTGCGGATGTCAGTTGGATGGGAGGAAGATGGATGTCCCGGATGGAGCCATTTCCTGCTCATGTGTGATCCCGGATCATGGATCTGGAAGAGGAGAACCTGGAGGATGGATTCTTCTGATGTTTGCTACAGCTCTTCTATGGACTCCTGCAGAGTGAGATGCCTAGAGTGCTGCTTGCTTGTTTTTTGTGGCTGGAAGGACTGCTGGACTAAGTGGGTTCTAATTCAGGACTATTGATCCCCACCACCATTTCTTCTGCCTTCACCTACTCGCTGAGTAGTGTTTCTGCACCCAAGGACTGGCCTGTGTGGACCCTTGGGAGGGGGAGAAGTATTTTTGCTGATGTGTAATAAAGTTGACCAACTGCAACTGTTTATTATGCAATTGAAAATGTTTGATACAGTATTGTGCATGCTGTGTTTCCTTTACAGTGACCATTGTTACCAGGTATGCCTTAGGAGAGGATACCAGAAGTGGATGTGATGGTACTGTAAGTTGATATATGTTGGGGATGTTTAAACCATTGTCGGGACGAAATGGGTTTTTCCCCCGGGTGTATGTAGGGACCCCTACTGGGTAATCTGCCCTGCAGCTTTAAGGCCCCCACCTTTTTTCTTAGAGTGATCTGCCAGGAGAGAATGACACTCCCCTGCTACACTGCTATATAGTGTGAGTAGGGAGTGGCCACTTCCTCTTTGGCCTGTGGATGGTGATCCAGCTGGGTGTGCTCAGGGGAGCCTGGGCACAGCTAGGCCCAGAAAGGCCCATGTGCTTTGGAAGAAGAAGTCGGGGACCAGGTAACCCCGTGAATGAGGAATAGTTGCACTAGGGCAGACTTGTTATAGTCTCTCTAGGAGAGAAAGGCAGAGAGGTGAGAGAGAAAGAGCAGCTGAAGCTCCAACAAGGATTTGCAGTAAGGGAGTAGCTTCCCAGAGGCTTTATGTGTTGCCTCCAGTCAGGGACCTCAGTGAAGAGGGACTGTAGGGTAGAAGCTGCTTTCCTGACAACTTCCAGGAGGGAATGTGTGTGAATACTGCAAATGCCTAATGGAGACCTTTCCTCTGTGAGAAATGCCTAATGCCTGCAGCTCTGTGTGAGATATGTGCTATTGTCTCAGCTCCTGTGTGAGTACTAAACCTGTGGTCACTTGCCTTGTGCATAGTTAATAAACCGTTTTCTGTTTTACTGCAAGAACCTCCTGGCGCCCATCTTTTGTTGTATGCACAGTAGCCTGGGGGGATGTAGTTGCACTACACCATAGAGGGAACACTTCCACATGGCGAAGGCCCTGACCCTGTTGTGTGAAGTCGCGTGTAACCCATGCTTCTACTGCTAGCTGGACAGTTTAACTATTTGTGTGCTATGCAGCCCAAATAGGTGTTACAATTTTATATGGTAGACTGAATTATTTGTAATGTAAACAGTGTAATTTACAAAGAGAACTACAATATAAAAATCACGACAGACTCCCCAGCCACTGCCTCGGAATGTCTCAAAATATTGTGAAATGTATCTTTCTCTCTTGTGCCACAACTAAAACTGTAATGAACTTTTTATAAACCCTTCAACAGACATTGCTTTTCAGCCTAACTTATTTTGTAAATGACATCAACATCCAGCTTCTGGCCTCCCTGCTGGTCAAATCTCCTTTCTTCAATCTGTTCTCAGCTCTGCTGTTAGAAAGTTTTCACACTACTGACTTATCAGCTTCTCCAATCTCTCTAAAGCTAGTTTCCTGGCTCCACATTAATCACCAGATTTTCTAAAGAAATCCTTATCCACACTTTCAGGACCCTGCATCCATTACTTCCCAGTTTATATTTCATCTCTGTTAAAAGTGGTCATATGGCATCTCTTAAAACCAGCCTTGTATGGCAACTAATATAAATTTGGACTAAAATTGTTCATTTAATTAAAAAAATTGTTCTTTTTTTGGAGATCCTCATAGAAGTGGACATAAACTAGCTTTCATTCCTTGAAGTATAGCATGATGTGGTTTGTCATGCATAGCTTTACTTCTAGCACTGGGAGAACTGTTCCTATGTTGACATCTTACAACATAAAGTTCAGAGTGCCATCAGCCTTCCCTGTTGCTTACACATATACCAACACATATGTCATTCTTACTTTTTGCTCTCTGTGCATCAACATAGAAACATAGACTGAACAATTGATTGAATGAAACCTAACTGCTAGTTAATCTAGAGGAGAGGAAGGTGAAAATCCCATCTGAATCCTCTCCAATTTGCCTCAGAGATGCACTACAAGATGGCAATCAGACCAGTCCCTGCATTGACTTTGTAGTAAATGCATTTTTTTTTAGTACTTGCTAAACTGCAGTCAAACCATTTCTTAAAGCTATCTCAAACTAGAAGTGAGAATTCCACAACTTCACAGCCCTTTACCAGCTGTGTTGCCCTTTTTTAGACTCTCTCTAGTTCAATAATATCTCATTTGAACACTGGAAACCCAAATCGCATGACTTTTTGTCACAAAAGAAGCAAGTAAAAAATGTTTTCCCCTTTCCACGCCTAAATTTTCGGTATTCGGCCAAATCTTTCACGAAGGATTCAGGGGTTTGGCTGAATCCAAAATAGTGGATTCGGTGCATCCCTGATTCGGATTCAGTTCGGCCTGGAAGAAGCATTCAGCCAAATCCAAATCCTGCGGAAAAATCCTGGATTCGGTGCATCCCTAGTATTTATTAAAACTCAAATTTTTCTCATTATTTAAAAAATAAAAATTAGACCTAAGTCCCAAAATTGGATGTGAGGGAAAAGTCCCGACAAAATCTTTTTTTCAAATTGTCACCTGAGAACCACAAATTTTACTGATTTTCGAACGAAAACCATTGTCAAACAGCCCAAAACCCTCAAAAATTAAGACAAAAAACATCTTCCAATTGTAAAATCTGCCATTGACTTTTACTTGACTTCGTATTTTCGGAATTCTGATTTTTAGCAACTTTGGAGCATAATAAATTGACTAGGTTTTATAAATAGGACCCTTAAAATTTGTGAATTTAGTTACAGTTTTAAAAACCACTAAAATCCGAACTTTAATAAATAAGCCTCTTAGTTTAGAGTTCTAGAGAAATAAAAAAAAAATAAGATTCAAGAAAAAAAATTTAATCCAGATTTTAGTAAATGGGCCTCTAAGTTTACAGTTATGAACTTGCGTCTTCTCTATATATCCTGCTCTTTTCAAGTTAAAAAAATCATCAGGGATTGAGCACAAAAGGAAAGAACTTATATACATGTTGCCATGATGCTCAAAAAAGATAAGGCAGGTACTGGGCACTGGGCAGGTACCAGTTAAAGGGTCTTCTGCCTAACCCTAGTTCGTTCTCCTCTGCCATTCTGCCTGTCCTCTGCCATCTCTGCCCTCACATATTTTGCTCTTGCCTCTGCCACCACGTCCCTCCATTTGATATCATGGTGCTTTTGCGCACACACAAAGGAGAGGCTTTGAGAGGTGGCTAGCCAGATTGCCTAGGATGCCCAGTCAGCTTGGCAGGCTCTGGTAATTAGAAAGAATTAAGGCTTTCAATTTGGCTTACCAGTCTAGATATCCCGGATACAGACATAAAACTGACCAGTATGAATCTGCAATGTCTCAGTGGGACTATTTGTCTCCCAAATGTTTGAGTGCTGACAAAGAAAAGAGATAAAACTGAAAGATGATGCTGCACCTGGCCTGTCTCTTACAGCACTGCAGTATGACTCCGTTGAGTCTCATTCTCAATTATCCCTAATTACTTAATAACCTTGATTGGCTGTAATCTTAGAAGCAGAAGACAGATCTGCTGGGATGGGGAAACAGATGTGCAAGAGTGTTAACCCATTCATGAAATTCATTGGTTGTTTCTGAAGTTGCCAAAAGGTGACTAGAATTAAATAAGAACTCACAGAAAATTTTGTGTTGAAGAAGATACAACAAAGATGTAGGGTAGAAATGCTGCACATAATGTCTTTGGGTTTGGTACCAGCCCAAGGCAACCACAGCCCTTTAGCAGAGAAGATCTGAGAAGATGTCCCCCAAAACTCCCCATCTTCTTTACTGCTCTGTGCTGCTGTCACTTACCGAGCTTAGGGACAGACTCACTATATAGAAAATAAAATAATAAAATATAAAAGTGACAATACAAGGCTGATTTAGATTCACATTAGACATTAGAATTATCTCATCAACTCTGTAGCGTCAGCTTCTGTGACCGGTGTAACTCATTTTCTATGCAACATCCCCTAAGCTTCATATCTCAAGAGCTGCCCAGAACACACTGAGCATGTTCAAGTCACTGACACTGACACTCCTAACAGCCAGGAAAGGGAGCTTTTGTGTCGAATTAAAAGGCCTGGATCATTATTGTTTTATATTTTCTGTACTTGTAGGCTGGTGCCGTAAGTTCAGTAGCTAAAATAACAGCATTTCTAGCCACATTCGTTTTTAGAGTTTACTTCTCCTTTAAAGCAGTGCAGTCAATGCATAACGCAGCGCCATTCATTAATACTACTTGCACCAAAAGCTGCTTCTTAAACTTTAGTGTATTATTACCATGAACCAATGCACCGGCCAGTCTGTTTAGATGAATAGCTCACAGTGTGTCTATTCAAGTGGCTCAGAGGTGGCCAAAGATTCTCATTGTAGTAGATGAAAAAAAAAAACATTTAAATTCCTCCAAAAGAATCAGGCACAGACATCAGCTTTAGCGCAATGAAATAAAGAATGGTAGTAGAAAAATTAACAGGTTCATCACACTGCTGACTTACTCACATCAACCAGTTGTAGGTATGAATAGTTTGACAATGGGATTGTCACAGGGGATTTTCTCCACTTCAATTTCAAAAGGCATTGCAAATTTAAAAAGAAAGTCACTAATTCAGTCCAAATCTCCATTTCTAGAAAAATATTCACATTCATTCTTCCAAATTAAAAACAGCAGAAATCAGTACAGTTCCCTCCTGGGGACTTCATAAAAGACCTCTGATTTTGCTTAGATTTTGCTCTCTACCAGTTATAATTTTGAAATGCTGACCTTAGTCTATTAGACTTACAGCCTTGTATACCATTGCAATCTTGCCTGTTCCATTAATTCCATCTCTAAATACCATACATTTGTTACTCATGTGTGTGATCCCAGGAAATCTTGTGCATTTAAAGTAGAAATAAAGCCTAATTAAAGAAGTACAGTAGGCTAGAAATGTTGTATATTATGTTTTGTGCTTCTGTACCAGCCCAAGGCAACCACAGCCCTTTAACAGGCAAGATATGAGCCCCCAAAGATGCCCCAGTAGCTCCTCATCTACTTTTCTGCTGATTCACTGCACGTGCTCTGTGTTGTTGTCACTTACTGAGCTTAGGAACCATCTCACAATAAACTGAATATATATCATATAAATGTCACATAAGGCCGATTGTAAACAATTCAGATTATTGGTACATGGCAGCTCAGAACCAGTGCAGTTAGCACCAGAATTTAATAATTGGCCCTGTAGCATCAGTTTATATTACAGACCAACCTAATTTTCTGCTTGATAATTTGCTTAGCTTCTCAATAGCTGCTCAGAACCTACTGAGCATGTGAGTGTGAGTCCAAATGGTGACCCCCTGTGACAAGTATGAAGTCCTGGATAATTGCTGCTATTGTGATGGTGAAACTTTAGGCTGGTACAATAAGTTCAGGATGTAAAATTTGGCATTTTTAACCATATTCATTTTTAGAGTTTAGTTCTCCTTTAAGGATTGGAAACTTAAATATATTATTTTATTCTACGACTAAATCACAATTTATATATTTCCTTTACACTAGTGATGGGCGAATTTGCGCCGTTTCGCCGAAAAATTTGCGAATTTCGCGCGAAATTTGCGAAACAGCGAAAAATTCGCGAAACGGCGCCGGCGTCTCGTTTTTGACGCCGGCGCCCGTTTTTTCGACGCCGGCACCCGTTTTTGACGCCGGCGAATTTTCGTGGGCGTTTCGCAAATTTATTCGCTGGCGGCGAAACGCGCAAATTCGCCGCGAATTCGCGCCTGGCGAATAAATTCGCCCATCACTACTTTACACACTATCCTCCATATGTAATTAAAGGCACAATGTTTGCCCATATGCAATAATACTTTCCAACCAGTAATATCCTTGCTTTTTAACAGGTGACCACTGTAGTGATGGACAAATCTGACCTGTTTCACTTTGCCTGAAATTGATTACATGGTAGAAATTCACCAAATGCACCAGTGACCAACATATGCAACCTGCTGATTGGTTGCTATGGGTTATTGATCCTGGGCAAACCTAATGCATTTATTATATAAGGGGGGTAGTGACCAATTTAATAAAAGTGACAACATTTGTGTCAGGTCTATTAACCCATAGCAACCAATTCACAGTTTACATTCAAGCATTTGGCCTGTACATTTCAGTTACTAATCAGTTGTTAGTGGTTGCATTGTGATTTTATACCATTTGCACATATCGACTGTCCATAGGCTGACAGGTAAATAAAGTATATAGAAACATTACATAATATATTATTATATTATTATATTTCTGGCATTCACAAATGCTGGCAGTCTTTTGTTTAATCTATATAAATTGGCATAGTGTTTGTCAGTGTACATTTATTGAATTATTTGCACATTCAAGAGGAAATGAATTTGGGTTTTTTTCTGATATTTTAAAATATTTATAGAATGCTGAAAAACAATGGAAAATGTCAACAGAATGTCTAGTTAGATATGTATCGTGATTAGAAACCTATTTCCAAGAAATAAATAACAAATATGAGTGTAGTAGAATTTAGTTAATGTCATTTGGTATTGGCTTTTACTTACAGTAAGTTTAATAGGATTGATAAAGAGTAGTGATGGCCGAATTTATTCAGCAGGCACAAATTCGCTGCGAATTCGCGCGATTTGCTGCCGGCGAATAAATTTGCGAAAAGCCTGCAATAATTCGCTGGCGAAAATTCGACGGCGTCAAAAAAATTTGACGCCGGCGTAAAAAAAAAAAACCCAACGTCGGCGTAAAAAACTACGCCGTTTTGAGAATTTTGTGGGAAATTCACAAATTTTTCGGCGAAGCGCCGCAAATTCGCCCATCACTAATAAAGAGTAGAGCCAGAATTATCACCCAGTAATGACAAAAATGTCACCAGTTTCTATTACCACCCAGATAAAAGCATTATATGAATAATCACCACATAAAATTAAATAATGAGAGATGTGATGTTAGTTTTTCAACACATGCAGTGTAAAAAAAGTTTTTAAAAATGGGTTGGGAAAAAAGCAACAGAAATCGAATGCAGAAAAAAATTACGTTCAGGAAAAAAAAACCTTTGTCATGGAGGTAGCAACTGATCTCATAAGAAAATAATTGTTCTTTATGCTGATTTAATAAGCCAATAATATACAGTATAAAGCAGTTATAGCCTAGATAGGCAGCAGTGAGAGTTTCTAAGCAATAATACTTTGACCAATGTGTGTACCATTAGGATCCAGTCGATTACCATTTTGGATCAGTAGAGTGCCAGTTTGTAGCATTTGCAGCCTGCCAGCTGACAATAGAAAGTTATCATATAAATCAGTGATCCCCAACCAGTAGCTCGTGAGCAACGTGTTGCTCTCCAACCTTTTGGATGTTGCTCTCAGTGTCCTCAAAGCAGGAGCTTATTTTTGAATTTCAGGCTTCAAAGGCAGTTTAATTGCATAAAACTAAGTATAGTGCCAAGTACAGTCTCCTGTAGGCTGCCAGTCCATATAGGGGCTACCAAACAGCCCTTCACACTTGAAAAAGGGCCTGTTACGCCCGAAACATGTCGTGTGGATAAGCAATAAATTGCACATTAGCAGTCATCCTGCATATTGTCCTTCTGTCCTCCTGTTTGAATTTACATTGGTATATGTAGTTGCATGGACGGAGCACCTGAGAGACAGTTGGACTAGCTACACTATGCTTACAGGTGTGTAAATTACTGATTGAAAGGTGCCCTTATTTGGCACCCAAGGGACTTTTTCATGCTTGTGTTGCTCCCCAACTCTTTTTACATTTGAATGTGGCTCATGGGTAAAAAAGGTTGGGGACCCCTGATATAAATCATCACTTTTTGGTTGGCATTGTCTATGTCCCCCATTTGTTTTAAGTATATAAACAACCTGTTTTGCTTAAAATATTTCATTTTGGCCCATTTTTATTTTATCCTTTTTATTCATTTCATTTTCACGAGAATGTAGCCAGCCTTTTTAATCAAAAGGTTAGTTACATTTGCATGAAACTCACTGCCAAATCTTTGATAAATTAAAGATGCTTTAGCCAGCCATAATAAATGAAGCTTCTGCCAAAGTGTATGAAAAAGTTATTAAATGTGTTTAACCTGTTGAAAATATATTACAATTGAATTGAAATGGTAAGTAATATGATTTCATGGTTTTTGTTTTTATACTGATAATTAAGTTCTCCCTCAAAAATGTAAAGTGTTTCGTTTTATTTCAATAATCCCATTGCACTAGAGCAAAACATTGTTTGACCTATTGATATTTGTCTTGGGGAAATTTGGGAACTATTTTACTAAGGTCACATTCAAAAACTGAGATTGAAATTGCACCCAGATCCCTAATTAAACAATTAAAGGGGTTGTCCAACTTTCAGATAACTTTTAGTATGACAGAGAGTGATATTTCTATAGCAATTGGTTTAATTTTTTATTATTTAAGGTTTTAGAGATATTTAGCTTTTAATTCAGCATTTTGTATTTTAAGCAATCTGGTAGCTAGGGTCTAAATTACTGTAGCAACCATGCAATGATTTGAATACGAGACTGGAATATCTATAGGAGAGGGCCTGAATAGAAAGATTAGTAATAAAAATGAGTATTAAAAACATATTTGTAGCCTTACAGAGCATTTGCTTTTTAGAAGGGGTCTGCGACGCCCATTTGAAAGCTGCAACGAGTCAGAAGAAAAGGGCAAATAACTATAAAACTATATACTATACTATATAGGTGAACTACCCCTTTAAGAGTTGTATGATGCAACATGTTGTTAATGATATGCTAATGTAAATTTTGCTATGCAAATTATTATTTTTTTTTTTATAAAAGTCTTAGTTTACTGAATTCCATATAGAAGAACACTTTTCTAAGTTTAAAGTTATCTGCATGGTCATAACTTTTGTTATAAATGACATTGTCAGGCAGGCTATTGCTATTTTTACTTTATTAAGGAAGCAGAACAGTCGCCAGATTCTTGTCCCTGAAATTTCTATTTAGGTTTGTACTGACAATTTAATTTTTTCCTCAATTGGTTTACTGTCTGCTTTATGTTGACTGATCAGATCTCCCCCTTCATCAATATTGTTTTATCCTTACCAATAAGATATCTTGAATCACTCATTCACTATTATTAACAAGCCAGGTCATATTATCTTGTCCTTGATAAATAATCTTCAGTTTTATACTGCTCAATCACATCTTTACTTAGCTGAAAAAAAGAAAAATGACTCAGCAGCGTAAGTATCAATTCTTTCTAGAATGTTATGAAAGGCTATTTTATATGTCTAGTATATCCTTCGCCACTTCATATCCATTACCTTCATCTTAAAGCCAACAAAAACAGAACAGGCTATAGTGAGCAATATGTTCAGCAAAATAATAATAATATTACCTCATTGAAGAAAACATTATGTAAATTCAAATAGGAGCCAAGAATTTGGACAGTTACACTCAATCTCATGCTTGGAGAACAACTATAAGGGTGTTTTATATGAAAACAAGTGATACGAGCTAGAATATATATAAAAAAATGCCTTAACTCAAAGGTCACCAAAATAATTATAATATAACCTGACTGGAAAAAACATCATAGGAACCATGAATTTGGACAGTTACACATCATTTCTTATGTAGTTTATTCCACTCAACCTGAGCAGACATTGTTTGGTTTATAAGCCCATGCTCTGCCAATTTGCCCTACGCCACTAAACAATAATGTGAGATTGAGAGCAACTTTAACACATGATAAAAAAGCCATACTGCTTAAGCCAATATTCATCATTTGATGTTAAACTTGAAAGACACAAGTACTCTCACTAACACTGCAGTGGAGTGACATTATTTATATAACCTTCATTCACTATGCTTGACAGCATATTAAATATTAGGGATGTCGCGGACTGTTCGCCCGCGAACTAATTCGCGCGAACATCGACTGTTCGCGTCCGCCGAATGTTCGCGAACGTCGCGCGACGTTCGCCAATTTGAGTTCGCCATAGCTGGCGCTTATTTTTGACCTCTCACCCCAGACCAGCAGATACATGGCAGCCAATCAGGAAGCTCTCCCTCCTGGACCACACCCCCTGGACCACTCCCCTTCCATATATAAACTGAAGCCCTGCAGCGTTTTTTCATTCTGCCTGTGTGTGCTTGGAAGAGCTAGTGTAGGGAGAGAGCTGTTGAGTGATTTGAGGGACAGTTGATAGTAACTTTGCTGGCTAGTAATCTACTTGATACTGCTCTGTATTGTAGGGACAGAACTCTGCAGGGATTTGAGGGACAATTTAGGTTAGGTAGCTTTGCTGGCTAGTAATCTACCTTCTACTGCAGTGCTCTGTATGTAGCTGCTGTGGGCACTGCTTCTGATCTCATCTGCTGACTACTGTAATAACCCAATAGTCCTTGTAAGGACTGCTTTTATTTTCTTTTTTGTTTTTTTACTTTGCTACTATAAGAGCCCAGTGCTATTAGTCTAGCTGTGTAGGGGAGTGGGACTGGTGTGCTGCTCCTAGTAGTTCAGCATCAACCAGAGTAATTTTTTTTTTTTTTTATATACATATATTTTTTTTATTATTTTACTTATCTTACTGTTCTTTAACGTGTCCAGTGCTGTTTGCTGTTCTTCATAGTAGTGCACCAATAGTAGTGCACTTGCAGGCATTGTTTGCCCAGTGTGTTCTTCAAACAACTGCCACCTAGATGTGTGAGCTTGTTCACATTCTGTCTAAATATCAATAATAATACCGTCTCCAGAAACACCACCTGAGTGACGTTTTCCAAGCAGCAATAATATATTCCGTATCCACTGCTGTAGTGTATACGTTGACCTTGCAGACATTGTTTGCCCAGTGTGTTCTTCAAACAACTGCCACCTAGCTGTGTGAGCTTTTTCACATTCTGTCTAAATATCAATAATAATAACGTCTCCAGAAACACCACCTGAGTGACGTTTTCCAAGCAGCAATAATATATTCCGTATCCACTGCTGTAGTGTATACGTTGACCTTGCAGACATTGTTTGCCCAGTGTGTTCTTCAAACAACTGCCACCTAGCTGTGTGAGCTTGTTCACATTCTGTCTAAATATCAATAATAATACTGTCTCCAGAAACACCACCTGAGTGACGTTTTCCAAGCAGCAATAATATATTCCGTATCCACTGCTGTAGTGTATACGTTGACCTTGCAGACATTGTTTGCCCAGTGTGTTCTTCAAACAACTGCCACCTAGCTGTGTGAGCTTTTTCACATTCTGTCTAAATATCAATAATAATAACGTCTCCAGAAACACCACCTGAGTGACGTTTTCCAAGCAGCAATAATATATTCCGTATCCACTGCTGTAGTGTATACGTTGACCTTGCAGACATTGTTTGCCCAGTGTGTTCTTCAAACAACTGCCACCTAGCTGTGTGAGCTTGTTCACATTCTGTCTAAATATCAATAATAATACCGTCTCCAGAAACACCACCTGAGTGACGTTTTCCAAGCAGCAATAATATATTCCGTATCCACTGCTGTAGTGTATACGTTGACCTTGCAGACATTGTTTGCCCAGTGTGTTCTTCAAACAACTGCCACCTAGCTGTGTGAGCTTTTTCACTTTCTGTCTAAATATCAATAATAATACCGTCTCCAGAAACACCACCTGAGTGACGTTTTCCAAGCAGCAATAATATATTCCGTATCCACTGCTGTAGTGTATACGTTGACCTTGCAGACATTGTTTGCCCAGTGTGTTCTTCAAACAACTGCTACCTAGCTGTGTGAGCTTGTTCACATTCTGTCTAAATATCAATAATAATACCGTCTCCAGAAACACCACCTGAGTGACGTTTTCCAAGCAGCAATAATATATTCCGTATCCACTGCTGTAGTGTATACGTTGACCTTGCAGACATTGTTTGCCCAGTGTGTTCTTCAAACAACTGCCACCTAGCTGTGTGAGCTTTTTCACATTCTGTCTAAATATCAATAATAATAACGTCTCCAGAAACACCACCTGAGTGACATTTTCCAAGCAGCAATAATATATTCCGTATCCACTGCTGTAATGTATACGTTGACCTTGCAGACATTGTTTGCCCAGTGTGTTCTTCAAACAACTGCCACCTAGCTGTGTGAGCTTGTTCACATTCTGTCTAAATATCAATAATAATACCGTCTCCAGAAACACCACCTGAGTGACGTTTTCCAAGCAGCAATAATATATTCCGTATCCACTGCTGTAGTGTATACGTTGACCTTGCAGACATTGTTTGCCCAGTGTGTTCTTCAAACAACTGCCACCTAGCTGTGTGAGCTTTTTCACATTCTGTCTAAATATCAATAATAAAACCGTCTCCAGAAACACCACCTGAGTGACGTTTTCCAAGCAGCAATAATATATTCCGTATCCACTGCTGTAGTGTATACGTTGACCTTGCAGACATTGTTTGCCCAGTGTGTTCTTCAAACAACTGCCGCCTAGCTGTGTGAGCTTTTTCACATTCTGTCTAAATATCAATAATAATACCGTCTCCAGAAACACCACCTGAGTGACGTTTTCCAAGCAGCAATAATATATTCCGTATCCACTGCTGTAGTGTATATGTTGACCTTGCAGACATTGTTTGCCCAGTGTGTTCTTCAAACAACTGCCACCTAGCTGTGTGAGCTTGTTCACATTCTGTCTAAATATCAATAATAACACCGTCTCCAGAAACACCACCTGAGTGACATTTTCCAAGCAGCAATAATATATTCCGTATCCACTGCTGTAGTGTATACGTTGACCTTGCAGACATTGTTTGCCCAGTGTGTTCTTCAAACAACTGCCGCCTAGCTGTGTGAGCTTTTTCACATTCTGTCTAAATATCAATAATAATACCGTCTCCAGAAACACCACCTGAGTGACGTTTTCCAAGCAGCAATAATATATTCCGTATCCACTGCTGTAGTGTATACGTTGACCTTGCAGACATTGTTTGCCCAGTGTGTTCTTCAAACAACTGCCACCTAGCTGTGTGAGCTTGTTCACATTCTGTCTAAATATCAATAATAATACCGTCTCCAGAAACACCACCTGAGTGACGTTTTCCAAGCAGCAATAATATATTCCGTATCCACTGCTGTAGTGTATACGTTGACCTTGCAGACATTGTTTGCCCAGTGTGTTCTTCAAACAACTGCCACCTAGCTGTGTGAGCTTTTTCACATTCTGTCTAAATATCAATAATAATACCGTCTCCAGAAACACCACCTGAGTGACGTTTTCCAAGCAGCAATAATATATTCCGTATCCACTGCTGTAGTGTATACGTTGACCTTGCAGACATTGTTTGCCCAGTGTGTTCTTCAAACAACTGCCACCTAGCTGTGTGAGCTTGTTCACATTCTGTCTAAATATCAATAATAATACTGTCTCCAGAAACACCACCTGAGTGACGTTTTCCAAGCAGCAATAATATATTCCGTATCCACTGCTGTAGTGTATACGTTGACCTTGCAGACATTGTTTGCCCAGTGTGTTCTTCAAACAACTGCCGCCTAGCTGTGTGAGCTTTTTCAAATTCTGTCTAAATATCAATAATAATACCGTCTCCAGAAACACCACCTGAGTGACGTTTTTCAAGCAGCAATAATATATTCCGTATCCACTGCTGTAGTGTATACGTTGACCTTGCAGACATTGTTTGCCCAGTGTGTTCTTCAAACAACTGCCACCTAGCTGTGTGAGCTTGTTCACATTCTGTCTAAATATCAATAATAATACCGTCTCCAGAAACACCACCTGAGTGACGTTTTCCAAGCAGCAATAATATATTCCGTATCCACTGCTGTAGTGTATACGTTGACCTTGCAGACATTGTTTGCCCAGTGTGTTCTTCAAACAACTGCCGCCTAGCTGTGTGAGCTTTTTCACATTCTGTCTAAATATCAATAATAATACCGTCTCCAGAAACACCACCTGAGTGACGTTTTTCAAGCAGCAATAATATATTCCGTATCCACTGCTGTAGTGTATACGTTGACCTTGCAGACATTGTTTGCCCAGTGTGTTCTTCAAACAACTGCCGCCTAGCTGTGTTAGCTTTTTCACATTCTGTCTAAATATCAATAATAATACCGTCTCCAGAAACACCACCTGAGTGACGTTTTCCAAGCAGCAATAATATATTCCGTATCCACTGCTGTAGTGTGTACGTTGACCTTGCAGACATTGTTTGCCCAGTGTGTTCTTCAAACAACTGCCACCTAGATGTGTGAGCTTGTTCACATTCTGTCTAAATATCAATAATAATACCGTCTCCAGAAACACCACCTGAGTGACGTTTTCCAAGCAGCAATAATATATTCCGTATCCACTGCTGTAGTGTATACGTTGACCTTGCAGACATTGTTTGCCCAGTGTGTTCTTCAAACAACTGCCACCTAGCTGTGTGAGCTTGTTCACATTCTGTCTAAATATCAATAATAATACCGTCTCCAGAAACACCACCTGAGTGACGTTTTCCAAGCAGCAATAATATATTCCGTATCCACTGCTGTAGTGTATACGTTGACCTTGCAGACATTGTTTGCCCAGTGTGTTCTTCAAACAACTGCCGCCTAGCTGTGTGAGCTTTTTCACAATCTGTCTAAATATCAATAATAATACCGTCTCCAGAAACACCACCTGAGTGACGTTTTTCAAGCAGCAATAATATATTCCGTATCCACTGCTGTAGTGTATACGTTGACCTTGCAGACATTGTTTGCCCAGTGTGTTTTTCAAACAACTGCCGCCTAGCTGTGTGAGCTTTTTCACATTCTGTCTAAATATCAATAATAATACCGTCTCCAGAAACACCACCTGAGTGACGTTTTCCAAGCAGCAATAATATATTCCGTATCCACTGCTGTAGTGTATACGTTGACCTTGCAGACATTGTTTGCCCAGTGTGTTCTTCAAACAACTGCCGCCTAGCTGTGTGAGCTTTTTCACATACTTCTAAATATCAATAATAATACCGTCTCCAGAAACACCACCTGAGTTGTTGTTGTTGTTGTTTTAAAAAAAAATGCCAGGCAAAGGCAGGCCGCCACGCAGAGGCACTAGGGGCCGTGCTGCTATGCTATCCTGTGGCCCTAGGAAATTGCCCAGTTTTACAAAGGCAATTACCCTGAACTCCCAAAATGCTGAAGAGGTAGTTGACTGGCTTACACAGCACACCCCATCCTCTACCGTTTCTAACTTTGCCACAACATCCTCATCCTCCTCTGCTATGGGCACCCCACGTAACACTTCCTCC
Organism: Xenopus laevis; assembly: GCF_017654675.1. Lineage (NCBI taxonomy): Eukaryota > Metazoa > Chordata > Amphibia > Anura > Pipidae > Xenopus > Xenopus laevis. The sequence continues at coordinate 63,911,299 of NC_054376.1, forward strand.
ACCACCGGCGCCCCTTCTTCACTGGAGTCAGAGGAGTTATTTACACATGAGTTTCTTGAACTGAGTGATGCGCAACCATTATTGGCAGAAGAAGATGAAGGAGATGAGGACGTTACACCAGATATAATTCTGGCAGACAACACAACAGAGATGGACATAATGAGTGATGAGGAGGTCCCCGCTGCTGCTTCCTTCTGTGAGCTGTTAGAAGAAATTGATGCATCTGAGGAGAATGATGATGAGGAGATTGATGTTTTGTGGGTGCCCAGTAGAAGAGAGCAAGAGGAGGATAGTTCAGATGGAGAGACGGAGAGTCAGAGAGGCAGGAGGAGAATAAGACTTAGAAGAAGCAGGGAGGACAGCTCGCAGGGAACAGTAGGGCAACAACATGTATCGGCACCTGTGGTCAGCCGGCCAACGCACCCGCCATTGCCGCCAACTTCTACTGTTACCACCAGATTGCCAGCTTCAAAAAGCTCAGCAGTGTGGGATTTTTTTAATGTGTGTGCCTCTGACAAAAGCGTTGTAATTTGCAATGAGTGCAGTCAGAAACTGAGTCTTGGGAAGCCCAACACCCACATAGGTACAACTTCTATGCGAAGGCACATGAACGGCAAGCACAAAGCACTATGGGAGCAACACCTCAAAGGCAGCAGACAAACTAAAAGCCACCCTCCTTCTGGTCCAGCATCTTACTGCTCTACCTCTGCTGTCCTTGACCCGTCTGAACCACCCTCCACTCCGCCTTCCACCTTGACCACCAGTTCCCAGTCATCTGCCCCCAGCCAAGTTTCTGTGAGGGCCATGTTTGAGCGTAAGAAGCTAATGTCTGCGAGTCACCCCCTTGCCCGGCGTCTGACAGCTGGCTTGTCTGCACTCTTAGCCCGCCAGCTTTTACCATACCAGCTGGTGGACTCTGAGGCCTTCCGCAAATTTGTAGCAATTGGGACACCGCAGTGGAAGGTACCCAGCCGCAATTTTTTCTCCAAGAAGGGAATACCACACCTGTACCACCATGTGCAGAGCCAAGTCACCGCATCTCTGTCACTTAGTGTTTAGGGATGTAGCGAACGTCGGAAAAAAAGTTCGCGAACATATTCGCGAACTTGCGCAAAAATGCGAGCGGTTCGCGAACCCCATAGACTTCAATGGGAAGGCGAACTTTAACATCTAGAAAAGACATTTCTGGCCAGAAAAATGATTTTAAAGTTGTTTAAAGGGTGCAACGACCTGGACAGTGGCATGCCAGAGGGGGATCAAGGGCAAAAATGTATCTGAAAAATCTGCCTGTGTGTGCTTGGAAGAGATAGTGTAGGGGGAGAGCTGTTAGTGATTTCAGGGACAGATGATAGTAAGTTTGCTGGCTAGTAATCTGCTTGATACTGCTCTGTATTGGAGGGACAGAAGTCTGCAGGGATTTGAGGGACATTTTAGCTTAGGTAGCTTTGCTGGCTAGTAATCTACTGTTCTCTTTAAACAACTGCCATACGTTGACCTTGTAGGCATTGTTTGCCCAGTTTTTTTGGACGCAGCCACTGAAGCACAGTTGCCATAAAAAATATGCCATATAAATGCTGAAAATAGTAATTTTTCGCCATACGTTGACCTTGTAGACATTGTTTGCCCAGTTTTTTTGGTTGCAGCCACTGAAGCACAGTTGCCAGAAAAAATATGCCATATAAATGCTGAAAATAGTCATTTTTTGCCATACGTTGACCTTGTAGGCATTGTTTGCCCAGTTTTTTTGGTCGCAGCCACTGAAGCACAGTTGCCAGAAAAAATATGCCATATAAATGCTGAAAATAGTAATTTTTTGCCATATACGTTGAGTCAACGTATGGCAAAAAATGACTATTTTCAGCATTTATATGGCATATTTTTTCTGGCCTCTGTGCTTCAGTGGCTGCGGCCAAAAAAACTGGGCAAACAATGCCTACAAGGTCAACGTATACACTACTACAGCGGTGGATACGGATTACGTAAAATATATTATGGCTGCTTGAAAAAAGTCACTCCGGTGTTTTTTCTGGAGACGGTAATATTATGGATATTTAGAAAGAATGTGAACAAGGTCACACAGCTAGATGGCGGGTTGAAGAAAACAGTGTGCAAATAATGCCTACAAGGTCAACGTATACACTACTACAGCGGTGGATACGGATTACGTAAAATATATGAATGCTGCTTGAAAAAAAGTAACTCAAGTGGTTTTTCTAGAGACGATAATATTATCAATATTTAGACAAAATGTGAACAAGCTCACACAGCTAGATGGCGGGTTGAAGAAAACACTGTGCAAATAATGCCTACAAGGTCAACGTATACACTACTACAGCGGTGGATACGGATTACGTAAAATATATTATGGCTGCTTGAAAAAAGTCACTCCGGTGTTTTTTCTGGAGACGGTAATATTATGGATATTTAGACAGAATGTGAACAAGGTCACACAGCTAGATGGCGGGTTGAAGAAAACAGTGTGCAAATAATGCCTACAGGGCAAATAATGCCTAAAAGGTCAACTTATACACTACTACAGCGGTAGTAAAATAAAAAAAAGTAAAATAAAAAAAAAATGAATATTAAAAAAAAAAATTAAAGTTGGTGCTGCTGAACTACTAGGAGCAGCAGATTAGCACACCAGTCCCACTCCCCAACACTGCTAGACTAATAGCACTGGGCTCTTATAGTAGTAGTAGTAGTAGTAGTAAAACAACAAAAAAATAAATAAAAGCAGTCCTTACAAGGACTACTGTTATTGCAGCAGTCAGCAGATGAGATCAGAAGCAGGACAGCTGCCCACTGCAGCTACATACAGAGCACTGCAGTAGAAGGTAGATTACTAGCCAGCAAAGCTACCTAAGCTTAAATGTCCCTCAAACCCCTGCAGACTTCTGTCCCTCCAATAACAGAGCAGTATCAAAACGATTACTAGCCAGCAAACTTTCAACTGTCCCTGAAATCACTAACAGGCAGCAGCTCTCTCCCTACACTATCTCTTCAGCACACACAGGCAGAGTGAAAAAACGCTGCAGGGCTTCGGTTTTTATAGGGAAGGGGAGTGGTCCAGGGGAGAGCTTCCTGATTGGCTGCCATGTACCTGCTGGTCTGGGGTGAGAGGGCAAAAAAAAGCGCCAACAATGGCGAACCCAAAATGGCGAACGTCGCGCGACGTTCGCGAACTTCCGGCGAGCGCGAACACCCGATGTTCGCGCGAACAAGTTCGCCGGCGAACAGTTCGCGACATCTCTATTAGTGTTGGGCCAAAGGTCCATATGACTACTGACGCATGGTCCTCCAAGCATGGTCAGGGCAGGTATGTCACCTACACTGCCCACTGGGTGAACTTGCTTATGGCTGGGAAGCAGGGAATGCGTGGCTCAACAACAACAGTGGAGTTGGTGTCACCGCTACGGATTGCACGCGGTTCTGCCACCACCTCTACTCCTCCTTCGCTCTCTACCTCGTCTTCTTCCTCTGCTTCCTCCTCCTCTGCTGCTGGGTCCTCCTCCTCCACACCTGTGCACCCCCAGCTCCCCCTAGGCTATTCGACGTGCCAGGTACGCCGTTGTCATGCTGTCTTGGGGATGACGTGCCTGGAAAGCAGAAACCATACCGGATCTGTACTCCTGTCATCTCTGCAGTCACAGGCCGATCGGTGGCTGACCCCACACCAACTGAAGATCGGAAAAGTCGTGTGTGACAACGGAAGCAATCTGTTGGCAGCACTGAGACTGGGCAATTTAACACATGTGCCCTGCATGGCACATGTTCTGAATTTAATAGTCCAACGTTTTGTCTCGAAGTACCCAGGATTCCAGGACATTCTCAGGCAGTCCAGGAAGGTGTCGGCCCATTTCAGACGTTCCTACACAGCCATGGCACGCCTTGCTGACATTCAGCAGCGGTACAACATGCCAGTCAGGCGTTTAATTTGCGACAGCCAGACTCGCTGGAATTCAACACTCCTCATGTTGGAACGTCTGCTGCAACAACAAAGAGCCGTCAATGAATACCTGTTTGAACTGGGTGGTAGGACTGGATCTGCAGAGCTGGGGATTTTTTTCCCCCGTTACTGGGTGCTTATGCGCGATGCCTGCAGGCTCATGCGCCCTTTTGAAGAGGTTACAAACATGGTCAGTCGCACCGAAGGCACCATCAGCGACCTAATACCCTTTGCTTTCTTCCTGGAGCGTGCCGTGCGACGAGTGACAGATGAGGCTGTAGACCAGCGTGACGAGGAGCAGGAAGCGCACGATTTCTGGTCGGAATCACCAGAACGAGCCCAGGCACCTGCTGCAACGCAGGGAGAGGTGTCAGAAGTGGAGTCAGAGGAGGAAGGTGGCTTTGTGGAGGAGGAGGACCAACAGGAGCAGGCTTCCCAGGGGGCTTGTGGTGACCTTTTGGGGACCCCTGGTCTTGTACGTGGCTGGGGGGAGGAGACCGTGGATGATATAGTCCTTGATAACGAGGAAGCGGAGATGGATACCTCTGCATCCAACCTTGTGAGAATGGGGTCTTTCATGCTGTCATGCCTGTTGAAGGACCCCCGTATCAAGAGGCTTAAGGAGAAGGACCTGTACTGGGTCGCAACGCTACTAGACCCTCGGTACAAGCATAAAGTGGCAGAAATGTTACCAACGTACCACAAGTCCGAAAGGATGCTGCATTTACAAACCAGCCTGCAAAACATGTTGTACAATGCTTTTAAGGGTAATGTCACTTCAGGAACTCATCAACATTCCAGGGGCAGAGGTGCCAGTAATCCTGCCACGAGCGCACCTGCAAGGACAATGCACTTTGGCCACTCTGTAACGTCAGACATGCAAAGGTTTTTCAGTCCAAGGCAGCGCCAGAACCCTTCGGGATCCACCCTCAAAGAACGCCTCGACCGGCAGGTAGCGGACTACCTGGCATTAACTGCAGATATCGACACTCTGAGGAGCGATGAACCCCTGGACTACTGGGTGCGCAGGCTTGATCTGTGGCCAGAGCTGTCACAATTTGCCATGAACCTCTTGTCTTGCCCCGCCTCAAGTGTCCTCTCAGAAAGGACCTTCAGTGCAGCAGGAGGGATTGTAACTGAGAAGAGAACTCGCCTAGGTCACAAAAGTGTGGATTACCTGACCTTTATTAAAATGAACGAGGCATGGATCTCGGAGGGTTACTGCATGCCGGAAGACTTGTTCTGACTCCTCATGCAGCTGTCCTTCTCTGCACGCCGCATGACTCCACACACAGCTGTCCTTTAGCGTCCTCCTCCCTCCGCCACCGTTACAAACTAGGGTGCAAACCCTACTGGTTTCATTTTAATCAAAACTTTTTGGACAGGTAAATCCTGAGTTTTTCTGGCCTCTGTGCTTCAGTGGCTGCAACCAAAAAAATTCATATTTTCAGCATTTATATGGCATATTTTTTCTGGCCTCTGTGCTTCAGTGGCTGCGAAAAAAAAAATCATATTTTTAGCATTCATATGGCATATTTTTTCTGGCCTCTGTGCTTCAGTGGCTGCGACAAAAATAATTCATATTTTTAGCATTCATATGGCATATTTTTTCTGGCCTCTGTGCTTCAGTGGCTGCGACAAAAAAAATCATATTTTCAGCATTTATATGGCATATTTTTTCTGGCCTCTGTGCTTCAGTGGCTGCGACAAAAAAAATTCATATTTTCAGCATTTATATGGCATATTTTTTCTGGCCTCTGTGCTTCAGTGGCTGCGACAAAAAAAATTCATATTTTCAGCATTTATATGGCATATTTTTTCTGGCCTCTGTGCTTCAGTGGCTGCGACAAAAAAAAATCATATTTTTAGCATTCATATGGCATATTTTTTCTGGCCTCTGTGCTTCAGTGGCTGCGACAAAAAAAATTCATATTTTTAGCATTCATATGGCATATTTTTCCTGGCCTCTGTGCTTCAGTGGCTGCGACAAAAAAAATCATATTTTCAGCATTTATATGGCATATATTTTCTGGCCTCTGTGCTTCAGTGGCGGCGACAAAAAAAATTCATATTTTTAGCATTCATATGGCATATTTTTTCTGGCCTCTGTGCTTCAGTGGCTGCGACAAAAAAAATTCATATTTTTAGCATTCATATGGCATATTTTTTCTGGCCTCTGTGCTTCAGTGGCTGCGACAAAAAAAATTCATATTTTTAGCATTCATATGGCATATATTTTCTGGCCTCTGTGCTTCAGTGGCGGCGACAAAAAAAATTCATATTTTTAGCATTCATATGGCATATTTTTTCTGGCCTCTGTGCTTCAGTGGCTGCGACAAAAAAAATTCATATGTTTAGCATTCATATGGCATATTTTTTCTGGCCTCTGTGCTTCAGTGGCTGCGACAAAAAAACATAATTTTTCAGGAAAGTACACATGCCTAATTTTTCAGGGTTCTGCAACAGTGGCAAAATCGCATCTTTTATGGTCACCGCAGGTGATCAATAAAGTAGACCGAAACTGGGCCCACACTGCAGAATCAGTGTTTTTTGGTTCACTTCACTGTACATTGAATTACCTCTGCCTGACCGTGCACGTGCGCACAAGCACGGTGACTGCTAAACACACCACTACAGAAATATTGCCACCAACAGGACGAACATCCTGGAGGTGACAAGGAACTAGTAATTAAAAACTATTATTTGCTCACTTGACGGTATCATTCATGAAAGCTCTTTGCGTTTTTTTGCGTTGCAGTAAGCGCCGCGTTTTGTCTTTGCGTGTGAACAGGCTGTAACCTTTACACGACTTGATTGGCATGTAGACGCCGGACGTTTTAAAGCAGTTTATTACACAAGTTTAGAAATGTAGTGTGATTTCTGCCCTTTACAGCACAAAACGCAGCGCTGTGTCAACAATGTATTTTTCAGATACATTTTTGCCCTTGATCCCCCTCTGGCATGCCACTGTCCAGGTCGTTGCACCCTTTAAACAACTTTAAAATCATTTTTCTGGCCAGAAATGTCTTTTCTAGCTTTTAAAATTCGCCTTCCCATTGAAGTCTATGGGGTTCGCGACGTTCGCGAACCGTTCGCATTTTTGACGCAAGTTCGCGAATATGTTCGCAAACATTTTTTCCGACGTTCGCTACATCCCTATTAAATATTTACAACCCTTTCCCTTATTTCCAGTGACCCAGATAGGAAGATATCTAGAGTGCAAGCCTCTACCACCAAGTGTTACATTTTAAAGTTTGGCTCACTTTTCATGTGGCTTAAATGATTTCAGTTGTTCATGGCCAGCAATTTTCTATTATGACATCTGGTTTTAAAATACCCGAAGCACTCAATGATAATCTTGCCCAGCTCATTTAAATAGTGAGCAGCTGGATGCTTTTGTGGTCTGATCTGTTTCAACCTCTCGTTCTCAACTTTACTTCAGACCTCCAGCCATTTGAGAATAACAACCCAATAGGTAGGTTTAGCTTTTGTCATCTCTGTATTTAAAAAAAAAAAATTGATGAACCTCCCTTGGACTAAAATCAATTTGTTTTTCTAGTGAATGTCATAAATCTATATTCTTATTTCTTACATTTTGGCATAAGCACTTTTACCTGAGAAGGAAGGAAATATAATTATTTTTGATGAGTTCCACAAAATGCTTGACAAAGGGTACTACCCCGAAAACGTTGCATTGTTCTGCAAATACACACACAATGGTTTATCCCTGCTTGCACCAGCTTTTGAGTCCCAGTGAATCCTTCTTGTACTGTTTTATTTGGATATCACCATGAATATAAACGGTTGGTCAAACTGTACCTACCTAACATTTTAATTAACTTACAAAAACATTCATATAGATGTCACAGGGCATATTTTTCATAGGAGGAGAATGGGTATGGTCTCATCACCCCTTACGCAGGTCCATTTGTGCAGGTCCCTTTGCTATGTCAGCCCTCCAGTATTGTTTTTAATTACTTTCTGCTCTCTTCTCTGCTGTGTTCTGTCTGTCCTCTCCCATTTATTCATATCTTTTGCATTTTCTTAACCTTTACTTCTGTAACCCTTTCGACATCACTTCTGTTGGTGTTATACTCCACATGTGTCGCTTACCTGATGGCACAGGACAAACCTGAGCCACTACGCAGTGGTATTGGGAGAGACTTACTTGTGCAAAGCCTCCACCTAGTGGTATCTGGGATGCACCTACAGGTGGCCCCCTAGGAAAACACTAGTAATACACACACAGTAGTTGGTAAACAAAATAACTTTATCTAAAGTAAATGTAAAGGGCAGCTAATACAAACAGCACTCCTAACAGGTGGCAATAAGGGCCTAACTAAGGGAGTTATTTAGTCCAACATTCACAGTCTAAATATCTTCTAGCGCTCCTTTAGAATACTGTCACTTTAAATATGATACTCACTTCAAAATATCTTTGGATGCTTTACTTCAGATGAGTCAAGCACTTCTGGTCATGCAGTGGAAATCCAGCCCCTTTGGGTATTCTTCATTCTTCACTTTTAATTCGCCTAATCCTGTCCCAGGCACTTGTTCCTTCCACTACCATTAGTCACTGCCACTCACCTGTGGGCACTCCCACCAACTTGTATCCTCACAGTGAGTGTGTGCGCTCCCCTCCATGCGTCCTCACATTGCAAGTGTGCTTCCCCCAGGTGTCCTCACAGCAGATATGCGCTTCATCGTACATGCGTAGGAGAGGGGGCAAGATGGCCGGCCAGGTTGTCCAGGGCTCCTGTCAGGCTTGGGCTACCTCTGATACAGGCAAATTAGTTAGTTAGGTAACCACATCACCAGAACACTAGGCTGAGAGTATAGTGCATTGACAACTCTAATAAACCAAGTATTCTATATGCCGTGAGTGCTTACGAGGAGTCATTTTATTCTATATATTTTGGTTAGCACCCATAAGCGATATGTAATGGCGAATGAGATAATATATGTGTATGTATATATATATATATATATATATATATATATATATATATATATATACCTCTCCACAGTCCGCACTCCTCAAATTCTTCAAACTTTTCAACCTTGCCTGGGTGCTGCTCCTGGGGTTCAGCAAAACATACAAGAAAGTAGCAGCGCACTCCAAGGTCTTCTTTTAGTTAAAATTAATATTTATTAAGTTAGTGGCATAAAAAATCCACTAACTTAATAAATATTAATTTTAACTAAAAGAAGACCTTGGAGTGCGCTGCTACTTTCTTGTATATATATATATATATATATAAATATCTAATTAAATAATACCAGACATTTTATATGCCAGTGTGTGAGGTTTATTTATATTCCTTTCCTTCTTTCTGTTTCTCCTGTTTGATTCTGCTCTGATGCTGTGGATTGGGCACTTTATTTACATTCTCCAAGTTACTTTTACTGTCTAACATCTGACAGAGAGTATATGCAGAGTTCAGGTTCTGCCATAAGGTTCTGGAAAAACTCAGCAATCAGTGTCTGGATATGTTAACAGCTTGACTTAGAGGTTATGCTTAGATCATTACCTATCTCGGATTCTGCTTCGTGTGACTGTTATTTCTTATAGGGCAACCAGGCATAGCCAGTCCCTTTCTTTATGCTACTACAGCATGGGTTCTAAGTCTTTTATCAGAAACTGAAACTAAGGTTTCAGAGTCACAACATTGGAGTTCACCGCAGCCATCTTCCGGGTCTTCGTGTCTTCTTCCGGCGCTTCAGCAATTTCTGTCCATTTCATTGCATGCGCAGTTGCCGCAAACCAGTACATTGCTCCAACTGCGCATGCACCACTTTGCCAGTCAACTCTGACAAAAATTCACTGGCGTCAAAAAATTTTGGACGCGCGTCGGAAAAGTTGCTCACGGCAAAATCGCCGTGTGTCAACACTATTTGGACACCCAGTGACTTTAATGCCGGTGTCAAAATTGATGTGAATGACTTTTCGGACGCGCGTCCAGAATTTAAGCGGGCATCGATTTTCGTGTTTCACTGATTTTTCTCGAAGCTAACCGGAGAAATTCGCACATCACTAGGTAGGAGACCTGGCTCTGTGAGGAACTCTGAGAGGAGCTGGTAAACAGAGGGAGCCTGTGACAGTGACTGTTTGGCCAAGAGTAGGGATGTAGCGAACGTCGGAAAAAATGTTTGCGAACATATTCGCGAACTTGCGTCAAAAATGCGAACGGTTCGCGAACGTCGCGAACCCCATAGACTTCAATGGGAAGGCGAATTTTAAAAGCTAAAAAAGACATTTCTGGCCAGAAAAATGATTTTAAAGTTGTTTAAAGGGTGCAACGACCTGGACAGTGGCATGCCAGAGGGGGATCAAGGGCAAAAATGTATCTGAAAAATACATTGTTGACACAGCGCTGCGTTTTGTGCTGTAAAGGGCAGAAATCACACTACATTTCTAAACTTGTGTAATAAACTGCTTTAAAACGTCCAGCGTCTACATGTAAAGGTTACAGCCTGTTCACACGCAAAGACGAAACGCGTCGCTTACTGCAACGCAAAAAACGCAAAGAGCTTTAATGAATGATACCGTCAAGTGAGCAAATAATAGTTGTTAATTACTAGTTGAGCTTGTCACCTCCAGGATGTTCGTCCTGTTGGTGGCAATATTTCTGTAGTGGTGTGTTTAGCAGTCACCGTGCTTGTGCGCACGTGCACGGTCAGGCAGAGGTAATTCAATGTACAGTGAAGTGAACCAAAAAACACTGATTCTGCAGTGTGGGCCCAGTTTTGGTCTACTTTATTGATCACCTGCGGTGACCATAAAAGATGCGATTTTGCCACTGTTGCAGAACCCTGAAAAATTAGGCATGTGTACTTTCCTGAAAAATTATGTTTTTTTTGTCGCAGCCACTGAAGCACAGAGGCCAGAAAAAATATGCCATATAAATGCTGAAAATATTCTTTTTTTTTGTCACAGCCACTGAAGCACAGAGGCCAGAAAAAATATGCCATATAAATGCTGAAAATATTCATTTTTTTTTGTCGCAGCCACTGAAGCACAGAGGCCAGAAACAATATGCCATATAAATGCTGAAAATATTCATTTTTTTTTGTCGCAGCCACTGAAGCACAGAGGCCAGAAAAAATATGCCATATAAATGCTGAAAATATTCATTTTTTTTTGTCGCAGCCACTGAAGCACAGAGGTCAGAAAAAATATGCCATATAAATGCTGAAAATATTCATTTTTTTGGTTGCAGCCACTGAAGCACAGAGGCCAGAAAAACTCAGGATTTACCTGGATTCAAATGAAACCAGTAGGGTTTGCACCCTAGTTTGTAACGGTGGCGGAGGGAGGAGGACGCTAAAGGACAGCTGTGTGTGGAGTCATGAGGCGTGCAGAGAAGGACAGCTGCATGGGGAGTCAGAAACTCAGAACAAGTCTTCCGGCGTGCAGTAACCCTCCGAGATCCACCCCTCATTCATTTTAATAAAGGTCAGGTAATCCACACTTTTGTGACCTAGGCGAGTTCTCTTCTCAGTTACAATCCCTCCTGCTGCACTGAAGGTCCTTTCTGAGAGGACACTTGAGGCGGGGCAAGACAAGAGGTTCATGGCAAATTGTGACAGCTCTGGCCACAGATCAAGCCTGCGCACCCAGTAGTCCAGGGGTTCATCGCTCCTCAGAGTGTCGATATCTGCAGTTAATGCCAGGTAGTCCGCTACCTGCCGGTCGAGGCGTTCTTTGAGGGTGGATCCAGAAGGGTTCTGGCGCTGCCTTGGACTGAAAAACATTTGCATGTCTGACGTTACAGAGTGGCCAAAGTGCTTTGTCCTTGCAGGTGCGCTCGTGGCAGGATTACTGGCACCTCTGCCCCTGGAATGTTGATGAGTTCCTGAAGTGACATCACCCTTAAAAGCATTGTACAACATGTTTTGCAGGCTGGTTTGTAAATGCAGCATTCTTTCGGACTTGTGGTACGTTGGTAACATTTCTGCCACTTTATGCTTGTACCGAGGGTCTAGTAGCGTTGCGACCCAGTACAGGTCCTTCTCCTTAAGCCTCTTGATACGGGGGTCCTTCAACAGGCATGACAGCATGAAAGACCCCATTCTCACAAGGTTGGATGCAGAGGTATCCATCTCCGCTTCCTCGTTATCAAGGACTGCATCATCCACGGTCTCCTCCCCCCAGCCACGTACAAGACCAGGGGTCCCCAAAAGGTCACCACCAGCCCCCTGGGAAGCCTGCTCCTGTTGGTCCTCCTCCTCCACAAAGCCACCTTCCTCCTCTGACTCCACTTCTGACACCTCTCCCTGCGTTGCAGCAGGTGCCTGGGTTCGTTCTGGTGATTCCGACCAGAAATCGTGCGCTTCCTGCTCCTCGTCACGCTGGTCTACAGCCTCATCTGTCACTCGTCGCACGGCACGCTCCAGGAAGAAAGCAAAGGGTATTAGGTCGCTGATGGTGCCTTCGGTGCGACTGACCATATTTGTAACCTCTTCAAAAGGGCGCATGAGCCTGCAGGCATCGCACATAAGCACCCAGTAACGGGGGAAAAAAATCCCCAGCTCTGCAGATCCAGTCCTACCACCCAGTTCAAACAGGTATTTGTTGACGGCTCTTTGTTGTTGCAGCAGACGTTCCAACATGAGGAGCGTTGAATTCCAGCGAGTCTGGCTGTCGCAAATCAAACGCCTGACTGGCATGTTGTACCGCTGCTGAATGTCAGCAAGGCGTGCCATGGCTGTGTAGGAATGTCTGAAATGGGCCGACACCTTCCTGGACTGCCTGAGAACGTCCTGGAATCCTGGGTACTTCGAGACAAAATGTTGGACTATTAAATTCAGAACATGTGCCATGCAGGGCACATGTGTTAAATTGCCCAGTCTCAGTGCTGCCAACAGATTGCTTTCGTTGTCACACACCACTTTTCCGATCTTCAGTTGGTGTGGGGTCAGCCACCGATTGGCCTGTGACTGCAGAGATGACAGGAGTACAGATCCGGTATGGTTTCTGCTTTCCAGGCACGTCATCCCCAAGACAGCATGACAACGGCGTACCTGGCACGTCGAATAGCCTAGGGGGAGCTGGGGGTGCACAGGTGTGGAGGAGGAGGACCCAGCAGCAGAGGAGGAAGAAGAGGAAGAAGACGAGGTAGAGAGCGAAGGAGGAGTAGAGGTGGTGGCAGAACCGCGTGCAATCCGTGGCGGTGACACCAACTCCACTGTTGTTGTTGAGCCACACATTCCCTGCTTCCCAGCCATTACCAAGTTCACCCAGTGGGCAGTGTAGGTGACATACCTGCCCTGACCATGCTTGGAGGACCATGCGTCAGTAGTCATATGGACCTTTGGCCCAACACTAAGTGACAGAGATGCAGTGACTTGGCTCTGCACATGGTGGTACAGGTGTGGTATTCCCTTTTTTGAAAAAAAATTGCGGCTGGGTACCTTCCACTGCGGTGTCCCAATTGCTACAAATTTGCGGAAGGCCTCAGAGTCCACCAGCTGGTATGGTAAAAGCTGGCGGGCTAAGAGTGCAGACAAGCCAGCTGTCAGACGCCGGGCAAGGGGGTGACTCGCAGACATTGGCTTCTTACGCTCAAACATGGCCCTCACAGAAACTTGGCTGGGGGCAGATGACTGGGAATGGGAACTGGTGGTCAAGGTGTAAGGCGGAGTGGAGGGTGGTTCAGACGGGTCAAGGACAGCAGAGGTAGAGCAGTAAGATGCTGGACCAGAAGGAGGGTGGCTTTTAGTTTGCCTGTTGCCTTTGAGGTGTTGCTCCCAAAGTGCTTTGTGCTTGCCGTTCATGTGCCTTCGCATAGAAGTTGTACCTATGTGGCTGTTGGGCTTCCCAAGACTCAGTTTCTGACTGCACTCATTGCAAATTACAACACTTTTGTCAGAGGCACACACATTAAAAAAATCCCACACTGCTGACCTTTTTGAAGCTGGCAATCTGGCGGTAACAGTAGAAGTTGGCGGCGTTGGCGGCAATGGCGGGTGCGTTGGCCGGCTGACCACAGGTGCCGATACATGTTGTTGCCCTACTGTTCCCTGCGAGCTGTCCTCCCTGCTTCTTCTAAGTCTTATTCTCCTCCTGCCTCTCTGACTCTCCGTCTCTCCATCTGAACTATCCTCCTCTTGCTCTCTTCTACTGGGCACCCACAAAACATCAATCTCCTCATCATCATTCTCCTCAGATGCATCAATTTCTTCTGACAGCTCACAGAAGGAAGCAGCAGCGGGGACCTCCTCATCGCTCATTATGTCCATCTCTGTTGTGTTCTCTGCCAGAATTAAATCTGGTGTAACGTCCTCATCTCCTTCATCTTCTTCTGCCAATAATGGTTGCGCATCACTCAGTTCAAGAAACTCATGTGAAAATAACTCCTCTGACTCCAGTGAAGAAGGGGCGCCGGTGGTGGAGGAAGTGTTACGTGGGGTGGCCATAGCAGTGGAGGATGAGGATGTTGTGGTAAAGTTAGAAACGGTAGAGGATGGGGTGTGCTGTGTAAGCCAGTCAACTACCTCTTCAGCATTTTGGGAGTTCAGGGTCATTGCCTTTTTAAAACTGGGCAATTTCCTAGGGCCACAGGATAGCATAGCAGCACGGCCCATAGTGCCTCTGCGTGGCAGCCTGCCTTTGCCTGGCATTATTTTTAAAACAACAACAACAACTCAGGTGGTGTTTCTGGAGACGGTATTATTATTGATATTTAGACAGTATGTGAACAAGCTCACACAGCTAGATGGCAGTTGTTTGAAGAACACACTGGGCAAACAATGCCTACAAGGTCAACGTATACACTACTACAGCAGTGGATACGGAATATATTATTGCTGCTTGAAAAACGTCACTCAGGTGGTGGTTCTGGAGACGGTATTATTATTGATATTTAGACAGAATGTGAACAAGCTCACACAGCTAGATGGCAGTTGTTTGAAGAACACACTGGGCAAACAATGCCTACAAGGTCAACGTATACACTACTACAGCAGTGGATATGGAATATATTATTGCTGCTTGAAAAACGTCACTCAGGTGGTGGTTCTGGAGACGGTATTATTATTGATATTTAGACAGAATGTGAACAAGCTCACACAGCTAGATGGCAGTTGTTTGAAGAACACACTGGGCAAACAATGCCTACAAGGTCAACGTATACACTACTACAGCAGTGGATACGGAATATATTATTGCTGCTTGAAAAACGTCACTCAGGTGGTGGTTCTGGAGACGGTATTATTATTGATATTTAGACAGAATGTGAACAAGCTCACACAGCTAGATGGCAGTTGTTTGAAGAACACACTGAGCAAATAATGCCTGCAAGTGCACTACTATTGGTGCACTACTATGAAGAACAGCAAACAGCACGTTAAAGAACAGTAAGATAAGTAAAATAAAAAAAAAATTATATGTATATGCTACTAGGAGCAGCACAGTAGCACACCAGTCCCACTCCCCAACACTGCTAGACTAATAGCACTGGGCTCTTATAGTAGCAACTAGCAAAGTAAAAAAACAAAAAAGAAAATAAAAGCAGTCCTTACAAGGACTATTGGGTTATTACAGCAGTCAGCAGATGAGATCAGAAGAGATCAGTGCCCACAGCAGGCAGCTACATACAGAGCACTGCAGTAGAAGGTAGATTACTAGCCAGCAAAGCTACCTAACCTAAAATGTCCCTCAAATCCCTGCAGACTTCTGTCCCTCCAATACAGAGCAGTATCAAGTAGATTACTAGCCAGCAAAGTTACTATCAACTGTCCCTCAAATCAGTGAAATCACTAACAGCTCTCTCCCTACACTAGCTCTTCCAAGCACACACAGGCAGAATGAAAAAACGCTGCAGGGCTTCAGTTTATATATGGAAGGGGAGTGGTCCAGGGGGTGTGGGGGTGGTCCAGGAGGGAGAGCTTCCTGATTGGCTGCCATGTATCTGCTGGTCTGGGGTGAGAGGTCAAAAAAAAGCGCCAGGTAAGGCGAACCCAAAATGGCGAACGTCGCGCGACGCTCGCGAACATTCGGCGAGCGCGAACAGTCGATGTTCGCGCGAACAAGTTCGCCGGCGAACAGTCCGCGACATCCCTAGCCAAGAGTCTGGATAAGAGAGTGAGAGAAGCCAGGATGCTGAATACATTCAGTAAGAAAGTCCTGTGAGTACACGGGTGAGCCAATCTTGTTTTGTATTGTTGGTAGTCCACAGGGGAGCCAGTCTAGTAAGGGACGTCGGCAATGTGTGAAGGTAGTGTCCAGTAGGCAGATTTTTATTTTATGATTTATGTTTTCTGTGCTGAAATGACCACCCCTGGGCTTGAATTTATTGCTTACTAGTGAAAAGAAAAAATATCTGATGTTTAAACGCTGTTGTACTGTCTGCCAGCGTTTTATGTTTGCATCTTGTAAGAATAAACCTGTGGTGTCCCTGTCTGACTGCTCCTTTTCCTACCACTGCCTGCCTCCAATTGCTAATTCCCCCAATAAGTACATGTGCAAGCAGCCAGCTTGTCACACTATCCATATGACATCAGGGATAGAAGTACAATACTGACCATCATTTCTCAAACTGTGAATCCAATATATATATATATATATATATATATATATATATATATATATATATATATATATATATATATATATATATATATATATATATATATATATATATATATATATATATATATATATACAATTCCAACAATCGTGATGCACTAGTCCCAAGGAGTATAGGGTGCTGATCTCAGGTGAGTAATTCCGCTTTTCATACTATATTTGTCCAACCAGATCGCACTCCATATTTAAAACATAGCCTTTATTTAGCTTGTTAAAATGTAGCAAATAGTAACATTCTTTGTATCAAAGTAATAGCGTCATTTGTAGCAAGACACTTATCTGTTGGAAGTCCAGCATAAACGCTCTATTCAACCACGTGAGTGGTCGCGTGAGTGTGGTTGAATAGAGCGTTTATGCTGGACTTCCAACAGATAAGTGTCTTGCTACAAATGACGCTATTACTTTGATACAAAGAATGTTACTATTTGCTACATTTTAACAAGCTAAATAAAGGCTATGTTTTAAATATGGAGTCCGATCTGGTTGGACAAATATATATATATATATATATATATATATATATATATATATATATATATAAATATATATATATATATACAGTATATATATATATATATACATACAGTATATATAGTGTGTATATATATATATATATATATATATATATATATATATATATATATATATATATATATACACACAGTATATATAGTTATTAATGGCCTCACAGTTTGAGAGTGATGGTCTGTATTATACTTCTATCCCTGATGTCATTCTCCTTCTCAACCATCAAAACTTTTCACACCATCTTTGTTCTCTTGGGCTGTTGAGCTGTTTTGGATAACATTCTACTGAGCATTCCTTGCATTTTTTCAAGGAATTGAGTGTCAGTACTGTATATTCTGTAATGATTTTGCATTACACAATAGCAAACCCCACATTATTAGAGCTACACATATAGTTAGGAAAATAATTATATATTTACCCAGTAAACTCTATGAAGAACATACTGTCGTGATTACTAGGGTATTGACCAGATAGGCAAGTGTTGTAAGTAAATACCTGAGGGTTTCTGCCATTGGTCTGCTAATTTTAATGTATTCATTAGTAATTTTGAGGTTAAAATTAAAAGTGATGTTTTAGTTTATTCTGATAAAACAAAATTATGCAAAGTAATTACTGTAGCTCAGGGCAAGATGTTTAAACTCTCCGCTGAGAGATGCAGAATGAATAGGGGGCAAGGCAACGTGATGCTACCTAATTTCAATATTGATAAAAGCAAGGGCTTGTATTTGGGGAAAAAAAAGAGAAATGCAAATGTGAATTTCTTAGGTGAATACTTAATGAATGCAACTTATTGAAGATAAAGTACAAACACATAGTTACATTAGATAGAATACTAATAATGCAAAAGAATAAGAGCTATTGCAAGTAGCATTCAGAATTAAAGTGGCAGCATAGCCATTTTATTAAAAATTGTATATTGTACAGCTATTTCACATGAGATTTAATATACAGTTGGAGCAAACTTTTCTTTGGTATTATATGGCACACATGATACATCATGACATATTTCGGTATTAATTTCAATGGAAAAATTGGAGTGACATGGTGGGACATTATGGATCAGGGCCCAAAAATTTGTATGGTGGGTCACCATGAAGGCACACAGTCAATGTTCCTCCAACGTTAAAAAAAGTCATCAAAATCAGGTGCATAAACCAATTTTTGGGTGGCTGAAAAAGTTTATGAAACACTGGTGTAGATAACGTTTGCTCTGTTGTTTGTAGATCCAGTTATAAGTTCATTATATACAGTATTAGTCTGCCTACACATGTAGCTGACACAAAACCATATTTTCTATAACAGATTTTTTTATGTGCTACTTCTCTATTATGTCTTAGAAGAATTAGTTGCATAACTAAAAGTTAGAGAGCCTCATTGCAAAATCGATTTAGATTTAGGCCTGTTTCTCAACACAGGTATGGGATCCATTATCTGGAAACCCATTTTCCATAAAACTAGAAAAATGGAAAGGCCATCTCCCATAGACTCCAAAATAAATAAATTTTTTTAAAATGATTTCCCTTTTCTCTGTAATAATAAAACAGCATCTTCTACTTGATTCCACCTAAGATCGAATTAATCTTTATTCCAAGCAACACCAAACTACTGTATTTATTTAATGTTTATATGATTTTCTAGTAGAGTTAATGTATGAAGATCCAAATTATGGAAAGACCTGTTAACCGGAAAGGCCTAGGTCCCAAGCATTCCGGATAACAGATTACATTCATGCATTGTCAATTAGCCCTTTAACACTCACTCTGGGTCTAGTGACACTTGTGTTAAACATATGACAGAATCTGTAAAGCTGGCCATAGATGTAAAGATTTTTAAAAGATCCAATATTTTGAAACGATCGTTTAAATGTACGATTTGTCCATCAACTAAAAAGACCATTTCAGGCGATATTGCCAGCAAAACTGAAGGGTAGCTGACTGCTTGGCCCTGCAGACATAGATAGATTGCACTGGGACAGATAAAGATTTTTTAACCTGGCTGATCAATTTTCTGACAGATGTCGGCTGAAAAATTGTAAGATGTAAGATCGTTCGAATCCCACTAACTGCACGATAATTTCGAAGGATTGGTCGGACTTCGCTAAAATCGGTCGTTCGGAAAGAAAAATCTTTGTGTCTATGGGGAACTTAAAGCTGAACCATTCAACAATGCATCAAAAGCATCACTCTTATCCCCAAATCTGTGTTTTTATGCAAAAATGTCCTGCAGCATTTGATTGGTCTTTCTGTGATGCACATTCATACTGTACGTATTTGCTATGTATAGTCTTAGTCAGCAAGACTGGGGAATATTTTAAGCAATTCGTTCTCCACTTGCCTTAGGCTAATTCTGATCTGTCTATCCTCCCAAAGACTTTTTTTGTTCATCACATTGCTTCACCGGGTCTTGGTTATGAATAAATAGCCATTTGCCAAAGGTCTATGGGGTTTTCTTACATTTCAAAGTACATTAATTCAGTTATACCTGAATTGTTAATACTGGATACAGCTATTGCTGAAACAATTGATCCTTTTAGCAATGCAAATTTGGTAGTAAAGCAAAATAAAAATTACCCAGAAATAACAGGTTGTGGTGGACCATGAAAGGGAAAGTACTAATTGATAACAACCTACAAAAATTTGAGAATGTATCAGGGGTATGGCTTATGGTTTATTGCATAGCTGTACTGAGATGCAATTTCACAGTTCAATCCATTTTTCTTTCCTCCCTTCCAATCTTACCACTCTTCATTTAGTCAGCATGTTTATGTTAAGTAAAACAATATATCACAGCACAAATATGGAGAAAACTATAAATACAATGTTCTAAAATATGAGCCTGTTAGTCTCTCTTAGTGATGGGCGAATTTGCGCCGTTTCGCCGAAAAATTCGCGAATTTCGTGCGAAATTCGCGAAACGGCGAAAAATTCGCGAAACGGCGCCGGCGTCTCGTTTTCTACGCCGGCGCCCGTTTTTGACGCCGGCGCCCGTTTTTCCGGCGCCGGCACCCGTTTTCGACGCCGGCGAATTTTTTTCGGCGAATTTTCACGGGCGTTTCGCGAATTTATTCGCCTGCCGCGAATCGCGCAAATTCACCGCGAATTCGCGCCTGGCGAATAAATTCACCCATCACTAGTCTCTCTGCAACTACTAGTAATACTTGAACATTGACCATATGGCTGCATTCATTATGCTGTTAGTTTTACATAAAAACAAAATACAACAATGTGAATGTTGGAGATTTAGATGCATTGCATTCATGTGCTCCAAATGATGCAGATAAGCATGCTCTTGATGCCAATGTGTTGTATGCATTTGATATAGAACTTGAACTGTTAGCTTCACTGGGCTAATATCCTAGGGATCGGGGATGGAACTATTTTCAGTGACATGTATGTTGATGAATACAGCAGATTTAGGCAGTCAAGTTTCTGTGTGCTCCCGTAGGAGAGAAAGAGAACCAACCCAATCTGGAGCACCTGAGCACTACAAACTGTCTGAGACCTTAATTTGTGTGCCCCTGTAGATTTAAAAATACAACACTTCATTTACCAAACAGGTCCTGGGAATGGAAAAACATTGAAATTTGGCTTAATTGATTTCATTATCCTTTAAACATATTTTTGAAATTGTATTCTCTCTCGTTAAAATGTGCCATCCTGGTTGGGAGCTAGAACTGTGTGACATGGAATATGTTGGAATATGTTCTGGAATATATTGACACTTTATAAATACATGCTAATAATAATAATAATAATAAAAAAGAATAATTTACTATTTGATCTAAACCTGTATTGCCAACTCACCTTCTTTAATAAAAAAAAAGTCAGACCAAACTAGAATCCATGATTGGACCTTTTTTATTATAAAAAAAGCACAACTTAATCAGATTGGGGACATACATAAAAAAATCAAACTAAAATCCAAATCATACGATTTATTAGGCTTTTTCCCGAAAAGCCATCATTTTTTTAAATTTATTACCAGAAAAGTCTTAAATAGTCGAATTTTTGGGCTAATTTCAGCGCAGACCTCAGAAACTTCTAAATACGATAGGGATCTCTCCCATTGACTTATATACAACCTCGGCAGGTCTGAGATGCCGGATTTTCGGATTTGGACTTTTTCCATCCTCGGGGTATAATAAATCTCGAAAAACTTTAGCTTTTTGTTCCACTAAGAATTTGGATTTTATAGTAAAAATTAATTTTTTTTTTAAGAGTTTTTGGCATTTGGACTTTAATAAATAACCCCCTAAATGTCATATTATACAAATATCTTTTAGCATGTTGCCTCTTAATTTGGTGTGCTTCAAAGATATTCTTGTCTTTAGAATCACTAACATTTTTTGCATGGTGCGCACTACATTAATTAAAGTGTGATCAGTATTTCGGGAAAAGGACCGTACTTCAAGTAATAAAATAACTCCCTCTCACGTCTCTTTAGCAGACTAATGCTTTTCTGCCATTCTAGTCATGTTAGCCTATAGTGTCTTTTGAAAATGTGCTGTTACCTGGTAGTGTTAAGGCCTTTCACTACTCACTTGTGTATCTATTCTATATATTCAGGTGCTACTCCTTGATTTACCTGTACATTGTATGTGGGGAGGTACTCAATCTTTGAGAAGTATTAACCTATTACTCTTTGTTATGTTCTTAAATCAAGTTCATGTACCTTGGGTTAATCATCCCTGGGGTTAAATGCACAGATTATTATATGAGAAAAGGTTATATACACACACACACACACAAAATATGCTATGTTTATATTTTAATAATGGTAGAATAGAAATAGACTTTGAATGTGGATACTCATATGCTGGAAATAGGCAATTTTTCCTTTCACAAAGTTTTAGCAATGTGTATTTTAATGACTTTGAAAGCACCAAACTATAATGAATTTCTTATCATGTATTTCTGCACAATTAGTTTAGTGAATACATTGCTAATCTGATCTCTCAACATTTATAGAATGAGTGTTAGATTCCCCAAAGATCACACACAGCTGTTCTGTGAGCCAATAATGAACAGACAAAAAATGGGAATGAGACTCCAAACAATTGAATGAGATGATAACTGGCATGAAGGTGCCTTTGATTTTACTTATCAGTGATGAGGCACAAAGGTAAAGTTACGACATGGGAATGAGCAGACCCCTTCAGGGGCCCTCAAGGTATGGTGGCTGTATTCCTCTGCAAGATTAAGCATAGCTTAATGTGAGGGTATGCTTGATTTCAGCCTTTGCCCTTCTTTCTCTGTTTGTTTTCTTTTAATATATGTGCACTACAATATTTAAGCTATAATGATAGACCTGTTTTTGAAAAGCCCCTTTCCTGAGCTAGAAGATAGAAAAGGAGAGAACTCTGATAGCATAGATATCTCTCAGGAGCACCGGGAGCGCTCTGTCACGGAACGTTCCGCACTGTAACCAAGCGCTGTGCACTGACGTCATTGTGCCTTGCCAGGCGTGTGACATCAGCATGCCAAGAACGGAGTGAATATTCAATATAAAGGAACGCCAGGGTCACAGGTTCAATGCCCAAGTATAGGTTGCTTTACCTTGGTGTTCCTGGGTGCTATAATTATTACTTTATTGATTATTGGACTTTTGATCTTTGCCTGAACTCTGGACTTTGATTCTCCGCTCCCTGCCTATTGAACTATTGCCTGTTTTCTTGACTACGTTTGTTCCTTATCCCTTGGTTACTGTGTACTTGGACTTTAATCCTAAATGCTTCCTACTTGGTTTGGACTACTCCGTGAGTGGAGCCATAAGGCCCCTGACAATATCTAAGGCAAGGGGAGTATAATAATGTGTTTTTTATTGTTTTATTTTCTGGCACAAAAGACATTTTTTTCTGGTAAAACAACATGCATGGCAATGTGCTTTGAAACTTTACAAGGTGAAAAAGTTTGATCACTACTAATGATACTTCACAGAAGATCTACAGCCCAAAAATAACTGATCTCTTCTCTGAGCACATTTGCAATTTACATTACCTCTTGATTTTATGTGATTTTTTTTTATTATCTTTATTTTTCATTTTCAATAGAACAAAAAGGGGGGAGGGAGTACAGAAGGAAGAAGGGGGGTGGGGTTATGTGAACAAAAGAAGAAATTGGGGGGGGGAGAAAGGAAATTGGCAGTTTGAGCTACAGTAGGTATATTGTACATAGAAAATATCCTTGGCAAAACAGTTGACATCAAGTTATTGCTCTAATACAGTTTATAAACTATACAATTCACATATGAAATACTCTTGGTCATCCTTGATCAAACATCTAATGACTTATAACTACCACGAGCCATCTAAAACCTCTAGAAATTAACTGAGATAGGAGGGGAGGGGGTATATTGTATTATTGTATATTGTTATTAATTGATGTGATCTAGGTTTCGGAGATAGATCTAATTACTACCTAAATTTTGGATGTATCGTAACCATGGAGACCATATTTTCCAGTACTTAGGGCTATTAGAGTGAATCAAGTGGGTAAGTTCCTCCATCTTTCGTATTTCCTCAACCTTTATTATCCATTCCCTGAGGGTGGGCGGGTGAGTGTTCTTCCATTTTCCTGGAATTAAAGCTTTAGCTGCTTGTAGTAAGTGTTGCGAGAGAGGGTTTAAGGCTTTCCTTTTGGGGTTATCAGGTAAATTTAGAAGAATTAAAGCATAGTTTGTTCTGTCAATACTGATCCCTGATACTATGTGAATAGATTGTAACACTTGTTTCCAGTACAATTTAAGTATTGGACATGTTATCCAGATATGAGAGTGCGTCCCCTCCTCTTTATTACATCTCCAACAGATATTAGAAGAGTTAGGGAACATTTTATGCAACTTAGCTGGTGTATAGTGCCATCTTGTAGTAAGTTTATAAATCGCTTCAGTTGTTTTGGAGGCCTTAGATGTTTTATGTATGGTCTTAAAAATAGTACTCCAGTCCTGTTCAGAAAGATTTATATCAAGTTCTCTTTCCCATGCTGCACAAAAGGTAGGGATAGTTTTAGGGATGGAATTCAGCAGTAGCTTATAAGAGAAAGACAGCATTTTAGTGTTTTCTAGTGGGGATGTTAAAGCTCTTTCCCATGGTGTAAGCTGTCTGGACCAATATCCCGATTTTCTAGACTGTAAAAAGCCATATAGTTGATTGTAGTTCCAAATGTCTCTCGGGTGAGACCCCCACCTTTTCTGAATTGTAGCTAAGGGGATTATTCTATTGTTTGTGATGAAATCACTCATTCTCGTTTCTCTTCCTTTCCAGGTATTCCATCTTTTGAAGGCTCCTAGATCTCTCCCTGGAACAAACTCAGGATTATTACACAGCGGTGATAGAAGGTAAGGTGGTTTAGTGAGGCTATATTTTTCTTTGTTTTTTTGCCATATTTTTAGTGTAGCTCTAATCAGGGGATGTGCCAGAGCCGTTTGGAGGTAGGTATTGTCCATAGTCCATAGTGTGTTTTCAATCGGGAATGGAATAAAGGTTTGTTCAAGTAGGCTCCAGGCTTTCTCATTCTTTCTTTGGGTCCAATTATGAATACGCACCAGATGTACTGAAAGGTAATATAAGTATGGATCAGGTAAGCCAAGGCCACCTCTCTCTTTAGGTAGAATTAGCAGGTTATGTTTTAATCTGGGATTTTTCCCATTCCATACAAACCGGGAGATCATGGATTTAACTGATGAGAAAAAAGATTGAGGAATGTGGATAGGTAAGACTTGGTATAGATACAGTATTTTCGGGAGGATGACCATCTTTATGGCTTGGATTCTTCCCAACCATGAAAGTTGCAGTTTGCCCCATTTCTCTAAAAGCTTTTGAAGAGCTTTAATAAGAGGAATATAATTATCGTCATAGGCCATGCCCAGGTTGGCCTGAAGTTTGACCCCCAGATACTTTATATGCGGGGACACCCATTTGAATGAGAAGCTTTGTTTAAGTATCTCAGCTTTGGCTGGTGCTATATTTATATTTAATATTTCTGATTTTGTTAAATTTACTTTGAAGTTTGAAAGATTGCCATATAGTTTCATCAAGTTAAGTACGTTTGGTAGGGAAACTGTGGGCTTGGTGATGAACAGTAATAGATCATCAGCGAATGCTGCACATTTGTATTCTATCCCTGTAACCATAGGTCCTGATATGTTAGGGTCTGCTCTGATATGGGCTAATAGGGTTTCCATTACCATAACGAATAAGATAGGAGAGAGAGGGCACCCCTGCCTAGTCCCGTTAAGGATCTGTATTTTGGGAGAGAAGATACCGTTCACCTTGATTCTAGCAGTCGGATTTTTGTATAGTGCCATAATTCTTTGTTTGGTTTTTTCTCCTAGCCCGAATCCGGAGATTGTCTGTTCCAGGAATGACCAGGAAACCCTGTCAAATGCCTTATCGGCGTCTGTGGTAAGGATGAGAGTGGGAATGCCTTTATCTTTAACGAGCTGTAGTAGGGAAATAACCTTGGCAGTGTTGTCCTTTCCTTCTCTTTTAGGCACGAATCCTGCCTGATCTGGGTGAATCAAGTGAGGTAAGTGATGCTGTAATCTGTTCCCTATTATTTTAGCATATATCTTCATATCCAGATTTATTAAAGAAATGGGTCTGTAACTAGAACATTGTTGGGGATCCTTGTCTGGTTTTGGGATTATTGTTATGTGGGCCTCTTGTGCTTGTGGGTGAAAGTGGCTGAGGTCAGAAATGTCATTGTAATAATCTAGTAGCAACGGGATTAAATCCTCTTTGAAGGATTTATAAAAGGAAGCGGTATAACCGTCAGGTCCCGGGCTTTTTCCATTTTTCAGAGACATTATGCACTCCTCAATTTCTCTGTACGTAAAATCAGCGTCTAGGATTTTGGCTTGTTCAAGAGTAATTTTAGGGAGCTTTGCCTGAGCAATAAATTGATCTATATCATTAAGAAGATCTTGTGATGGGGACGAAGGCTTAAGTTTATAAAGGGTTTGGTAATACTCCTGAAAAGCCTGAGCTATATTTTTCGTGCTATGTTGCGTTTCATTATTTCCGTCTTTAATCGACATTATGTGTGTCTGAGGTTGGATTTTTTTGAGAGTTTGTGCAAAGTGTTTTGTGCATTTGTCATTAAGCTCGTAGTACTTTTGTTTACTGCTTAGGTATGCTCTCTGAGTTTTTGCGTCCAGAATTTTTGTATGCGTTTGCTTTCCAGGTTGGTAAGCGTTTCGTTGGATAAGGTGTTCTTATGTTTCTGCTCTAAGTTAAAAATATCCTTAAGTAGAAGATTAATCTCTTTTTTCTTTTCTTTTTTCAGGTTGGCGCCCATTGCTATTAGATTGCCTCTTAGCACACATTTTAAAGTTTCCCACAATGTAGCTGGAGTGATCTCAGAGGAAGCATTTATTTGGACTATTTGTTTGATCCATCCTAGAACTATACCTCTTCTGTCATCAGAATGTAATAGAAAATCATTAAGTCTCCAATTGAATTCCTGCTGTGAAGCTGATGGTACTATAAATTTTACAGTGATCGGTGAATGATCTGAAATAAGCGAAGGACAGATTTCAGCTTGCTTAAACAGATGTAGCCAATGTTGTGAACTAAAAATGTAGTCGATTCTGGAATAAACGTTATATGTTTTGGAGAAGTGTGTGTAGTCTCTTTGTGTAGGGTGCAATATTTTCCAAACATCTATCAAATGTGCTTCTCTAAACATTTGTTTTACTTCCTTTAGACCAGTTACAGAGATACTGCTTTTATGGGAAGATGAGTCTGTGTTGGGATTCAATGTAAGGTTAAAATCACCACCAAGGATCGTCAGCCCCTCACTGAATTCTTCCAGTATTTTCATGAATTTCCTTAGGTATGTGACTTGTCCTGAATTGGGGACATAAACATTAGCCAGAGTACATAACTGAGAGGCTATTTTACATTTTACTAGGACATATCTCCCCTCCGCATCAACTTTTGAATCTAAGCAGTGGAATGGTAAGTCTTTATGGACTAATGTGAGTACACCAAGGGACTTCTTAGAAGGGTTATTGCTCATAAATATACAGTATGCGGAAATGATTTCACATTCAATTTAGGTAAATGGTTTTCCTTAAAGTGTGATTCTTGTATCATAATTATTTTAGCATTATGTCTTTTGCATTCCCCAAAAATCTGAGATCTCTTCACTGGCTCGTTTAGACCATTAACATTGAATGACAGAGTTATACATTCTAAATTTTTTTGAACCGCCATAACAGAGTAAAATAAAACAAAGGTGATCCTACTTCCAGCTGACACTTGATGCCCGTTTGCCTTAATTTTGGGGCAGATGAAGGGGGAGTGAAGAGAGGGGGGATTGGGAAAGGGGAAGACGTATAACAGGGATTTAGTAAAGCCGCAACAGACTTAATGGGGGAATTATCCCCATGGCTGGGTGGGATGGTAGCGGCAGGAGTGCAAAGCACCTCAAATTCGGGGGTGGGTGGTTGAGTGGTGACCATTTCTGCAAGGATGAATTATCAACCACCAGTCCAGCTTAATGAATTTAACTGTACTGTAGAGGGAATGGGGGGAGTAATGAGTAGTTACCCAATAATAATAAACAACATTTAGATACCTTAAGTTCTAATGAGTATACAACTGAACAAGTTATATTGAGTTAGATAAAAAGAAAGAGAAAAAGGAAAAACATTTCAACCCAATATGAAAAATAAAACTTTCAAAGTCAATCTTGAGAAAAACTTGTAAGAGCATATATTACTGTGGTTCACATACTTATCTCCAATGTCTCTGCCAGGGTGTTGTTGACAAAGTCAACATCCCCGGTTAGCACCCTCTTGTCATTGCTGGAATATCTTTCGCCATCTCGTTAAGAGTAGAAGGTGTATAGTAAATAAGCAAAAGAGCATGATATAGGGAGAGGAAAATCTCTCCTTTACCAACAGAGTTTGTAGTCCAGAATGGTTTAGACCCGGAACCAACTTAAGTTCAGTCTTGCATGTGTCTACGTCTTTCTTTAGGGGTCCTCGGTGTTCTTGGAATTCTCTTGGGCGTATTGACCTGTGACCATTCTCCTTGGAGTTCGAAATCCAATTCTGGAGTAGTGTTAGGAGCAGGATACCATCCTGGAGTTTCCACATTAGGTAGATGAAGTCTTTTAATGAAGTGATCAGTATCTCCTGGGAATCTGAGAACTGCTGTAGTTCCATCTTTAATTGCCGTAAGAGAAAATGGGTATCCCCACCTGTAGACGATATTCCTTTCTCTCAGGGTGTCTGTAAGCGGTTTAAGCAATTTCCGCTTGTAGAGAGTTGTTCTGGAGAGATCTTGGAAAAGTTTAATACTTTTATCCTCATAAGTGAGATTGCTGGTCTCTTTTGCTTTAGACAGGATTTCTTCTTTGATTGAGAAACTGTGTAAGCAGCAAAGGATATCTCGAGAAGCATTCAGGGGTGCTGCTTTGGGTTTCTGTACCCTATGGGCACGCTCAATTTTTATCACAGTATTAGCATCCCTATCTAGTAAGCTGTTGAAGATTTGATGCAGTACAGATTGTATTTCACTGGTTTGTACTTCTTCTGGAACACCCCTGACTCTAATGTTGTTCCTCCTGCTCCTATTCTCTTGGTCCTCCAGTTGTCTTTGGAGTTCCAAAATCATATTATCCTGTTTTTGAATATGCTCATGAATAGCTTTTTGATTAGCAGAGTGCATGTTAAAATTAGCCTCCATGTCATCAGTACGGGAGGAGAGTGCTGAAATATCCTTTTTAATGTCCTGAAGTTCCTCCTTTATGGAGGTTGTTACTTCTTTCAACATCTCCTTAATATCAGACTTTGTGGGCAGTTGCGAAATGTAGTTGTGGAAATCAGGCTCACCTTCCATTTCGCTGTCTTGATCCGACTGATCCCTTACGGAGTCTGCTTCCTCCTCCGTGCATTCTGCTGCGGGCGCCATCTTGGAAAGCATGCGCTCAGGTTTGTGTCTCATAAATAGCGGTGCTATGTCATTTTTACCCGCTTGTAACTTTCTTGCCGGGGTTTTCTCTTTCTCCGGTCTTGCTTTGCCTGATTTTCCCATCGCTCTTACTTAATTAGTGACTGGAGTAGGTGGTTGAGTAGCGGAGCTCGGAGATCAGGCAGCCATGCGTCTCCGTGTCAAGCCACGCCCCCCATTTTTATGTGATTTTTAATATGCTTCCTCTATAGTCAACTTGTAGTCAGTTTTGACTGATTGTGTCTTGTATACTCTGAATGCTTTTGTGTAAGGGTTTGATTCATAAATAAAGAGACTGATCTAGTAGAATGGAAGAGTGAATGTTAAATGTATCAGCAAATCTTTATCTCCCAGAAAGTGTTCCCTAGAGGCAGGTATGGACTGAGAATTAAAATAAGCCCTGGCATTTCAGGTACACAGAGGCCCAAACAGCCCCCCCAGCCCACTAAAAACTGAATTTCTATGGCACCTTAAAGCAGCCCCTCTGGCATTTGCCAGAACCCACAGATTGCCAGTCCGGGCCTGCCTAGAGGAAGTGAACATCTAGACAGGACCCCAGAACAATCTGAAAAACCCGTGGGAGAAATAATATCACCAAAATGAGGTAAATTTAACAATTGGCTATAAAGTGCATTTCAGTCTATACAGTAGATGACCTCTGGGAATGAAGTTTAATAAAAATAATATTGCACAGTTATTAGCTGTGGGCATAGTTTTAATTGGTAAATAGAGTTTCAATATAATACACAAATAAATGTATATGTATACTTGGAGGCAGATTTATTAAGGTTCAAGTGGCAAATACGGATTCAAATGTTCAACTTTTTTGGGTCAAAACACAATTTCAAATTTAAAACCACCAACTCAAATTTGAATGTTAGATTTATCACACCACAAACTAATTCGATACTTCGCCACCTAAAACCTGCCAAGTTCATGTAGAAGTCAATTTCAGATGCCAGTTGAACCATTTGAATATGTTAATTGCCTTCCTGACATTTAAGTTTATTTTTTTGCAGGAAAACGTGATTTGAATTTGATTTGGATTTTTGTGATCGTTCCTTTTCGATCTAATGTTAGATGTTTGAGTTTTTTCTTAAATAACCTTGCATTCAAAGTTGTGAGTATATTCAAATTTATTAGCGTTAAAAAAATTCAAATAACTTTGAAATTTGACCTTTGATAAATCTTCCCTCTGGTTTGGAAGCTATGTTCTGCATGTTCTGTATTGTGTCTTTTATGCTGTTATTTGTATTGTGGATACAATGTCCAATGATGCACTAGGCACTGTTCTGTTGGCCTGTGCTCTCTTCTATGTGATTATATCAGAAGATGGAACTCCCTTAGCCAAACGTATTGAAAAAAAAGTGGGGACATTTTTTTTTCTACATTTTCACAGTATAATCCCTATTTCTGTTTGACTGCTGTTCAATTAATTTTCACTGGGCGGTTTTTGAAAGCATATAGTTTTCCTTGGTAAATATGCATAACAAAGCTGGTAAGAATGTATCTTGCTACGTCGTTTTACTGACTTCTTGTAAAGCAAGCCTGTGACCTCCAGAATGGTAATTAAAATGCCAACATCTTGTAAGGACTACTTTGGCGATGGCAATGACTTTCACGCGACTTGTTCGGACACCAATGCATCAAAATGAGCACAGTGCGTCATGATTGGACGCAGCACTTCAAAATGTGCACAGTGTCATAATGCCAGCGCGCCAAAACGCGCAGCCTCAACATCCGTCAGCACGTGACGCATGACATCATCACACTCCTTTGGCGCGAAAAGGGGCCTATATAAGATGCCAACACATTGCAGACCTTGCCCAAAAATAGGTTCCACCTCGTGTGTTCCTAGGTGCACTTTACTCTTGATTATTAATGATTCCTGTGTTTGACCTCGGCCTGTTTATTCGTCTGTAAACCTCTTCTGCCTGCATTGACCTTTCTGCCTGGACTTGACTATTCTTCTGCCTCACCCTTTGTCAGACACCTCAAACTGTGTTGGACTGGTGTTTCCTCCTTGGTCCGTAACTTTACTGGAGCCGCCAGGGCCTTTACACATCTTTATTTTTATATAGCACTTTGATGATGGTTTGTACAGGGGATAGTACCCGCTCACTATATCACTTTTGGTACTTGGGAATCATAGTGATTTCTACTAATTCATTCAAAATAATATTAATGTCATTGTAATTTAGAATAAAGTTTAGAGTGTATTGTTTACTAATAGCAGTTCTATCACTAGGCATAAAAATGTATGCAAATGTGCCCCAAAACACCATACATAAAACATTTTAATCTAATTCTCTTGATCCTCAGGATGCCACCTTCCAATCTAATAACATTGGGATCAAGCATTATTTTTACTGGCCAGTAAAATACGGGCCAAGTTGCAACTTTTCTTGTTCCTCTTATGTGTCATGGCTGAGGTTCAACTTGAGGAGAGAAAACTTCTAATTCGGGACCATTCCTCCCCCCCATAGACTTCAATACAGTTTTTGGGCTAGATTAAATTGCGTGAGAAAAAGTTATCTCATGGTTTATCACAAGAAAACTCATGGACGTTATTAAATTTGAGGAGAAAAAAACTCTTCCCTGGATGTATGTCATATCATTACTCACTGGGATATCCCCATGCCCCAATATGGTGTATTTTTGTCCTTCTGCTTTCATGCAGATCATCAGCCAATAACTTTTAGTTCTCTGGGATTTAGGGGTAGGTTTGCATTATTTTATAGATACAAATATGTATAGAGACCTAAATCTCTGCTATGGTATCTTCCAATTGTGATGCATTTCACTCTTAGGAGGTGTTCATTTACATTTGTTCTTGCTATGCCTCTTCATAGATATATTCAGGAAGTTGGTCCTATGATTCATCAGGCATTGTCCACCGCTCATTATAGGGATGTGAGAAGGTCAGGTTGGGGTCACCCTCAGTGTGAGTTCCCTGTGAAGGACTGGGTCCTAGCATGATTTTCTTCCCCTTAGTATCATTGTTGTCTGTCTCGGGTAGATTTGAGATCAACTAACCCTATAAGAAGTTTCCTGTACAATAATAGGTTCTGCACCTGGAGCTGATAGTATTACAAATTGTTGTACTTCACAAAAGTAAATTTTTGCAGTATTAGCCAGGAGTAAAGCCTAGTTCCCTCCCAACTGGGCATTAACCTTGCTATGTCCTGGTAAGTACTGATATGGAACACATCCAGGGAAAAGGGAAAATTGTATCCTACTTATCGTGATTTTACTTATATTGTTTTTCTTTTTTTATTATTTTTATCTCACTATTAATAATAATAATAATAATAATAATAATAATAGCAGCAGCAAGTATAGCATTTTACAGAGGGATGTTAACATTGTATAGTAGCTGTTTCTTCTTCTATTATATGGTATATTGATTCTTATTGTGGAGCAGTAGCAGTATAGAAGCATTATAGAACTGTCCATTATATAATTTTCAGCATTATATATACCTACCTGTACTTTAAAAAATACATTGGGATCTGTCTTTAGGCTTATCACTACCATTTTCATTTCACATTATGCTTCCATAATGGTGTCAAACATATCAATTAATTTCCTGGCCTCTATCTGGCCTAAACGTTGTTTTTCTTTTGTTAAAAAAAAAAGCTTTGTCTGCAAAAGGTCAGTGTGTGCTTATCATTCCACAGACAATGAAATATAGATCATATAAAACGGTTTAGAGAGAATGCAGCTCTAAAAGAAGAGATTAGCAAGATAAAAAATTAAAGGAACTGAATAATATATGTTACGTGCAAATATATAAATATGGTGCTTTTTGTTTTACTGCATAAAAATCCTAAAATGAAAATGTTCTGTGAGATTATTATTTTTATATATATTTCTGCTCGTGACAACAATTGTATGACAGTGACAGGCACCCATTGATTTAGGCAATATATGCAGAGAAATTATTATTAGCCGACAGAAATCTTTTAACCAGTCCAATCAACTAAACGACCGATCGCTATGGTACAAAAAATGTTTTAGGAAACTTTGATTTGTACGAATTTATCTTTGTATCTATGGTCAGCTTAATACTTGATAATATTATTATGATAAGCACAAGTAATGGGTCACATTAAAACCACATGTAGGTAAGCAGGTTTAATACATACAATATAGGCCTGCTTCTATCATTCTAAACCTAAACTACCTAAAATTTGATTATTTTGGCATACATAGAAGGCATTCCAATGTTCCAGAGACCTTAAGTAGGGCATTTAGTGCACCATCTGGGAATATATAGTAAATGAATGGCTCCCAAACAGATTTTCTTGTGTTTGTCTAGTAAAATACTAATTAGTTTTTTATTCAACATGATTTATTATTATGATGTATTAAGGGGATGATTGAGACTTGTCCAGTGTTTCATTCTATGTAAAGGGGTTTTCACCTTTAAAGAGATCCTGTCATCGGAAAACATGTTTTTTTCAAAATGCATCAGTTAATAGTGCTACTCCAGCAGAATTCTGCACTGAAATCCATTTCTCAAAAGAGCAAACAGATTTTTTTATATTCAATTTTGAAATCTGACATGGGGCTAGGCATTTTGTCAATTTCCCAGCTGCCCCTGGTCATGTGACTTGTGCCTGCACTTTAGGAGAGAAATGCTTTCTGACAGGCTGCTGTATTTCCTTCTCAATGTAACTGAATGTGTCTCAGCGGGACTTGGGTTTTTACTATTGAGTGTTGTTCTTAGATCTACCAGGCAGCTGTTATCTTGTGTTAGGAAGCTGTTATCTGGTTACCTTACCATTGTTCTTTTGTTTGGCTGCTGGGGGGGAGGGGGAAGGGAGGGGGTGATATCACTCCAACTTGCAGTACAGCAGTAAAGAGTGATTAAAGTTTATCAGAGCACAAGTCACATGACTTGGGGCAGCTGGGAAATTGACAAAATGTCTAGCCCCATGTCAGATTTCAAAATTGAATATAAAAAAATCTGTTTGCTCTTTTGAGAAATGGATTTCAGCGCAAAATTCTGCCGGAGCAGCACTTTTAACTGATTCATTTTGAAAAAATGTTTTTTTCCATGACAGTATCCCTTTAAGTTAATTTTAAATATGTTATAGAGTACCCTATTCTTAGTAAGAAGGGGAGAACATACCTCCCAGCTGTCCCATTTTCTGCGGAACAGTTCCGATTTTGACAGGGATTCTTACTGAAATGTCCGGAGCAGCTGCACCTAGTTACATTTGTAATAATTTAAGATAAGCAAAGAAATAATTATATCTATTTAAGATAAGCAAATCTTTTTGGAGAACTAAGACTCACAGCTTCATTAGCATTTTTCGGCGAAGCAAAACGCCCCAAATTCACCCATCATTGCATGTTATTTTATACCAATTATGTCTTTCACAGTATTTTTTCTGAAAAACAAATTTATTGCAACCGTTTTTGTCCGTGTGAGGACAGTAGCTTGTAGGTATGAGAAACAAGAACCCTTTCTTTTTTGTGCAATTATTAATTTACCCTCACATATCAAAAAGAAGGTTTGCTTGTTACTTAAATGTTATTAGTTTAGAATCACAATAATGTTTTGGCTATGATATATACAAAGGGCTTCTATATTTTTAATGCAACTTCACTGAAGTAAAAATATCCTTAAGCAATGAAGTAATACAGCATTGATTGGAGAGCACAAGTATCACATAACAAACGTTGAAGTGTTGGGGGGAGAGATACAACGCAATGGCAATTATAGCAAGAGGGTAAGTCACAATAACAAATATTTTCATAAAAAGCTGGCAACGCATATTATAGAACCGTATTTATGTTTCATACTGTGATATTATGGGCCAGATTCAATTCAGTGAGGAAAAAGGTTTATCAGGTAAAAACTCAAGGACGAGGTTCAATTTGATATGCAATTCAATTCAAAAATGAGAAACACAGTGTTTCAACTCTACAGTGTGATAGCAGATTGATCTATAGTTTAGAAACCTTTACACCTAAAGGCCTTAATGTAGACATAAATCTGAGAGCATTTCTATAATTTATCTATTTTTAAAGGAAACATATAGAGGTGTGTAATAGATATTTTATTGTCTGAACACTTTGGTTAATTTGTTGTGTGTAACTGATATAGATACAATAACTATACATGTAATCATGTTCATATTTATAAAGTAACATCGGAACAAATAGAGATCGCCTAGATATGCAGATTTACAGATGAGGGAAACCCGAGCCCTTCTCTTTAAGATAGAGGGCATAACAGGTTGCCATGATGACACGTATGGGACTAGCAGAGAACAGAAACACTTGCTGTGGAGAGTTACCATGGTGACGTGTAAACAAAGAGCACAGGAAGCGGAAAGAAGAGTGCGCAACCGGAACAGCTGTCTCCACATAAAGAGAAATGCGTATCAGTAACTCCAAAGCCCTTGAGAAAGTCGGAAGACGAAACGCGTGGGGCAGTGACATCATCCACAGGCGCCCAGGGTTACACGTGGCGGCCAAGGCACCGGCAATTACATCTATACCGATTGCTTGGAGGACCTGGAAAGCGGCGAAGTGGTGACTTTTAAAAGTTTATATGTGAATTTTAACAGTAACATTGTGAGTTTAATTTTAACTTTTTTGGTGTTTAAAAAATTGACGATTTTACACTGTCAGCACATTTTTTTTAGAGCTGTGGAATTTGGGGCTACCTGGAGAGGCTACTGCTAAACATTTCTCTTAAAGCTCATTTCTTCCTAAACATCCGTGAGTACCCCACCATAAGATTTACCACACTGCATGAACCTGAGTAGTGGAATAAGTGGCACATAGATTTTATTAGTAAAATTGAAAAGGGCACTTATTTTTTACAATATCCCAATTTCACTAAGAGGTGTATTTGAATCTATTTAAAAATACTACACTATATTGGAATTACTTTTTTTGTTTCCTTATTTGTTTAAACCTTGCACTAGTGAGCACTGGTTCTCTCCACAACACTAACTGAATTCAAAACCTTGTCTCACAGTCTCAACTCTGTTGAAGTCTATGAGAAATACGTTTTTTTCTCGTCAATTTAATTTCTTTCGTGAGTTTTCACGTGATAAACCATGAGAGAATTTTTTCTCACCGAACTGAATCTGACCCTATGAATTTCTATAATATGTGCTCCCCTTATAAAGCTTAGCATTTAGTATTAATAATAGGCGAATCTGTGCCATTTTTCCAAAAAAATTGGGAATTTAACCAATTTCGCCACAAATTTGTGTCTGGTGAATTTATTTGCCCATTAATATTCAGTATGTTTCAGTGTATATTTAAAGGGATGCTTGCCCCTATTCTGCCTACAAGACTGATGGCTAGTTTCTAGGTTGGCGGCAGAATAAATAAAAGTATCCATTTCGAAACCACAATATAGAGTGACAAGAGTAATTGAGTATTTAGAAAACTGCTGTCTACATCATACTAAAAGTTCAGCTTTAGTTGAACCACTCCTTCAAACTGGTGTAAAGCTATTGTAATTAGAATGGCACCTTTACTTAAACCATCAGCTCTACCAATAGTGTTGCTTCGGATGAGAAGTATTATTTTTTTAGGTGTGCAACTGTAATCTGTAGTATTGCAAAAATAAATGGGCTTTAGTGGTTCTTAAAACATTAACCAGGACTGATTTATTGACAACAATCCACAAAGGAGATCAATGAGATAATACAGTGCAAAATCATTGAATAGTCGATACATACTCACAACCAGTACTGTGATCGGAGAATCCCTTCAATAAAGCAGAGGAATATCATCCAGTTCACCCAGAGTTTC
Source organism: Xenopus laevis (assembly GCF_017654675.1). NCBI lineage: Eukaryota > Metazoa > Chordata > Amphibia > Anura > Pipidae > Xenopus > Xenopus laevis. The sequence continues at coordinate 63,948,109 of NC_054376.1, forward strand.
CCCTCTTCCTTGGGGTACTCCTCTTTTAGTGGAACCCGGTTGGGAAACTATCTAGTTTGTAAAACTTGCACACTTGTTCCCTTTCTAGGCAGATTTAATCAGAGGTCAGTTAACCTGTGCTTTTGGAGAGTGGGAGTAAATTGGAGTAGCAGGAGGAAATCGATGCAGACAGGCCAGAACATATAAACCCCTTGCAGATCTAGAATTGGACTCCAGTACTGCAAGGCAGATGTGTCTATTCAGTTTGGACATACAGTATAAGTGAGAGAAGTTTGAAGTTAGATGGGGAATTCTTAAAGGCTAATTAGAATTTTCTGTGCTTTAAAAAATGTTACATTTCATTGCCTCTATTTTTGGTCATAGTACTTTTATGGTTTTTTTCTTCAGCTATATAATGAAATACATTCCAACAGATTTTTGCATGACTAGTTTGGCAGCAGAGTTTTTAGGAAAATAGAATTAAATGTGATCTAAAACTAGCTGAAAACCTGAACAGTTGAACAAGAAAAAAAAAACATAATTGGTGCAGTATGAATAGTTTTTTTCTCATCTCCAGACTGTCCTCTAATCTTGCTTGCAGACAAAAAGAGGAGCAGAGGTGACTTGACGAGTATAAGCAATTTGTCTGTGTACAAAAGAATGGAGAGAAAGTCTACTTATTGGTTCTTGTAAGCTAGAGTTGTAATAGCAGGATTGATGTGGTTAGGAAACAGAGATAGGCCTTTTGTGCTATATTCAATAGGAGTGTTATACAGTATGTCTCACTTGCAGGCAGAAGCTGGTGGCTCATCCAATGTGATTATCTTAAAACAAATTGCAGTGAGTAACTTTACATTATTAAGAGAGAAGTGATATACTGCATTTGAAGTAAAGATTAGAATAAGTGATTTCTCTCAAGCCTTTAGCTGCTGAAATGTGCTCTTAACAGCTACCAAGGGAGGGTGATGGTTGTTGTAGAGAGATCGCAGCTGACCAATTATTTTGTCTGTAATATTAAACCACACATGTAGTTTTTGAATCTATACATGTTCATTGCATTGCTATATTCTTGCTAAATGTATCTTGCATTGATTTGTCAAATCAGGTACATGTAACTTAACCAAACAGTGTAAAATGGAGTGAGTAAGTATAGTTCGGGTCATCAGTTGCAGGAGTACTATGAGAGTTTCAAAAGCAAAAGAGCAGAATAAGTTTTGTTTTAGTTGAAGAAGGGCCAATGGTCATTAAATTTAATGGACACTGGTAGCCTACAAATCAGAGCAATAAAATGATATAGAAAATTGGCTCAACTAGGGTTTGGATGCATAACCCAATATAAGGAGTAATGTACACTCTTGTGAATATGAACCGATTAACTTTCTCCAAGGAATTATATGACAAGATAAAGACACAATACCATAGAGGGAATGCTTTTATATGCACAATAACACTCCAAGGTATATAAAAACCATGAACCTCTAACGAAAAACTTAGCCAAGTAAAAGTTTGGAGGTGCTATAGAAGTCAATAGAGCTGTGCTGATCCTATTGTACTGCATTAAATCATTTCTGACTTTTTTTCTGATTTTTTTCCGCTAGAAATTGTCCAAATAACTTGAATTTTTAGAGGTTTTCGAGGTTCAGTGCATTTTTTCTCTTGTACTTTTTACAGTATAATCAGATCTTTTTATAAATTCAATGACAATGGGGGTTTGTGAGTTTAGTTCGATTTCAAAAACCACTAAAATCTGTCCTTTAATAAATAAGCCTCTACAAGTGTTGGGCTAAAATGATTTTGAGAAATATTTTAGATGCGGATGTTTGAGTTTCTGCAACAAATTTCAGAATTCAATAGACCTTAATTTATTTCATTAAGAAGTGGAACTGAAGCTGTTTTTGCTTGACATACACCAAATAACTCTCCACAGAAGGAACAATGGTTTGGCTGGCAGTGAAACCTAACTATTTAAAACAGAACTTATTCATCTAGCACCACAATGGTACACAATACTTTACAAGGCAGTAGAACCAAACAGGTTTATTGTTATAATAAACTCATATAGTAATTATGTTGGACAATGTGAATATATAATTTCATGCTGGGAGTTTCAATACACAGTTGGAATGAGTTATACTGAAATGAAACAACAGCCTTGTTATCTTGGCCTAATATTTTGGCAAACTGTATTTTTGGAAGTTTCCCCATCTCTATCAAGCAGTCTTTTCATGAACTCTCAGACATTTGTAGATGACAACCAGGGCTTCTAGGTATATAGTGCTTTCCAGGGGCTTGTGATCAATTTAAAAGTTACAGTACATTTACTTCTTTTTTAATATATGTTTGCTTACAAGAAGAATGCATGTGAATTCAATTGAAACACTGACATACAGGGCATGTGTGATATAAGTTGTACAAGATACACATTGGGTGACACACAGACTGGCATTACTCTTTGCAACAAGGGGTAATCTGTCAACTGGCAGCATGAAGCATACTGTCCTTCCTGAAGTGCAATAAGGAAAGTTTAGGAAAGATTATTTTGATTTTTTTTCTTATACAAAGAACATTTTAAGCACTTAACTGAAGAGGTTAAACAGAACGTTTGACAGAATGACAGTTTAAGGCTAACATTCCTTTTGAGTTTCACAAACTGCTATTTTAGGTAGAAGAAAAAAAACAGTTAAAGTTTGATTATGCCATTTGTAAAGAAAAGATAGTTGTTATATTCTGTAGGCAGGCATTTCTATTACAATTCTGCTATACTTTGAGATAATTATTACATTTAGAAAATAGTATAACAATACAGTAAATTATAAAGGTTAATGGGTTTAATGTAGAAGCAAAGCAAACATAATATGCAGCTAAACACATACTGTATATTTAACCTGGTTGTCATAATGACTATAAAGAAATGAAGATAAGTAATGTTTTTAGAAATGTGCAAGCAGGTACAGATAATCTACTGTAGCACAAATCTTTAGGAGGGGAAGATGACCTGTTTTTTTCCTGGTGTCACACTGACCCAGTCTGACCCTTTCTCTGTACCTGTACAAAGTTCCAAAGATCTTCATTAAACATAAACCATTGCTTCAGACTTTGCTTAGGACATTTCTAGAAAAAAGTAATTCCTCACCAATCTGTTAGCAACTTGGTAAAGCTATGATATGAGATGCATTTCAGCATTAGTATTGTATGTTGAAGTTATCATGAAGACTAGGTAGCAACAGATATTGGAAAGTTGTATGTTTGGAACTGTATTGGGATATCTTTCATCACATACCATTTTGCTAGGAATCTTCCATAAAAAAAACTAAAGCTGAACAAAGAATAAGGCTATAAAATGCTACACCTTATGTTTTGGCCTTCTGCACCTGACCAAGTGCACCACAGACAGTGAACATTTGCATTTTAACACCTTTGGATATGCAGTAAAAGTAAAAGAAAAAAGGCTTATCATGTGAAAACTCATGGCTGAGATTCAATTTGAGATGCAATTCAATTCAGAAACACTTATCTCACTGTTTATCACATGAAAACTCTATTGAAGAGGGGAAAAAATTGTGCCATGAGTTTTTACATGATAAACCATGAAAAAACTTTTTTTCTGGGGGCAACGCACTTAACAGGCATGTTATTTAGAATGTAATTTAACATAAATCAGACAATGTTCTGGCTATTACTTGTCAGCAATCTTACAAAAGTTATGTCCAACAAACAGTAGTGCCAGTCACCCACTGATATTGTCAGATAAGCAATACATGCAGAGATCTTATCGATAGCTGACAGAACTCTCTAACATGTCCAATCGCCATGGTACGAAAAATGTTGGGGCGATTATTCCTACTCCACACATGTTCTGAAAATCGTATGAATCTTTGTCTCATGTGACTATATCTTTGTATCTATGGCCAGCTTGAGACATGTTTCGTCACATGATTGTTCAATTTATGGACAGTTATACTCAAAAACTGCACCTGACCATTTTACACTCTGGAAATGAAATAACCAAGGTTGTATTACATGTGTAATGGTATCTCAAATAATAAATTTTTTGGAAACCAATGCACTACAATTACTACTGGTATTGATTAACCAGAATCACTAGCATCTCCTTTAGAGTCCACTGCTGTTTGAGCTCCAGACCATCTCCATAGGTCAAGCTCCCACAATGCTTGGGGCCCCATACCCCAATTCTTCCAAGGCCTCACCATTCTTTGGGGAGTTTCATGCTCCAGCCCATTCACTCCCAACTGGAGTGAAAATAGAAAGAGAGGCTGACTACATGGCTGCTCTGCTTTATAAAGTTGTTGCACAATAGTGACACCTTCACCATCGAAATCCAGAAATGCCAGGGTATGCTTCATTGGGGAAAAGAAACTCACCCTCCCATTTCCAATTTAGGCCCCACTCTTAGCTGGCTACAGCAGGGGATTGCCAACCTTGAGGGATTTTCAGACCATAGGGGAACTTAACCTTACAGACTCCTACATATATAACAGCACGTAATGTGTCAAAAATCTAATTATCATTCTGAAAAGTAAGATCCTGTTTCACATGAGCACCACCCTCCGTAATATTGTTATCAATGTTAGAACCTATTAGAACACTCACTGTATGATTGTATAGCATCAGCTTCCATAATTAAAAGAAAGTATTCTCAATGTGTAACTTGCGTATAATCCTTTGACATCCGGTATAGTGTTAAAAACATTTAGGGTGAAGACACGTGCAGTTAGTTGCCACGACTTTTAAAATGATCTCAGCAATCGTCCTGATATTCATCACTGCGACTTGTGCACTAACCTAGGGCTGCGATCCCAGCGATCAATCGCTTTGATTGGAGGATTTGTAAAAGTCACGGCGATGAAGTGCCATGTGTGTCTTCCCCCTGAGGTGTTTGGTTGGAGTAAAGGAAAGTCTTTTCAACAGGACCTTGACTTGCATGCTGTAAGCTTTTCCAGAATTTCTGATGTCCATGTGATTCTCCTGCTGTTTTTTTCTTCTCTTATAATATCTGCCCTGGTGCCTTCCAGGTTTCCCTCCAGAAAAAACTTTATTGACATTACAATCCTGCATGGTAAACATTATATCCTGTATCATAAATTGAGGCATCTTGGATAAAAAAAGATACAGATTTAGTCATTCCAGATTTTCTGGACCTCTGACCCTGTAAAATAGATTATCAGACTCATAGTCCTCTTTATCACATATGAGTTTGTTTAACTTCTTCTCAATAACCTCTTTTTTTAAGTGGTCAATGTCTATATGCAGCATTTTAGCAAGTTGTGTCACTCTTTTTTCCTGTCCATAATCTCTGACTGTGCATGAGTAATTTTCTTACCTATACTGTATGTGCTAGGTATCTTATCCCTATTAGTTCCATGGAACATTGTTCACCTAGACGATGGTCGGTATCACCCAGAGTCATGGCTGTATTACATCAGTTCAGAGCAAAGTTTAACTGCATCATTTCAGAGCAAAGATACCTTTCAAAACATGTTATGTACCACTATAGCTTTACTTTATTTGCATTAGAGTGCCAAGATGTTTAAAAGACTTTTGTTAAATCACTCCTGGATACATTAACCACATCACTTCTTGAACAGTCCATCCAGTTTATCCGAATGGGCCTAACTTTCTTCCATCTTGTGTAGAGAGAAACTGCTTGGCATCCTTCCATCTTGTGTAAAGAGAAACTGCTTGGCATCTTTTACATTATAGGCATTTATGGCAGCCCCCTCATAGAGGAACATGGGAATCAGATAATGTAAAAACATAGGGCAAATACCTATGACAATTTTATGATAAAAGGAAAAAAGGTTTAATCTGGTATTGGTATCTCTTTAAGATGATGCACCTGCCAGTGTTAATTTGACAATTATAGCAAATATATCACACCATTGTATTTCTGAGCATAGGGTGTAGCAGGAGAAGTGGCACCGGGAATGCTCCTGACTGTGACAAATTCAGGTTGCATTTCATCCTTGTGTGGCATGAGTCTCATCCAGGAATACATATGTGCTGCAGGCCTCCATTAGAAAATGATTCTACTCTAATTGATGCACACTATATAGTATAAACTATACTATGAGTCATTAGCTAAATGGTTGGTTGGTCTGCTAGTTTACTGGACTAGTAATTGCTTCCAGTACATGATACATCACTATACAGGCCGATATGGAATTATGTAAAATGCTGCAGGTGTTTTAAATCCAAATTTTTTACAACTGAAACACAAATAAATGTCACAGTTAGTTACCCTTTAAAAGAACTGCCAACTTAATAGCTGTGGTTCTTAAAATGTGCAGCCAGCTTTTTTCATCTCTCATTCTATATCTTTCAAGGACAAGGGCATTTCTATTTCATAGCACTCAGGCTTATTCAAACCTCTAAGAGATTGTTCTAAGAATCCAAAATGCTGACACTGAAATCAGTCCAAACAAAGATGTTAGGAATATGACAACTGAACTGACAGTATTTATTGTCATATGCTGTGGCTCTGAAAGCAAACATGCTAGATACAATCTACATTTATGTGCACAATGGTATTCCTATAGGGCAAAACCTATTCCTTTCAGGAAGCATAAACCGTTTATCATTACTAAACTCACTCTTGCAAACACATGAATCCATGTGTTTGAATAAAAATACATGTGAAATAATAAGAACAAATCTGCCCTGCTCTGTGTGGATCATGGAAATATTTTATTTTATTGATTTATGAGTACCTAGAGAGGTGTGACCCTGGTTTTATACGCATGTCCTTCATGGGTTGGTTGCTGTTTCCATTTCATTCATTGTGTTAGGAATACTATTTATATATTTGTTAAATGAAATGTCATTCCAATAGGGAATTGTATTGCATGCACTTGCACGTTCTTGGTGGATTGCTTTTACAAGCTTTTCATAACATCAAACAGGACTTAGGCCTGCTTGTTGCTTGCAGAGGAGTATCACAGAATGTCTGGCATGATAGGCATATAATGACAAATCAGGAAACAAAGTGATACTGTGGTATATGTGAAATTAGTAGGTGAAAAGAAATTAGTTTAATATCCAATATGACATAGATGACACAGAAGGTTCAAAATATCCAATCATTAATTCATACATGAAGATGATCATAAAACATTTTTCAGTTAAAATAAATGTTGTGATATGTCATACAGTGGTGTGCGCTGGAATACCATGAGATGTCAAATGTAAATGCTGGCTGATGTATTAACTACTAAATTGTGCAGAACTATAGGTTCCATGCAGGATGCTGCCACGTTGCAGAGTGATTTGTCTTAGTTGGAATACTGGGCAGCAAACTGGAAAATGAGGTTCAATGTTGATAAATGCAAGGTTATGCACTTTGGCAAAAAGAATATAAATGCAAGTTATACACTAAATGGCAGTGTGTTGGGAGTTTTCTTAAATGAGAAGGATCTAGGGGTTTTTGTAGATAACAAGTTGTCTAATTTTGGGCAGTGTCATTCTGTGGCTACTAAAGCAAATAAAATTTTGTCTTGCATAAAAAATGGCATTAACTCAAGGGATGAAAACATAATTATGCCTCTTTATAAGTTCTCATCTGGAGTATGCAGTGCAGTTTTGGACTCCAGTCCTTAAGAGGGATATAAATGAGCTGGAGAGAGTCCAGAGACTAAGTGCAACTAAATTGGTTAGAGGGATGGAAGACAAATTATGAGGGTAGACTGTCAAGGTTGGGGTTGTTTTCTCTGGAAAAAAAGGTGTTTGCGAGGGAACATGATTACACTTTACAAGTACATTAGAGGACATTGTAGACAAATAGCAGGGGACCTTTTTACCCATAAAGTGGATCACCGTACCAGAGGCCACCTCTTTAGACTAGAAGAAAAGAACTTTCATTTGAAGCAACGTAGGTGGTTCTTCACAGTCAGGACAGTGAGGTTGTGGAATGCACTGCCGGGTGATGTTGTGATGGCTGATTCAGTTAATGCCTTTAAGAATGGCTTGGATGATTTTTTGGACAGACAGAATATCAAAGGCTATTGTGATACTAAACTCTTTTTTCAACCCGATTTAACTATGTAACTATGTAACTATGTACTGCCTTTTGGTGATGAAATCAAAAGAGAGCAAAAGGGTTCCTGAGGAAAGAACGTTAAAGCAGGAAGTGGGAAAAGAATATTGCATTATTAATTCTCATAAACAGAAAAGCCTGATAAAACCCAGAGAGAAAATTATAATCAGCAAAACATTCACTCCTTGTCTCTCTTCCTTTTATGTTTTTTCATTGAAATTTCTCATGTTATGCCCATTCACTTAAATTTCCACATGTGATATGCTTCAGGGAGCAAGGATTGTGATTGTCATCTATCACCCCATATGGATGGCGTTGGACTGCTCAGAGCAATAAAACACATTCTTGTGGAAGCCCATTTACCAATCTTGAAAACCTCTAAAAATTAAAGTTTTTCGAAAATGACTAGAGGAAAAAATTAGAAAACCTCTAGAAAGTCAGAATTGATTAAAAATTGTCCAATAGGATCAGCGCAGCTCATGTGGATTTCTTCGGGACTTCGACAACTTTTACCTGGCAGATTTTTGTATTAGCGTTTTTCATGTTTTTTTCACTTAATAAATCTTGAATTTTTAGGGATTTAAAGAAATATAGGAAAACTACACATTTTTAGAGATAAAAAAATAAGAATTTGAATGTCAATAAGTAAGCCCCATAGATTAGCAGGAGTATAAACTTTGCTAAATCTGTTAATTCATTAAAACTTTAATGAAATGTTCCTGACAGCAAAGTTTTGTTAAATGTAGAGTATATTGAGCTGCTGAGAAGTTTTCAGGCTTCTTCAGTTCTGTTTGTGATAAATCAGCCCTTTAGTCTGGACACCCTTAAAGGATAAGTAAACCATGTACATATAAAATTGCAATTTACATTTATTTTTTAATTCCAAGAAATTAAGGGATATATGTACTGTTAACACGATTTAATTTTTTTACAACAGCGCCAGCTGCTGGTCAGTTTCCGACCACCATGAAGTAGTTGAGGAATTTGTCAGAGGAAAGAAAGAGGGCTGGCTGATGGTCTTCTGGTTAGGAAAAACATTACAAACCTTAGATAGCATTTCTCACATATTTCCTAACAAGAAGAACATCCGATCAGCCCTTCTGAAACTTTCCTTGTCTACTTCATGACTGGAAATCGACCAGTAGGTGGTGCTATTTATCATTGTTCTACCTGCAGATAATCTCTGAATGATTTCTATGGGTCAATGTCCAGATACAAAAGAGCCCCTAATGGGGAACATCAATTACAGTAATTTTCCAATGCAACCCTATGCTAGAATGCTCTAGAACAGGGATCCACAAACTTTTGAAGCCATGACCAACATTCAGAAATAAAAGGAGTTGAGGAGCAACAGAAGCATGAAAAATGTTCTTGGGGTGTCAAATATGTGCTATGATTGCCCATTTGGTAGCCCCTATGTGGATTGTCAGCCTACATTGAGGCTCTGTTAGGCAGTGCCCCTGTATTTTATACAAACAAAACTTGCCTCTAAGTCTGTAATTCGAAAATAAGCAGCTGCTTTGTGGCCACAGGGGTTGGAGAGTAACATGTTGCTCACGAGCTACTGGTTGGGGAACACTGCTCTAGAAGAATATTATTACCGTATATACCCGAGTATAAGCCGAGTTTTTCAGCATCCAAAATGTGCTGAAAAAATCTACCTCGGCTTATACTCGGGTCAGCAGGCAGTAGCTGTGATTGCAGTCACTTTTAATCATTCCTATACCAACAGTTCACTTGGGGAGAGACTGCAATTTCCCACAATGCCCTCTGTTGGTTATATGAAAGAATAACAGTGCGCCCTCTGTTGGTTATATCAAAGAATAACAGTGACTGCAATATCACACAGCGCCCTCTGTTGGTTATATCAAAGAATAACAGTGCGCCCTCTGTTGGTTATATCAAAGAATAACAGTGACTGCAATATCACACAGCGCCATCTGTTGGTTATATCAAAGAATAACAGTGCGCCCTCTGTTGGTTATATGAAAGAATAACAGAGACTGCAATATCACACAGCGCCATCTGTTGGTTATATCAAAGAATAACAGTGCGCCCTCTGTTGGTTATATGAAAGAATAACAGAGACTGCAATATCACACAGCGCCATCTGTTGGTTATATCAAAGAATAACAGTGACTGTAATATCACACAGCACCCTCTGTTGGTTATATCAAAGAATAACAGTGCGCCCTCTGTTGGTTATATCAAAGAATAACAGTGACTGCAATATCACACAGCGCCCTCTGTTGGTTATATGAAAGAATAACAGTGACTGCAATTAAGTCTATGGGACAGTGGGACAATGCACACAGTAATCCGTTTGGCAATTCTCTGTCACCATCAACTTTGCAAAGAAGTCCGGTTGATCGCTGGGGGGGTCTCTTTGGCGGAATGTGCGCTGCTGGGAGACAGGGCTGTAGTTGTGTCTAGGCTTATACTAGAGTCAATACGTTTTCCCAGTTTTCGTAGGTAAAATTAGGTACCTCGGCTTATACTCGGATCGGCTTATACTCGAGTATATACGGTAATAGTATGGACTGATGTCTATCTGGATGATTATATCATACAGTTCTTTTCTCATGTGTATGTATATCTTAAATAAATGTTTGTTATTACATGAATTACATGTGCTCTAAGCGTATTGTTTGGGAACTGTCACACTATGGGTTAGATATTGTCAAATGTAGTGCAGATTTTGGAGGTTATGTAATTAGAGGCACTAAATTTGCCGAGTATTTGTAACCCATAGCAACAATCAAAAGGCGGCATTCACTGGTCAACTGTTAAAAAAGTAAACATCGTGGGGCAAATTCACTAGAGGGCGAATTTTCGCCTGAGAAGGCTTCACCATAATTTGGCTACTCTGTCAGGTGCAAATTCGCTACTACTATGCTAATTCACTAAAATGTGAAGTTGTGTCTCTGCAGCCGATTACTGGCGAAGTTTTGCTAGCGTAAATTTGTCAGCACAAGCATTTCATAACAAACTTTCACTAAAGTTCGCTTCGGCATATTGAAACTTCGTTAGTACACTTACACTTAGGTCAAATTGATTGAGGAGGATATAGCATCATCTAATCAGTTCACCAGGTCTAAGCTGGTGAAGGAAACTGGCGAAAGACGTAATGTTCTGTAAAATTCACACTTAAGTGAATTTGCGGAGTAATGATCGTTCGCCTGAGTGAAAATTCGCCTGACGATAGAGCGCGAGACTTCGTTAACAATGTACTCTTTTACTAGCAAATTGTCCACTATGCCTTATAGTAAATTGGCAATGTCCCTGTGGATGGTTTTTCTGCTGAATTTTCGATAGTGACAGCCACTTCGCCTTTTAGTAAATGCTCCCTGGTTGCTATGTGTGTAAAAAAACACTTGTACTGTACAACAATTTGGTACCAATCTGTATCTTTTGTATACACTGTGGCCCACATTCAGCATCTCACATCTGACTTTTCCACTTACTTCCTTAAACAGCCTGTAGGTAAGTCCTGACTCCCAAAAGAGCAGATCAGCAAGGGAAAATATATGGCAATTCACATCTGTACACATGGAAACTGGGATTGTTTCTTGTTCCCATGACAACTACTTCTGAAGGCTCATTAGAAATAAAATCTCATATACCAGATCATAAGAAAATATATTTCTTGCTAATGTCACTTTCTCATAATACTTCACCTCACACAGAATCTTTATTATTCACACTGTCATGATAACAGCAGTGGAAATATATTTGCTTGCCAAACTTTTATTGTTAGGGCTGTAACAAAATGGGGACAGTTCTTTTATAGAAGTATATTTTATTTTTTTATTTCTGCAAGATAATACAAATAAATAAAACAATAAAACATAGAAAAGGCTCAGACTAATTCTACCTACCCAGTACAGGCAATTTATCAAATGGTAGCTTTTAGCTGTAGGTTTCAGCCAGGTCACCAGTTTATTGCATCTTTCTTGCTAGCCTTTGCTGTTTTATTAAGTTTTCTTTGCTATGAAAAGAATAGAATATATAGGCTAAATGGGACCAGATTATTAAAGTTCAAAGCCTATGCGGCTGCATTTGTCTAAGATAATTTTTTATATTTTTTTGTTATTTCTTGAACTACAGTATGCTTTCTTTAGAATATAGTTTTGAAAAATATAAGGTGAGAAATTGTTAAAAAATGACTGTACTAATTTACCCCCATTGAACTGGCATTCATGAGATGGCACATGAGGATATTTGTCTCCTCCGGGAAACAATACATTGAGTTGGTGTCAACGGGAATCGCCAGTGTTAAAACATATGAACTGCATTATCACCGGAAATTGTTTTCTCCTGCATTTTCCAGAGATCACAATATTCATATATTTTAGAACGGATTCCCACTGACACAATATATAAAAAGATATTGTATGGGAGATTTGTTACCCGTGTGTTGTCTGTCATAAGGTGAAAAAAGATTTGTCTCATTGAAACAAGAAAAAAATCTACTGTTAATAAAATCAGTTACACATGTTGTTCTGTTTCTAAAACAAAAAGCCTAAATGCAAAAAATTTTGTCAAATGGGGTTTGCTTAAAGAGGAACTTGGGCTTCCAAACTGAAATTTGATAAAGAGGCCCACATAACACAGAAACCCTTAATGTTTCTTCAAAAAGTATGAATAAATGCCATTTTCTATGCTGAAATCCAGCTGTTTAACAGCTCTTCTCTTTCTGCATCATATGAATTCCTGACAGGGAAGGAGGGATTAAACACTGATGTTACAAATTGTAACAACTTCTCCACAGTTTACAGACAGCATGCAGGAACTATATAACCCACAATGCATTGAACTATGATGTTCCATTCCTTATTGAAATCACATGTGCAGGGAATTGTGGGATTGGGAGGATGCAGACTGAAGACAACTGGCTATTGATACAAAGTAACAATAGTCAGCCAGCTCAGTAAAGTAGTCAGATCAGCAGGAGAGCAGGGGGCTAGGCTTAGGGCACTGTCAGAAACCATTAAAAATCATGAAAAGTCTGCATATATATTTTGCAAAGTTACTTGAAATTATGTTTACTTTTCAAAAAGATTGTTATGTTTTTGTGGAGTTCCCCTTTAAGAGTAATTTATACAGGTATGGAACCTATTCTCCAGAATACTCTGGACCTGGGATTTTCCAGATAATTTATATTTCCATAATTTGGATTATCATACTTTAAGTCTACTAGAAAATCATGTAAAGATTTAATAAATCCAATAGGGTTGTTTTTCTTCCAATAACGATTTATTTTTATTTTAGTTTGGATCAAGTACAAGGTCATTTGGATTATTTGACTAGAATGGACTCTGTGGGAGACAGACTTCCAGTAATGCAGAGCTTTCTGATTTCCAGATAACGGATACGATACTTGTATTTGGAAGGTATGTTTTGATTTTTATGATAGTTTAAGTACAAGATGAGAGTAATAGGTAATCCAGCTATGGGAAGTCAAAACTACACTACACTGGGTTACCTAAGGTCTTACACATTAACAACTGCAAGGCATTTACTGAGGCTGCCAACATGGTTTCTATAAGGTTGAAAACCATGAGCTAATTTATTAGGGGGAAATTAGGACTATTTGGTTACAATGGAATATGTGGGAGACTTCCCATAATTTGGAGCTTTCTGGATAATGGTTTTCTGGATAACGGATCTAATACCTGTATTTAGAAGGTATGTTTTGAGTTTCATGATAGTTTAAGTAGAAGATCAGAGTAATCCAACTATGGAAAACCATAACTACATGGCTGCATGTCACATTTCTACATAATGGGCAGGCTGTAGGTTTATTTAAAGTGAGGAGTTGGATTTGGAGTGTGTACAGTGTCGGACTAGGATGCCAGGGGCCAGTGGCGTAACTAGAAGTAACAGGGCCCCCCTGCAAAAGAAAAATTATGGGCCCCCCAACTTATCCTGGACTTGTTATTAATAGGGAATAAAGATAAATATATATGAAGGCCAGTGATATGATCCCAATTTTATTAATAGGAAACCAGTTATTAATGATAATAATGATTTTCTCTCCCTTTCTATAAAACCCCTTTACCTGTTTAATCTAAGTTCCTTTTCTGTTAAAATATCTTATAGCACTTTTTATACTGCTCCCCTTTTGTGTTCTATCTGGTCTCTTCTTAGTTCTTTCCTTATGATTTATTTAAATTTTTTTTTTTTACAATTTTCCATTCCCCAATTCTCTCCTCCTGTCCCCCATCTGTAGTTTTCACACTTTCAAATCCCCTCAAAACGTTTGACCCCCCTGTCCCTGCAGCATCATTCGTATTCCTTTCCCAGTTCCCACACATTGATTTTAGGTCGACTCTGCAGACAGACAGTGAGTCACTACACACACAGGCAGCCAGGCGGGCCTCTCCCTGCCTCACCTGCACCGTCCGACTCCCAACGTGCGCACTGCGTCCACACGGCACACGCGATTACACAGAGGAAGAGGGAGGGCCTGGCTAGACGCAGACGTCAGACGAGCAGAGAGAGGGCGGAAGTAACATGCGGCTTAGCGGCGCAGTACGGAGCAGGGAGGGCGGAAGCCGGAAGGAAGAACACAGTATGGAGTATGCCTGGAGGAGGTAGGGCCTGACCAGTGGCAGTGGGGAGGACTGGGGACGGATCCGACGGAATATGTCATCATGTCACAGTCACGTCTGAGTCTGACGGACACGGACAGATCGATGCGATGCTGGCCTGGCTGCATTCATCAGCCAAGAGCCAGGAGGTCAGGAGGACATCAATTTCGGCCGGGCCCCCTCTCCTCCCGGGCCCCCCCGCAGCTGCGGGGTCTGCTTCCTCCCTAGTTACACCACTGCCAGGGGCCCACCAGAAAACCTTAGACCATGGGCCCACTTTCCAAACTATTAATCCTTCTCTCCTCACTTAATCTCTTTATTCTCCTAGTCTTTTATATCTACTTACTAGGTTCTTTCATTATTAAGCATGTTTTCCCATAAAGAAATAAGGAATGACCATGGAATAGACCAAATGTTTAGAAACAAGAGGCCAACTGACACCTGGGCCCACCGGGAGTGTTCCTGGTATCCCTGTGGGCCAGTCCGACACTGAGGGGCCCATTTACTAACATCTAATAATCGAATTTCTATTTTTTTACCACAAATCTTGAAATATTGTGGTTTTACTATATTTCTCAATTGTAAAAGATTTATTAAGTGTAAAAACCACAAAAAAACTCTTTGAAAAGATTTGGCAAGTAAAAGTTGTCGAGGAGCTATAGAAGTCAGTGGGATCTGCGCTGATCTTATTGGACCACTTTTAATCTATTTGGATTTTTAGAGGTTTTCAGATTTTTTCTGTAGGAATTGTCCAAAATCTCAAATTTTTTGAGATTTTCAAGGTATTAATATTTTTTAGTACGTAGTTTGTGGCTTTTTCTTTCATACTCTTTATATTCGGATTGTTTAATAAATTGATGGCTGCCGAGCATGGACAGCCTGCTTCAAATTATACCATAGATTTTTGATGATATTCAAGTTGGGGACTGTGACGGCCATTCCAGAATATTGTACTTCTCCCTCTGCATAAGTGCCTTTGTAGATTTTGAAGTGTGTTTGGGATCATTGTCTTGTTAGAAGATCCAACCCGTGCGTAACTTCAACTTTGTGACTGATGTTTGAACATTATTCTGAAGAATTTGTTAATATTGGGTTGAATCCATCCGACCCTCGATTTTAACAAGTGCCCCAGTGCCTGAATTAGCCACACTGCCCCACAGCATGATGGAACCTCCACCAAATTTGACAGTAGGTAGCAGGTGTATTTCTTGGAATGCAGTGTACTTTTTCCACCATGCAAAGCGCTATTTGTTATGACCAAATAACTAAATGTTTGTCTCATCAGTCCAAAGCACTTTGTTCCAAAATGTTCCAAACATGACATGTTGACATGACAGTTTAAACCTCTGAGAAAGATTTTTGTAGCCTTACCCTAAACCATGATAATGAACAATCTTTGTTTTCAGATCTTTTGAGAGTTGCTTTGAGGATCCCATGCTGTCACTCTTCAGAGGAGAGTCAAACAGAAGCACAACTTGCAATTGGCCACCTTAAATACCTTTTCTCATGATTGTACACACCTGCCTATGAATTCAAGGCTTAACTAGTTAATCCAACCAATTTGGTGTTACCAGTAATCAGTGTTGAGCAGTTACATGCATTCAAATTAGGAAAATTACAAGTGTACACAAATTTTTGAACAGCCAGTTTTTTCACATTTGATTTAATTTCATACAACATAAATGTATCACAATAAACTATTCCTTAAGGAAAACACACCATATCTGCTGCTGTGCTTTTCCACAAAATTAAAGTTGACCATTTACGATTTTCCTCTCCCTAACGACCAATTTTAGTGCATTCTGTCAAATTAATGTGAAGTTAGTGGGCACCAAACAATCTTGCATCTAACAATTTTTTTGTCTGACCAGTCAGAAATCAATTGGTAAGGTTAGAAAATTTTCATTGTTTACACTGAAATTTAGCTATTGTCTAATTGTTTGCTTAGCCAAGCAGGCAGCTGTCCACACTTTTCCTAGCTTCAAATAGATGATGATATCGCTTGAAACAGTCGTTTTAGTTGACACACCCTACATTTAAACTATCGTTTCAGGATAAGCTTGGTCATACGATAACGATTTAGAAATCTTAATGTCAATGGCCACCTTTAGCAGCAATATCCTTTAGATGCTAATCTTCTAGCTCAGAGCATACACAACCCTTATCTCAACCTCTACTGCTGCCAATCCACCATCATTGGAGCACACCAACATTTTATCTTGCACACAAATCAGCACTCCTTGCACACCAAAGGATCACACTGGATTTACCAGAACGTTGTCAAAGACCCCCTCAAGTTGGATCAGATACCAACTGGTCATCTTAACTTATACTATTTGACTTAGCTAGTCTTAAGTCAGGGGTTAGCTAACTAATAATTAGTGTAATTAGAGGTTTTTCTTGAGAAGAAAAACTCAATTCGTATGAATTGAATACGATTTGAATTGTCAGGTTGGACCCATTCGATCGAATATTAGACATTCAAATTTTTTCCTAA
The DNA here is from genome assembly GCF_017654675.1 of Xenopus laevis. NCBI lineage: Eukaryota > Metazoa > Chordata > Amphibia > Anura > Pipidae > Xenopus > Xenopus laevis. The sequence continues at coordinate 63,965,228 of NC_054376.1, forward strand.
AATAACTTTCCAATTGAATTGTGAGCATATTCAGATTTAAAAAATAGTTATTGGCTGGTTGAGTTATGGTGTGGAAAAGTAATTATTTGGACCCACTCAGAACAAATGATTAACCACACTGTTGCCATAAAACAAATAGAACATTATAAAAATGGAAAAGTGTATAGTAAAATACAATCACATATTAATAACCCCTTCCCTGGGGTCCAACCCTGGCACAGTCCTTACCAGGCAAAGTCCCAATCCACTCCTGGTGGATAAAGAGAGTCCCAGTTCCTTTTTCCCTAAGAGCTCTTAACTCCCTAGGCAGCGCTACCTGCCCAAATACCTCTCATGCTCTCATGTAGTAGGCACATGAACAATGCCTGTTCTCAAACAGGCATTGGTTCTCAATCTGCAGTGTGAGTGCCTCACAAGCACCTTTCAAATCATCATCCTTCCACAGGCAGCTGCTTTCACAGTCTCTCTGCTGCCTCCAAGCTCTAAACCCTCCATGGTTGGGCTCACCAGTCTAAGAACATGGTAGCTCAGCTCTTTATACTCCTTGCACAACACCTTCTGGACAAATACGGTATCTGCTAGGAAACACTAAACGGACAAAGGGCACACTCCCCCTCCCTCATCCAATTTAGGTCCAACACTTAGCTGGCCATAGCAGGAGATTTCCAACCATTATGGATTTTCAGACCATAGGGGACTTACCCCTATGAGTCCCTACACAAATGTGATAAATCTTGAATTTTTTGTATGTGCGGATACATATTTTACAATGTTACTCTATAAGCATAAAACAGCAATTAGTATCAATATACTCAATGGATTGACTATGAATACTTAGCTGTAAATAAGTGTAAGCCTTTTGTGACACCTCCTAGCTATATATAACATCTGGCAGCCACCCTGTGAATTTAGCTCCAAACCCAGGCTCGTCCAGACCAAAGTCCATTAACTTCAACCCCTCCAAATGAAACCCAGCATCCATACATACACACACCTCTCCATACACTCACATAAACTATATATACCTATTTCTATACAGAACACATAGACATAATGAGCTTCTGATGTCACATGAATGCACATAATGAGCAAGTCATGACATTCGTTCATTATGAGCATGTGTGTGCCCCAATATGGTCGCTCAAACGAGAGTTCCCTAAAGAAACGTGTCCTAGTTTTTTTTAAAAAAAACAACTGTTACCCCAACTGGAGTGCAGGCTCTATTAGGTGGCACCTTTGGTGGAGGAAACATTTTAGGGCAACAAGGGCCCTTTAAGGCGCTTGCTATTATAACTTTTTATGTCCTTTATGAAATCAAATGTACCATACTGTATAGCATATTTTAAGCATTCATGCTTATTTTGCCAAAGTTCTGTTCTAGAATGGAGATTGCTTTAGACCATATAAAAATTCAGTTTTTTCTCTATTATACATGCTTTGCTTGACACCTGTCAAACCTTACTTGCCCATGAATTTTTGTGTATCTAGTAGCAAATAATGAACATGTGTAGTTAAAAAAACATCCTGAACTGTATTTCTAATATTCCAGAAGTCTTCCATTCCAGATTAGCTCAATAATCACTGTTGTTATTAAATGATGACAAGTTCCTGGTTATTTTTCTGCAACTGTCATCCTTTCATTAAAGGGATACTGTCATGGGAAAAAACTGGATGAAAAAGGGAAACTGTCATGGGAGCAAACTGATTTTTTTATATTCAATTTTGAAATCTGACATGGGGCTAGACATATTTTCTATTTCATTCAGAGGTAACACACATTCACCCAGCATTAGTTGGATATTCTTGATTTGCACTGGTGCTCCGTCACCGGCAACCACATGATTAACTTCAATGTATTAAATTGGCAAATCAAGAAACAGCAAGGAGCAGAATACCTGCTATTCAGTCTTTATTGTGCATTCCACACGACATGTTTCGGGCAGCAAGGGCCCTTTTTCAATATTGTCAATTTCCCAGCTGCCCCAAGTCATGTGACTTGTGCTCTGATAAACTTCAATCACTCTTTACTGCTGTACTGCAAGTTGGAGTGAAATCAACCCCCTCCCTTTCCCCCCAGTAACTAAACAAAAGAACAATGGGAAGGTAACCAGATAGCAGCTCCCTAACACAAGATAACAACTGCCTGGTAGATCTAAGAACAGCACTCAATAGTAAAAACTCATGTCCCACTGAGACACATTCAGTTACATTGAGAAGGAAAAACAGCAGTCTGCCATAAAGCATTTCTCTCCTAAAGTGCAGGCACAAGTCACATGACCAGGGGCAGCTGGGAAATTGACAAAATGTCTAGCCCCATGTCAGATTTCAAAATTGAATATAAAAAAAATCTGTTTGCTCTTTTGAGAAATGGATTTCAGTGCAGAAGTCTGCTGGAGTAGCACTATTAACTGATACGCTTTGAAAAAAACATGTTTTCTGATGACAGGATCCCTTTAAGGGCTGAAGTGAAAGACACAGTAGACACAGGCAAAGTGACATAACAGAGAAGCATTAAGTGTGTATAAGGTGATGTTTAATTAAGTGTTAAGTGTTATGTTTTGGGTAGCCGAGGATGAGTAGAGTATAGCTTTATTAGCAGGCTCTCAAGCAGCCATTACACAACAGTAACTTTCACTTTCGCTTTTAAGCTGTCAGGAAGTATGCACATTATGTCTGAGCACAGTGACATGTACAGGCCATTTGTATAAACACCACATTAAGTAAATTCGAATTGTTTGATATTAATAGGGTGGCAAGATGCAGGCCTAGGAGTTTGCAGTGGAATTGTGAACTTGTAACCAACTTTTCTGTTTGCAGTGTACTCTATTTTAATTGTTTATCATCTTTCAAGTTTACTGGTTGAGTCATTTATCGTATCTCCACATCTTGAGGGGCTACTCAATGTCCTACACATGTTTGGGACATGTCTATTGCCTAAGAACAGACAACTTAGAATATTCTAAGGGATATGTCATGGAATATGGACTAAGAGTAAACAAGGGCTTTAGTTTGTGATTGCACAGAACTGGAGCCTTTGCAAACCCCCTTCCAGGGGTATAAAAATGGTTGGTTCTGTTTTTGGAATGCTTATGTACCACTTGTGTTGTAAGTGAATGTCATTCCCTGCACAGATAAACCTTATCTGCTTTCTTTATCCTATGTGTCTAGGTGGCATTTCCTTATTACTAAAAGAATTGGTTGCTTGACAGAACGCAGGAGTACAGTGGACAAATCTTTCCCAATGTGTCTCTTACCACATAGCACTTTAGCTCTGTGTCCATATATGAGCTCTGTGTATATTTATTGTAGTTGTTGTGTCACTTGTCCTCCCTGTGTGTACTTTTTTTATAATGTACTGTTATTTATATTGTACTTTTATGCATTGTACAGGACTGCAGTTCCTTAACAGGGCTTTACAAATACAGTTATATATATACCTACATTAATAACTGAAAAATACATATATTCCTGTTATTAATTCAGTTTTTTCTTTTTTTCCACTACAAGGTAAGTGGTACAGATTATATCCCTGCTTTTGCTTATATTTCATATTTGTTATTTATAAGCCAAAAATGATCTCCTCTATGAGTCCTTCCCTAATTACAGAAGTTGTGTGTTGTTTTCAGAGCATCTCTTCTGGTTTTTGCTACATTTTTTGTAGCAAAACATCCTCTTCTGCTAATATGTCTTTAATGTCTTTGTTCTTCTAATTCAGAGATAGGTTCAGCAGAACTAACAGCTGTCACTGTAAGTGATTTATCAAACCTATGAATAGTCATCTCACTATGTGACAAAGTGAGAAAATTCTTCATAGAATAAGTAATGATTATAATGAAAGAGAGTGTTGAGCAATTCTCCACATTGTTTGATTACTGACTTGCTCAACAATCAATTTAAAGAATTGCTTAACAATCACTGCATCTAAACAATCACTTTCATTCTAAGAATGAGTTGTATTAGTCATTTTTTCCTTCGTAAGATCTTTGTAAGTTTGTCACCACTGTGATATAATTTTAGGTTTATTTTATGCATGAAAGGTTCATTTGTTTGTGCATACTAATTAACACAAACATATCAGTTATTATCAAAACATATATATAAACCAATAAATTGCTCTGCAGCTAACACCTACATACTCATTTGAAATACTACAATATAGGATAAAGACAAGCATAAACAAGGGATTGTGCAGTGGCTATTCATTCTGTAATCACATAGAGACCCTGCTAATTTAGATCAATATTTTAGCCATGTGTGACCTTTAGTTCTTGTAGAAGATTGTTTCTTGCCATTTCATAAGAGATTTTTCTTTCTCTGCCTGCTTTCTTCTTTCTATGTAAATACATGGCTTTATTATTTTGCCCTAGGGGAATTTTGTCACCCAATTATTTCAATATAGTAAGGGTCTAATAACTCTCACGTGATATTTGCTCACAAATTAATAAACACATAATAAAGACACTGGTCACAACCTTTCTTAACCACAACAGCAGCCTATCTGCTAATGTTTACAACTAAAATGATGCCCTCCCATAATTATTAGATTGAAGCTCAGTCAAATGTTGCCCTGTTAAGACAAAAAAAAAAAAGAAATGACAAGTAAGAGTAAAAATGATAACACATTAGCCATACAGTACTGATTCTCAACCTGAGTATAAGCACATGCTAAGACCCTTCTTTAGTTGTGTGTCTGTACCGGAGCCAATGCTGAAAAGTCGTTGTTTCCGAAACCTCTAAAACCACTAAAGATCAACTTTTATTAAATAAGCCTCCACATTGCATCCATTGTATAAAATCACACCAGTATTTCCGTCATAAATGGAGCTACAATGTCCTTAGTGTATGTCCACAGCTGTCTCTTGTTAAATATGTCTTACCCTCAGACTTGCATGCTAACATAAACCTAATCACAATTCCTATGAATATATCAGCACACTGAGCAGACGTTGTTGCAGGAAGAAGCTTTTGGCTTTGAAGTAAAAGATTAGTGGATGTTTTATAAAAGGTGTGGAGAATGGTCCCTGGAGTAACACCAGCCAAGAAAAACATGTACACAATGTCTAGCACAATTGTGATTTTGCTATGAATGGTTAAAAATAGCTGTTTTTGTCATGTAAATATGTATTGCACAACATATTTTGGGCACTTAGAGAAGTTGTATCCTGATATACATTTTCTGGCACCATTGGCATGTTTATACATGTTTTTACATGCAATGCATAATTTTTCCCACTATTCCAGCGTGTTGTGCTCACCAAGGAAACAGCATCTAATGCAATTGCATCTAAATGTGTTAAGATTAGTACAATTACATCTGGGGTCTCAGGTAAGTCATTACAATCTTTGGGGGTGCCGTAACATTTGGCAACCCCCTCAGATTGAAGATTTCCTCCTCCTTTAATAAAAGTGAGTACCCGCTACATGACAGCAACCAGACTTAGAAAAATTATTTGCATCAGACATCAGGTATCTCCTCATTTGTAACCACAATGGACCACCGCAACCACTGGAAACACTTGGGTATGAAGTATTTGCTACTACATCCAAACCTGTACTTTGCACACTGTGGTATGGTGAGTAAATGGCTCCTCATGTCAGAGTTGCCTTAAAGACTTACCAAGACCTATTGAGCCCGAATACTGTACCTCAGCTTACCTGTATATGCTCATATGCAGTTTGCTGAGCAGTTATCCCCACTTAGCCCTGGTGCATTAAGAATGTATCATTGTAATCATGTAATGGTGCATTCAGTCTATGGGGTAAATTCACGAAAGGGCAAATTTTCGCCTGAGAATGATCTGCATATTCGATACCACTATGCTAATTCACAAAAATGCAAAGTTGCATCTCTGTAGCTGAACGTTGGCTATGTTTCGCTAGTGTTAATTCAACAGAAGAAGCATTTCATAGCGAACTTTTGCTAACGTTCGTTTCTGCCTAGCGAAACTTTGTTAGTACTCTTGCACGTACAGTAGGTCTATTGGAATAGAGAAGGTACATATAAGTCTTATAGACGTCTTTATTAGAGATGTTGGTGCAAATGCTTGAAGTAGGCGCTTTTTATTACAAATATCCAAGGAAGCATAATAAAGACAAAAGAGATCATCTAATGCCCTAGACATGAGCTCACCCTAAAACAAATGATGCATGCCACTCAAATGATTGGGAAAGAAATGTTAACACTAGTGATGGGCGAATTCGCGCAGTTTCGCTTCTCTGGAAAATTAGCGAATTGCCAGTGAAACGGCGAAAAATTTGAGTAAAAGTGCCGGCGTCTCATTTTTGACGCCAGCATCAGTTTTTTCTACGCCGGCGTCCGTTTTTTCACAGGTTTGCAAATTTATTCGCCGCGAATTCGCGTCTGGCGAATAAATTCGCCCATCACTAGTTAACACAAAAATCTTTAATAGTCAGGACTTTTGAAGGCAATCCAGCTTTAAAATGTGAAAAAACTCCAGCGTTTTTTAGAAATGTTATGACTTTCCGGCATGCAGGATTTGATGTCACTGACATAAGATTGAGGAAGATGTAGCTTTATCTTATCTCTATGGTGGTGAAAGACTTCTGGCGAAAGAGGTAACATTCTGTAAAATTCACACTAGTGGGTAATGATCGTTCGCCTGAGCGAAAATTTGCCTTGCCATAGGGTACGAAACTGCACTAGTGATGGTCTCTTTCGCTAGCGAATTGTCCTCTACTCCTGTTAGTAAATTGCCAATGTCCCCTAGAATTGTATTTCTGGTGAATTTTCGCTAGCATCAGCAACTTCGCCGTTTAGTAAAACTAATATTCAGTTGATGTAGGAGGATATATCACATCTAATAGAACTATTTTTAACTATTCTAAATTTTTACAATATGTACTGAATGTCATCATTTCTATAATACATGTATATATAGAGTATAGAAATAGTACTGGGTATTAACCTAAGCTTTTGCCCGAAAAGCCAGTTAGCCTGACGCCAAGAAGGGTTTCCACATTTCAAAAAGGTTGATACAGGTAAGGCCAAAACTGACATTGCTTAGATTATGCAATCATTTTTTTCTGCAAAGCAAATTCAGGTAATAGATATGGCATCTATGACATCAAAGAAACATGCTTCAAAACAGGGTTATATAAGCCTATAGCAAAATTGAGGGACCCAGGATGTCATATAGTCTCCAGGTAACCAGGACATATGTGAGCCATAGCCCAGTGCTTCTATAAAAGCAATTTAAAATTAACGTTGGAGAAAAAAATAAACATTTTGGGAATGTAAAAATGACAGAAATTAGACTAACTGGAAAATATAAATCTAAAAATAGAAACCTGTAGGCACTTTATGTTCACATCACTGTATTGTTGTGTTACAGATTCTTGACAGAACTACACTGTATTACCATGCATCACAAAGTGCTGTACTTTCAGTAAATGCTTTAACCTATTAAAGTCCCAAAGTGATTTTTGCCTGCACGGGGGTTAAGTGTTATCAATGCAGTTGACCAAATATTTCTGACTTGTATTTGTGATGCACAAATCAAAATCAGCCACGGGATTGAGGCCAACTTGTACAAGTATTTTGGCTTGATTACATTTGCAATACAGGCTTGATTAGAAGAGAGAGAGAGAGAGAGAGAGAGAGAGAGAGAGAGAGAGAGAGAGAGAAAGAAAGTGGAGGAGAACCATGAAAGCAAAAAGGAAAATATCAAGCCTGCCAGGCATGCTAACAATGCAGTGTTTCTGTTAATGCCACCAATTATAGCAGCTGGTCTTAACAAGGTGCTGCTATGTTCAAGGTAATTGACTTATTAGTGTATGGGGCTGTGGGAAGTTAGCTGTTGATGTCATTGTATACTGGGACCAATCACTTCTTAGGTGTCATGGCAACTGTCTTTGCATGTGGCTGAGCTCAGTCTGTCTATGCCTATGTACCACTTGATGTTTGTTCAAAGGAATGTTAGAAAAATGCATATAATGTGATTTCATTATCAATGCAGATGTCAAGGCCAGTGCCAAATTGTTCCTGTTCTTGTACATTAAGCAGAAAAAAAGAATGTTTGCAATGCACAGTTTTTGCAGGATTTATAGGCGAAAATGTCAGCTCTCTATTTTGCTCTATGAATCATTTGCAGTTTTTGAGATGACAGACACACATATATACTGTAGTCAATCCTCTGCCTTATGTTATACAAGGGAATGTGAGAAATGAATGACGTGACTGAAGTGAAGAAGTGAGAAGTGGCTGACGTGAGGATGACTCTGGAAAGAGTAAACCCACGGAAGGCTGCAGGACCAGAGAATATCCATGGAAGAGTGCAGATCAGCTGGCAGATGTTTTCACTGATATTTCCCTGAACACCTCCACTGCCCCAAAGTGCTTCAAAACCACCACCATTCTATCTGTGCAGAAGAAGTCATCAGTGTCCTGCCTCAATGACTACCGTCCTGTGGCATTCACCCCCATCATCATGAAGTGTTTTGAGAAGCTTGTCAAGAAACACATCAAAACCCTGCTGCCACCCGCACTGGACCCCCTACAGTTTGCATACCGTCAAAATCGCTCAACAGATGATGCAATATCCACCACCCTCCATCTGGCCCTCTCTCTTCTGGACAAAAAAGACACCTACGCTCGAATGCTGTTCATAGACTTCAGTTCAGCATTCAACACTATCATTCCTCAGCATCTGATAGAAAAGCTGAGCCTGCTTGGACTGAACACCTCCCTCTGCAGTTGGGTTCTGGACTTCCTAACCGACAGACCTCAGTCAGTCAGCATTGGAAACATCATCTCCAGAACCCCCACACCGAGCCCCGGAGCCCGTCAAGGCTGTGTGCTTAGTCCTCTACGGTTCACTCTGCTGATGCATGACTCTGCAGCCACGCACCGCACAAATCACATCATAAAGTTTGCTGATGACACGACCGTGGTGGGTCTCATCAGCAATAAAGAGTCACCATACAGAGAGGAGGTGCTATGGTTAACAGACTGGTACAGAGCCAACAACCTGTCTCTCAATGTAGAAAAAACAAAGGAGATGGTTGTTGACTTTAGGAAGACTAGGAGTGACCACCTGTCATTGTACATCGATGGCTCTAATGTGGAGATCGTCAAAAGCACCAAATTCCTTGGTGTCCACCTGGCAAAGAACCTCACCTGGTCCCACAACACCAGCTACTTAGCCAAGAAAGCCCAACAGTGCCTCTACATCCTGCGCAGGCTGATGAAATCCCATCTCCCACTATCCATACTCAAAACCTTCTCTAGAGGGACTATCGAGAGCATCCTGAGCAGCTGTATCACTGTCTGGGCTGGGAACTGCACTGTCATGGAGCGCAAAACCCTACAGAGGATAGTGAAGACAGCCGAGAAGATCATAGGTGTCTCTCTTCCTTCCATCACGGACATTTACACCACTCGCTGCATCCATAAAGCCACCAGCATTGTGGCTGATCCAACAAACCCCTCACACTCACTGTTCACACTCCTGCCATCTGGAAAAAGGTACTGAAGCATTAGGGCCCTCACTACCAGACTGTGTAACAGTTTCTTCTCCCAAGCCATAAGGCTCCTGAATACTCAGGGACCGGACAGATCTCTCTCTCACACACACACACACACACTCCATCTGACCTTTCTATATACCACAATGTTACACAGCCACTGTACGCCATTGTATGGATGAATAGCCATTGGATTCAGTTGTTCCCTATGAACACATCTGCACTTTGTCATGTTCTATATCCTGTTCTTACTACTGTCATGTCACAATGATACACCTATCATGTCTGACGTTTAGCATTATTTACTTAACATATTACATCTGCTGAGTGTGCATTGTCTTGTCCTGTCCCTGCACTGTGCTGACCTGTCTTGCAGGAGTTGCATATTTTTGCACTTGTACTTTTTGTCTGTTGTCTGGTACATCTATGTTGTGTTGTGTAGCACCATGGTCCTAGAGGAACGTTGTTTCGTTTCACTGTGTACTGTACAAACGTATATGGATGAAATGACAATAAACTCACTCTTGACTCTTGAAATGAAGAAAATGCAGTTTGCTTATGTGGGACTGCAAGGAAATGACATCATTGTCAGGTAAATGTAATATCTGGAAATGTAAAATATAGGTTTTTGGACTGAACAGAGAAATAGATCAGTAGTGTATTATATAGACAGCAAATAGTTTCTGCCACATGGCTTGCTTATGGATAGAGAACTGTCTGAAAAGAATGAAAAGTTTCTGTGACCAATTTCTGTGGCAGTGCTATGAAATGTTTCTTTTTTTTAAAAAAGAAATCCCTCTACAGTTTTGATTCATGATTTATTCCCATGAGTAACTAGATAAGTTGTTGACAGAAGGTGCAATTGAAAGAAAAAATAGGAAAGATCTAATGAAAAATGCAAAGATTTTATTTATCGATAGTTTGTCCTGGGCATTGATAGACTCCTGTAAGCCGATTTGAATAATAATGCCATACAAGTATTTCACTATACTAGGCCACATGCTGCATCATGACACATATAATTACATTATAAGTAAGTCTGTAAACATAATTAAAGTAGCTCTAAGTTTTACATACACATGTAAATTTTAATTAAAGCAGTATTATGTGGCTTACATTCTTATAAATGTGATTTGCTCTCGGAATAAGGCTAAAAAATCTATAAGCAAGTAAGAACCTTCAAACCCTAATCTATTAATGATCAGAAGAGACTGCTCAGGAAGGGCTTTTAGCTAAAGGCGCAGCTAAAGAACCAGCACAGCTAAAGAACCAGTGACACCAATAGTGAAAGGGTTTCACACATATAAAATATAATGTACAGTACTGTTAACCTGTCCATAATAAGAGCTTTAGTTGCTATAACCTCTGATTGAAGTATCCCCCAGAAATGGAAGACCATTAATTTATTCATCTGAAAGGGTTCTATATCAATTTATTTTTTACATTACATTTTACACTCCCATGACTGCTGGGTCAAAGCAGTTCATCTTGAACATATGTTTATTTCAGAAAGCGCTGAGCATTTCTTTATTGCCTACTTTAATGTAGTTCTATCACAAACTTCTTGGCTGCGGGGCCCACTAATGAGATTTAGCCCCTGAGCCCACTGGTACCTTAAAGTTTATGCTTCTAAGTATTGATATATTACCTGTGTTATTTTGAGGTAGACATATAAATAAGGTACCTCAGATACAATACATCAACCACACTTTGGTTGATTCCTGTGCAATCAATTCTGCTGCCCTACAGTCCAAGTGATTAGAGTGTGTTTAATTCACACATGTGAGTGCAAAGGGGCATTGCAGACATTGCCTAATTCTGCCAGTTCTACAGTAAGGGGCATATTTATCATGCTGTGTAAAAAAATGGAACCCAAAAATAATTAGTATATTTTAAAGTTGCGTACTGATTTAAGGAGACACAGTGGAAATGGAAGATGCAAAAAACTGGATTGTGCATTCTGTAAAGCTTTTGATTATGTCAAAACTGGACAAGAAGATACAGTCAAAAATAATATAGGAATATAGATTGGTTCAAGATTGGTAGACTGGACATATAAGAACCCGACACATAACATAAAATAATATCAGAGGAAGTTGACTGAAAATTTGATTAGTGGAATTAATATAATATTGAGGTTAATGGCACAACATCCATAATCAATAGTGAAAAGAACATAGTGTAATGATAATAAAATAATAAATAATAAGAAAAAAAGGTTATGACAACAAAAAGTACAGATAACTTGAGAGTTGATTGTGAAGACATAGAAGTGGAAGTTTTTGCCTGCTTGAATCAATTATTAACAACAAAGCATACAGCAGTCGAAATACACTGCCAATTGACACATGGTAGAACCAGGATAAAAGACCTAGAAAATATCTTCAAATGTACTGATGTATATACAGTATAAAACAAAGATCAGCATGGTCACTCATGATGAATGTGAAAGCTAGACAGTAAAGAAGCAGGACAGGAAAGTATTTATGCCATTGATCTTTGCAAAAACTTTTGAGAATACAGTGCATAGAAAGGAAAATAAACAAATACATCCTTGAGCAAATGAAGCCTGACTTTGCACTTGAAACACAAATGACCAGATCAAGGAGACTATGTTGGACATATGAGAACTCCTCATTAATTGGATAATTATACCAAGTATTTAGCATTAAATAACCTATTGCTAGATCAGTAGTTGGGGCTGATTTAAGTAAGGTTGCTATATTACCCCTCAGTAAATCAGAACCTTTCAAATGTAAGGTTCTTTTTCATTACTGGATTGCATTGAATTGTTCCAACATGTAAAATTATTGTCAGAATACCTTCAACCTATATGTGACACACTCTGTACTTTGTATAGTAGGTGGCAGCAACACATTAGACTGTGCCTTATTTAGTTATTTTTCCCAGGACACTAGAAAAAGGGAGGTCTGAATGGTTGATAACCAATATAAGGGGTGTGGTACAGAGAAGGGGCCTCTTTGGCTTATGTGTCTGTATTATTAAATGAGCATTTGCCAAAAACTAGGTAATAGCAGGTTAGCAGAAATGGAGCTCACATTATTCTTTCGGGATATGAGCTTGTGCCAGAGTGCAAAGTGCCAGTAAACTCCATATAAGGTCATAAACTGCATAAAAAACTATGCAAAGAATAAATACCTTCTATAGCAGTGTTACTGCACCCAGATTTTGCTGGACCCGAAGACCCAGCATATTTTCATGGGATACATAGTTGTATAGTTACTGTAAGTTGGGTTGAAAAAAGACCAAAGTCCATCAAGTTCAAACCCTCCAAGTGAAACCCAGTGCACATACTTACCCACTCTCAAGCTGACTCCTCCATACACTCACATAAACTCTATATACCAATACCTATATTAATTGTAGATTACAGTGTTACTATAGTCTTATTTATGCTTGTCCAAAAAATAATTGAAGCCACTCTTAAAGGCTTTAACAGAATCAGCCATCACAACATCATATTTAAGGGCATTCCACAATCTTTTTGTCCTCACTGTAATGAACCACCTACACTGCTTCAAATGAAAGTTCTTTTCTTCTAGTCTAAAGGGTTGTCCTCTGGTACAGTGATCCACTTTATGGGAAAAAAATATATCCTGCTATCTGTCTATAATGTCATCTAATGTACTTATAAAAGTAATCATGTCCCCTCACAAGTGTATTTTTTCCTGAGAGAACAACTCCAACCATGTCAATCTATCCTTATTATTTAAACCTTCCACCCCTCTACCCAGTTTAGTTGCATGTCCCAGCTACCCTTAAAAATGTAGTACATCCTGTCTAGGATTAGTAAAAAAAAAAAAAAAAAGATTGGCCAGTCCCCAACATTACAGAAGCAAAACTAGCATTTCAATTGCAGCAGCATAGCAAGTTTTCCCTCCATATCAAAGATATATGCATTTAAAGTGCTATTCTTGAAAAAGACAAGTAGTGGGAAAGAAGGAGATGGTTATTAAATGTTTAGATATTTATAATTCTTCCCACTGTCCTATCTAGAAGAGAGATGATAGTTGAACCATTTGTGTGCTGCCAATGCTTGGCCCTTTATCAAGCTAGATAAAGGCCAAACAATGCCTAAAATGTTGCTGTAATGCCCTAAATGTGCAATACTTGCATTTTAATCTATACAAATTTTCATGTCACAGTGGGAAGTGGCCATTGGAGACCATGCACTACTCTGAAGTACTAACCAATCATTGTGCTGATGACTTGCTGTCTGTTTATCTCCCTCTGATATGAACTGCTGGACTCTACCCAAATGAGAATCATGAAAGCTTCTCTCAATATGTCAGTTCAGATATGACATTACAACATTTTTATCTGATTGAATTCTAACTGCACATGCCTTTATATTCATCTGAAAAATCTTTAGGGCTAGAAACAGTGCTTCGAGGTCTCTGAAATTAGAGGTAAGGTTTCTTTTCATGGATCACCAAGTTCCTTGAGACTCCTCATGTGTGCACCCCAAAATTGGCAGGTGTCATCTGTGGCAGCTGTTATCCGTTATGTATCTTTTTCATCTCAGTCTCTCCATCTCTTCTGATAATCAGTGGCATTAATGACTGCTTTAATAAAATTAGAAACAGCCTCATCCTGGAACACTGCCATATACACTTCATTATCCGAAGAATGGACCTCATCCAATATAGTTAGCCTCATCAATAGTACTTATAAGCAAAGGTCTGATTTCAGTAAGAGACTGCTTTAAGAAATCTTTTATCCAAGAAAGAGAAGCATCCTCTGGGTGACATGGACAATTCAATTCAGCCAATTAATCCTGCCATTACAGTTGACTGGAAGAGGATTTTCACACTCTCTGCAAATTAAATGTCTGGTCTTAGATGGATAGACAATAAAAACTTCTCACCAGGTATGCGGAATCCCATACTATATGACTGGAGTATAAGCGGCTTGTGGAACATACTGTACATGATATACTAGACAATAACTACTCAGTACTCTCTCTAAATAAGTTGGTAGAAAAATTTCCATTTATACCTAAGTCTGCAGATCATTCATTTCGCAAACACTACAATCAAACTCCTAACAAATAATGACAAAAGTAGAAGAACAAAAATAGGAAACTCACAACTTCGCACATCTACCAAACCATTAAACCACTTCTAGACGTAGATAACGAAGATAAACCTAATTTCAAATGGATTAAGGAGATACCTAATACCCCAGAATCAGACATCTTGAAACAACATACTAAAATTATGACATTACTTCTGGCAAGCAGATATCAGGAAATGTCATTGCAAATTCTCCACAACTCATATCTTACTCCACTCAGAAGATTTAAGATGGGCAACCTCTCCTCTGATGTATGTTTAAAATGCCATGCTCCTGAAGCAAATCTGATACATACCATGTGGTCTTGTCCCTTAATGCAATCTTTTTGGAAAGAAGTCATTTTGTATGGTGCACAGATGATAGGGAAACCCCTCAAATACACATAGAATGGGCTCTATTTAGTACACTTACTTCATTTACACAAATCACGAAAACTGAAAAACACCCCATGGGCAGATTGGCGGCAGCTGCCAGAAAAACGATACTGCAACAGTGGCTACACACTGACCCCCCATCAATGACATTGGTGAAACAAAATCTACACCATATTTTCCATATGGATTGGCTTGAAACCATAACCAGGAAAGAACACAACACATCAAAATTCTTCAATACCTGGTCTACCTACATAGCACACCTCCCACAACAAATCAAATGCCTCACAATCTACACCTTTAGACATATGTCATGGTATGATATGGAAGTTCTCAAGGATCACCTTTTAATCATGGAATCATCCCAATATCTAGCAACACTACGACAAGAACCATTAAGGCCCGATACCGTGCCTCCCAGAAGTCATCAAACTAACAGACTACTGACCTCCTATCTGAACTAATCCTCACAGGTCCTAACCCCCCAATGCTATAAACCATAACTGAGCTGAATGTTTAAAATGTTATTAAAATATTATTGAACAGCTTTATATTTGGAATCACAATTGCTATATTCTCCGCTTTATGGAAACATGTATAAATATTTAATGTGATTATACTTTGTCGTTTACAATAAAAAACAAGTTATAAAAAAAAAATGTCTGGTCTTAGAACAGTTTTTCCCTCTACTGCTTCTTGATTGGACATTTTGAAACAAGAAAACAACCATAGAGTTACATTGAAGAGAGCCAGGAGTGAAAATTTTAAAAATTAGAGGGGGCGTGAGCATGAGCTTTCCAAGGAAAGCACTGCCCCAAACTATCGCAATAACAGAACTCCACAGTGACCATCATGGAGACACCTGTGTTATCAGGAAGCACATATTTGAGAATCTGTTCCCCTGAACAAGGAACACCGACTTGTGAATAATAAATCACGCAGTTTAATAAATAGTGCTGTAATATTTGTATACATATCCCCCCTTTCTCGCCCCTTGTCTTGTGCAAAGAATCTTGGCCAGCCTCTTTTTATAAATCAGGCCATACCCTTTCAATACCCTTTATCAGCTTCACCCCATACCCTTTATCCATACCCTTTATCGATACCCTTTATCAGTCATTGGACTTTTTTTATCTTGTGATATTCCGTTTGATCACAGAAGACCAAAACTGCATGCATATGCTAGATGAGGCCTTTCCATTGCTTAATAGTGAAGGAAAATACCTTGCTGGCCTTTCCTGCTGCTGACTACTGTTTCATGCAACAATATTATAAATATGCACCCCTCAGTACTTAACTGTCTAGACTACCAGTTTGTCCACATCCCCCTACAATGATTAGACATCCTGGATATATGTACTTGTTCTGTATAGTCACTGACATTCATTACTATGCAAACCAGGTACACTTGTAATAGTACTAAAGCTGGCTATAGATGCAAAGATACAGTCATGTGAAACAAAGATTCATACGATTTTCAGATTGTGTACTGGTGTGTTGACTGGACAGGGTTAAAAGATTTTTATTGGCTACCGCTAAGATGTCTGCATGTATTGCCTGTTATTATATATGAGTAACTGGATCAACTTGCTTGCTTACTGCCTTGTAAAGTATTGTGTACCATTGTGGTGCTAGATGAATAAGTTCTGTTTTAAATAGTTAGGTTTCACTGCCAGCCAAACCATTGTTCCTTCTGTGGAGAGTTATTTGGTGTATGTCAAGCAAAAACAGCTTCAGTTCCACTTCTTAATGAAATAAATTAAGTTCTATTGAATTCTGAAATTTGTTGCAGTAAAATGCCACTTTGCAAGCAACATAACTTTCACTTCTTAAACTACATTCAGATCCAGTCCTGTGTATTAGAAGACTGTATACCACGTTTGACCCCTCTAATCACATATTCACTGCTTTCTGCAAGCTCCAGAAGAAGGTAATAATCAAAATTATTTAATATAATAAATCCTTCCCTTATCTTAAGCTGAACGCAGATGTTCAATTATTATTATCCTTCATTAATATAATGCAGACATATTCTGCAATTCTACAGTCCAAGCAAGATGGCTCATAGTAATTCCGTGAAAAGGCAGATGTGCTTATAATATGGCCTTTTTGCTAAGTAATAATTGTAACTCAGCAGTTTCCTGCTAACAAGCTCTCACTTTGTGATATTCCTTGTCATGTTTATTGATAGCAATTTATCACTTCAACATGAGGTGTCATTAATTGTCAAATAATAGTTTTTTTATTTGAGCTCTAGTGCATGCCTTTGTGATATCCCATTTTCATTACTGCAATGCAATGTTCTAGTAATGTGAATATAAAATGAATATGTACATTGACACATTCTCCAGACTACCTACCAATTAACACCAGTCTCACAGCTAGACAACTAGGTTGGAACACTTAAAAATTAGTGATATCGATCAGACCTGCCCAGTATTTTGCTATTCACTATTTCGTTATAAATATTTCAAATTCTGGTAAAACACAAAAATCTGTATATTTTGTTGTATTCTTAGAATAGACTGCCAATCTCACCCCCCCTCTCCATCATTCTTCTCCTCTGTGTTCTGAGTGCCCTTTCTTTGACAACCATTCTTCCAAAACTGATGTTCTCCTCACTAAACATCGTCTACATGACTGGGCCCAGTTACTAAAATTTGGATTTCACAAATTTGGATTTTTCTCTTTAAAAATTTTTTTTTTTATTTTTTTAATTTCTATAAAACTTTAAACATTTTAATTTGTGTATGTGTAATAACCACAACGAACTCTGATGCATAACTTTGCAAAGTAAAACCAGTTGAGGTCCTATAGAACTCAGAGGGAGCTGCTCTGATTCTTACTGGACACTTTTTTTTTAGCCATTTTTCACTAGTAATTGTCTGAAAAACTCACATTTTTTAGAGGTTTTAGATGTATTTGTAGTTTTAGTGCATAGTTCAATGTTTTTTTTCCACTTGCATTTTTTATATTCTGAACTTTTAATAACTTTCATGACATTGGTGGAGAATATCATAAAATGGTGGCTCAAGAGGGAAGATTTAAAAAGCAATCTTTATGTAAATATATATTCCAGTTTTGTAAGATTCTTTAATATGTCACTCAATATGATCTGTTACTTAAGTATTTTGTTGTTATATTTGTAGAAATAAGTCAAATCAACTGGACTAACTGTGGATTTTTTTTTCTGCTTTTTTTCTAGTTATTCTGAATTGAGAAAGCCAGGTGAAACATGTGTGTATGGATGCTGGGTTTTCATTTGGAGGGGTTGAACTTGAAGGGAAAAAACACAGCAAGTCCAGTTGATTTGACTTACTTCTATAGATATACCATGACCCGGATGAACGAGAATCTTCACAAACATTTTGTGGGTACACTTTAATAGTGGTTTTAAAAAGCTCTAACACCACTAAAATGCAACTTTAATAAATGGGCCTCTTACTGTGAATTTCAAGTTCCATTTAAAACAGGAATTGCTGCAATTTAGATCCTTAAATGAAAACTATACCCCCCGAACAATGTCGGTCTCTTTAAAAAGATATTGCATGAAACAGCTCATATGTAAAACCCTGCTTCATGTAAATAAACCATTTTCATAATAAAATACTTTTCTAGTAGTATGTGCCATTGAGTAATCATAAATAGAAAATTGCCATTTTAAAAAATAAGGGCCGCCCCCTGGGATCCTACGATTTACTGTGCACACAAACATACCAACAAACCAAAATTTGTTAGGTCACATGAGCCAATTAACAGACAGAGTTGTGTATTTTTCTTCCACACTTCTTCCTGTTACAGTTAGAGTTGTAGTATTTCTGGTCAGGTGATCTCTGGGGCAGCTCACAGACCATCACAAAATGGTGGCGCAAGGCAAGAGATGTAAAAGGGCAATATATAGACCAGTTTGATAAGATTCTTTAATATGCCACTTAATATGATGTAAGCTATCTGTTGCTTAAGTGTTAATTTTGGGGGTATAATTTTCCTTTAAATTCTTCTCAGTTGGGTTGAGGAATATATGTACAGATATTAGGGGAGAGGGTAATGTTCAGGGACCGAACCTGGAGGATATGTGGGAGTTAAAGTCGGGGGAACTTAATTGCTACAATCCTGTGTATTATCATTGTCAAAAATATTCTAGGCATTAACTGTCCTTTATGTGCCCCAAAACAAACAAATTATTTACCATACTAAACTTCAACCTTTTCTTTGTTTTATTTGACAGTGTAACAATTGTGTATTTTAAGAAAAAATACAACACAAATTGAGGTGACAATATTGTTGTTTAAAAGTTGGTGAGATATAGAACTAGCATTTCTGCAATGGAAATCACAGATATGAGTAATGGACTAGATATCACCCCATGCACTCTATATTTATGTGAGTTGATAATTAACAAAATTCAGTTTTATGACAGTAAATTTTAATGTACCGGGTACTTTCGTTAAATCTTAGTATTTACCTATATGACAACTGCAAGGCTATTATTTAGCATTTAGCAAAATCTCATACATGATGTAGGTGCTTGCAGATATACCCATATTTATTTGTTTTATATCTAAGCTTGTTTGGCCATATATTTTTTGGTGCTTCAAATAAGTGGGTCAAAGAAAGTGATTGTAAGAGTTTAGTTAGCAACAGTCCCTAGGTTTTGTGGCATATTTAACTTGAAGATGCTCTTGTTACAGCAGATATAATTGAGGAGGTCCTTGAAGATCTCTGTCAAGATCCACTCTCTTTCATCAGATACTAACATTGATGATTATCAGGTTGAAGCAGGTCAGCTGAGCCTCCAACATATAGACGTCAACAAGTCCCTGTATATTGTTTTCCATTTCTTACAATAAAATATTTGTTGTTTTTAACTTTATCTTTGAATAAAACTCATGAAAGCAAACATTTTTCTTTATTGTTATTATAGTTTTTCAACATGTATAACAATGATACATATTGTGACATAAACAATGACACATAACATGAATAAACATCTCACTGTTGTATTATTTATGGACAATGGTATCTTGGTACTTCTGTATGCTGCACATTACATATATTGGACCAGATTCAATTGAATCTGGCCCATTATTTCATTATCTGTGTTAATCTATGTGTATATGTGTGTGTATATGTGTGTGTGTATATATATATATATATATATATATATATATATATATATATATATATATATATATATATTTAGTTGAAATTTTACTTACCGTAATTTCCCTTTCCTTTTAGTCCAATCAGCAGCACACACAGAGATTTCGGACCAGTAGCCGAGCTTCAGAACCCACCCCTTCCCCCTTACATCATGTCTTTTACAAGTAATACAACCACACTGAATGCCGAATATATTTAATTAGGTGGGCTTACTTGTGCTGCTGATTGGACTAAAAGGAAAGGGAAATTACGGTAAGTAAAATTTCAACTTTCCTTAACGTCCAACAGCAGCACACACTGAGATATAGCAAGTAAACAAAAAAAGGGGGGGTTAGGTTTCAGATTCCTTCACCATTGATTGGAGAATAGACCTACCAAAGGCCACATCCTGGGAAGCATTGATGTCCAGTCTATAATGACTAGCAAATGTATGCAGATTTGCCCATGAAGCTGCCATGCAGATCTAGGAACTTTTCTGCCCATGATGCTGCTGTCGCTCTTGTAGAGTGTGCTTTCACAAACATTGGTGGAGATTTGTTATCAGCAATATGACAGGTCTGTATAGTGTCTTTAATCCATCTGGCTAAGGTTAACCTTGAGGCCGCTTGTTCCTTGTTCTTCCCAAAGGATATTATGAGATTCTCTGCTTTCCTGAATGACTCTGTTCTTTTAATATATTCTTTCAGAACCCTGCTCACATCCAACAGATGAAGTCTCCTTTCTTCTGGAGTTTTTGGCTGAGGAAAAAAGGCAGGAAGACAGATCTCTTGATTAATATTAGCCCAAGAAGCCACCTTGGGTCTAAAAAAAGGCACAGTCCTAAGTACCACTTGTTCTTGAAAAAATCGTATGTAAGGCTCTCTTACTGATTAAGCCTGAAGATCACTTACTCTCTTTGCAGAGGTGATGGCCATTAGAAAAAGTGATTTGATGGAAAGGTGTTTAATATCTGTACTCTACACAGGTTGAAATGGAGCAGCACAGAGTTTCTCCAACACAATATTCAGATCCCACTGTGGACAAGGCTCCAGTACATTTGGTCTTAATTTGAAAACTGCTCTTATATATTTTTAAATAAGGGGTTCTTCAGCAAACCTTATCCCCAGAAAAGCCGAAATTGCCGATATATGGACCTTAAGTGTATTAGGTCATACATTCTTATCCAAACCACACTGAAGAAAATCCATGATGTTGTTCACAGAAATTGAAGACAAATGAATATCTTCCAAACTACACCAATTCCTGAAGACTTTTATAATTCTGGAATAATCTTTTGAGGTAGATTCTTTCCTTGTGCTCATTAAGGTACTGTTAACTTTCTCTGAAATACCCGGATTACTTAATAGGGGCCTATCATTTTTCAGGCTGTCAGGTTCAGATGTTAAGGACTTGTGTGTACTACCCCCTTCTGGACCAATAGAGACCTGTTGCAAGGAAGGATCCAATATTCCCCTCGACTCATCTGCATTAGGAGTGTGAACCAGCTCCTCCTCGGCCAGAATGACCGCAATCACTGAAGAATGGTCTAGCGAATCTTCCTTAGAACTCTCCCTATGAGAGGAATGGAAGGAAAGACATATGTAGGCCTGAAATCCCACTTGATGGACAGCGAGTATAGGATCCAAGGATGATCCTTCTTGTAGAGGTAGCAGAACCTGGGCAGCTTGGAATTCTCTCTTTTCGCCATCAGGTCCACCACTGGCTTCCCCCATCTCTTGACAATTCTCTGAAAAATCTTCTGATTCAGAGACCATTCTCCTGGGTCCAATCTGCTCAATCTGCTCAATCTGTCTGCCAGTTTGTTGTCCTGACCCCAAATATGTGCTGCCTTCAGAGCCATAAGATGTTCTTCTGCCCAGTGAAGAATATACATGGTCTCCTTCAGGAGTACCCTGGATCTTGTGGTATCAGATAAGCAACTATATTCATGGGGGGGAAGCATTTTGATTAAAGTTTTAGTTCTCCTTTTAAATGCATCTTGCAAAACTGATATTAGCATACAAAGATGCATTGCCTGTTTCTGTATCTGTGCTTAAAGGGGATCATTTAGTTGGCCATGGCAATCTCAAGTTAAATCAAGTAACTGAAGTCTGATTCTAACTGAAGTTTACAGTTCCTTGTGATTCAAACCAATAAAATCAACTGAGCATATTATTTCAAGCATGGCTACTTAAAAAAACACAAAATAAATGATGTGGGGATTCATTCAGATCATGGCTGAACTGAACAGTGTACATTATTGAAATGGTCCTGCTTAAAGATGCTGCTGCTATTCAGTTTAAAAGAGATGATGGGGAACTCTATGCTGCAGAGTTTTACCTTAGGGATCAAAAATCTATTTGAATATGTACAAATGAAAAATGAACTGACTAAATCACCCCTTTTTCCAGGTCTACATCTAAGTGTTCTATGTAAAGAATTAATTTGCTTCTTTTCATAAAATATTCCTACTGAAATGATAATTAATTATGAGTAGCAGTAGTGTAATTGCTGGCATGCAGCATGTGTACTTTATAAATTTCCAGTAAGTACCTGGATATCAAATCTCTTTCAAGGCAACAACCTATACAATACACATGCTGAAAGCCTGCTAGTTATTAGTTCTGATGTGTACAACATTACACATAGAATAATCTGTTATATGATTTAGATCTGATTTTCTGAGCAACACAGTGAATATAGTCAGTATACTTCCTAACAGAATGCAGCCTAGAAAATAAAAGAGCCCTGTGTTCATACATACAATTAGAAAATGGATGTACTGAAAACTGTGAATTTTTTGAAGACAAAAAGGATTCTACTGTACCCCTTAATATTTATGCTACATGCTAACATCAACATGTAAAGTCTCCATATTCAGACAATCAATGTGTCATTATTGCAGTATTATTATTGCAGGATCTGAAGTATACATACACTATGGGGCAGATTTATCAAGGGTCGAAGTGAATTCGAGGGAATTTTCAAAGTAAAAAAATTCGAAATTCAAAGTAATTTTTTGGATACTTTGACCATTGAATAGGATACTATGATTTTGAATTTACTTCGACTTTGATTCATAGTAAAAATCGTTCGACTATTCAACCATTCGATAATCGAAGTACTGTCTCTTTAAAAAAACTTCGACTTCAATACTTCACCAATTTAAACCTGCCGAATTGCTGTTTAGCCTATGGGGGACCTCCTGTGTGTTTTGCTAAGTTTTTTAAGTCAAAGGATTTTTTGGGAAAATTGTTCGATTCGAAGTACGATCGGAGTATGATCGTACGATGTATAAAATCCTCCGACTTTGAATTCGAATGTCGGAGGATTCTATTCGATGCTCGAATTTCGAAGTTTTTTCTACTTCGAAATTCGAACCTTGATAAATCTGCCCTTATATATACAGGTATAGGATTTATTATTCATAATGCTTGGGGCCTGGGTATTTCTGAATAAGAGATCATTCCATATTTTGGATCACTATTAGTGATGAGCGAATTTTTTCATCAGGCATGGATTCACTGTGAAATTCTGCATTCTGTTAATTTTTTTATGAATCTGCTGCGACAAATTTCACTGTAACAAAAAAGTCGCCATGAGAAAAAACGCCCATTGACATTAATGCATTTGAACAAAAAAGTTGCTTAGACAAAAAACATATAGTCAAATACAAGAGTCCTCTGCACTCATTATCAATATATTTAAGACAGCGACATTTTGTGCATACTGCTACTAAAAAATGCCTTACCCTTTAAACAAAACAGGGATTGTTTGTCCATATATTGCAACTTTACTTGCTGCTTTCAAAGTAAACCTCCATACTTTGAAAGCAGCAAATTAAGTTGCAGGTAAAACTTAGACCCTGTGTAAAATGTATAATGAAGCAATAGAATTCTTAATGAATCAGATAAAATTGAGCATAGGACTGGCCAGATATGGGATGACTTTGACGTAGTTGGCCAGCTTAAATATATTGCAATATATGGACAAACAATCCCTGTTTTGTTTAAAGGGTAAGGCATTTATAGTAGCAGTATGCACAAAATGTCTCTGTCTTAAATATATTGATAATGGGTTGAGTGCAGAGGAATCTTGTAGTTGACTATATGTATTTTGTGGTCACACCCTCATTGCACCCCCGCCTAATGGTTTTAAAAAATAGTGGTGAGCACAACTTTCCCTTGTTTGTTATAGCTTAGACAAAAAAGTCACTGAGGCAACAAAAAGTTGCCACAAGATAGACATCTATTGACTTTAAAGCATTTTGAGTGAGAAACAATTGTCGTGCTCTTAAAAAATTTTGAGCATGAAAATTTTTGGCGCCCATTGATTTCAATGCAGTTCGTGAATTTTTTGCTGTTTAGCAATTTTTTTCACAGTTTCGCTAATCACTTATTACTATAACTTGTCTGCTAAAAATTATTTAACCCTTAAAGTGCTAGCAGAATTTCGCATTTCATTTGCCATATGTTGTTTCAACATTTTGTTTTAGGGGCATTTTAACAGAATTTTCAAAGCAATACCCAGTATATGGCATACTTTAGATTACAAAGCCAAAAAATCCTGGAACGGTATATTTACATTTTTGAAAAGTACACATTCTGTCAAATCCAAAATGGGTAACCATGTCTTTCTACTCCAAATTACCAAACAGCAAAGCTTTTTTGAACTTAGCAATTTCTATAAAACTTTATGAAAATTCAGAAAAATCACCTCGAAACTTTCATTTTGCCAGTGCATTTCTCCCATGTAGCATTAGGTACCAAGAAAAAACATCCTAAACAAGAATGCCAGGGTTCCCCAGAACAGTTTGATGCTCCTTGTGCATAGGGTTACCAAATTATCTGGTGTTTAGAGACCTCAAATTGAAGGTAACACATATTAATTGTCCCAGAAGTGACTTCAGCTATAATCAACATATTTACTGGATAAAAAAAACTAAAACAATGTTGACCCCCCAAACCATATATTTTTGGAAAGCATCCATTCTGCTGAATCCAAAATGGGTAACCATGTCTTTCTACTTCAAACTACTGGGTTGCAACGCTTTAACAAAATTGTCATTTTTGATGAAATACTGGAAAATTGCCTCAAAGCTTCCATTTTCTAGCATCTTATCTCCCACATAGCATTAGGTAGGGATGTCGCGGACTGTTCGCCCGTGAACTAATTCGCGCGAACATCGCGTTCGGCGAATGTTCGCGAACGTCGCGCGACGTTCGCCAATTTGGGTTCACCTTAGCTGGCGCTTATTTTTGCCCTCTCACCCCAGACCAGCAGATACATGGCAGCCAATCAGGAAGCTCTCCCTCCTGGACCACCCCCACACCCCCTGGATCACTCCCCTTCCATACATAAACTGAAGCCCTGCAGCGTTTTTTCATTCTGCCTGTGTGTGCTTGGAAGAGCTAGTGTAGGGAGAGAGCTGTTAGTGATTTGAGGGACAGTTGATAGTAACTTTGCTGGCTAGTAATCTACTTGATACTGCTCTGTATTGTAGGGACAGAACTCTGCAGGGATTTGAGGGACATTTTAGGTTAGGTAGCTTTGCTGGCTAGTAATCTACCTTCTACTGCAGTGCTCTGTATGTAGCTGCTGTGGGCAGCTGTCCTGCTGCTGATCTCTCATCTGCATCTGTTCTTCAAACAACTGCCACCTAGCTGTGTGATCTTTTTCACATTCTGTCTAAATATCAATAATAATACCGTCTCCAGAAACACCACCCGAGTGACGTTTTTCAAGCAGCAATAATATATTCCGTATCCACTGCTGTAGTGTATACGTTGACCTTGCAGGCATTGTTTGCCCAGTCTTTAACCAAGTGCCACCTAGCTGTGTGAGCTTTTTCACATTCCGTGTCCAGAAACATCACCTGAGTGACGTAGTGTGATTTCTGCCCTTTACAGCACAAAACGCAGCGCTGTGTCAACAATGGATTTTTCAGATACATTTTTGCCCTTGATCCCCCTCTGGCATGCCACTGTCCAGGTCGTTGCACCCTTTAAACAACTTTAAAATAATTTTTTCTGGCCAGAAATGTCTTTTCTAGCTTTTAAAATTCGCCTTCCCATTGAAGTCTATGGGGTTCGCGACGTTCGCGAACTATTCGCATGTTTTGTCGCAAGTTCGCGAATATGTTCGCGAACATTTTTTCCGCCATTCGCTACATCCCTAGCATTAGGTACCTAAACATCCTAAACATGAATCCCAGGGGCCCACTCAACAGTTTGATGCCCATTGTGCATAGGATAACCAAATATATGGAGTTTAGAGAGCTCAGTATGAAGTTAACGCATACTAATTGTCCCGGAAGTCAATTCAGCTACTAATAATCAACACATTTACTACATTTTCTTTGGGGTAAAAACACAAAAATATGCATTGACCCCCTAAAGCCATATATTTTTTGGAAAGTACACATCCAGCTGATTCCAAAATGAGTAACCATGCCTTTCTACTAAAAAGTACAGAGTCGCAATGCTTTCCAAAATTTGTCAGTTTTGAAGAAATACCGGAAAATCGTCCAATTTCTAATATTTATCTCCCACATACCGTAGTTACCAAAAAAACATTCTGAACACCTTGATACCTAATATGCATATATTTACCAATCTGGCATACAGAGTCACCTAAATGAAAATATCCATATAAATTTTCATTGCTGACATTCTGGCATTTCACCCCATTATATACCCCACATGGTGTAATGTACAAACAAAAACATCCTAAATATAAATGCCAAGCTTCTACTGAACATTGTAATGCCCAATATGGATAGATTTACCAAATTAGATTTACCAAATTAGGTGGCGTACAGAGGCATCCAAATAAAAATAGTGTGACACTGGCTACAGCTGTATAAGCACCTGGGGGTAAATTTATCAAAGAGTGAAGTTCCGCCACTAGAGTGAAATTCTGCAGCTCTCAATTCATTTCTATGGGATTTTGAAAGGCGTATTTATCAATGGGTGAAAGTGAAAGTTCACCCTTTGATAAAAGAAAATGAATGGATAGTGGTGGAATTTCGCTCTAGTGGCGGAACTTCACTATTAACTTCACTCTTTGATAAATGTACCCCTTAGTGTGTGAAACTTAAAGAACATGTATAAGGTGTTGTGTAAAATGTTACTGATATGATATATATATATATATATATATATATATATATATATATATATAGTGATAGGATGCGTGGCACTCTGCTTCTCAACTTCACCCAGTTGCACGGTTAAGGTTTCACATATATATTCTCAAAATGAACCAGCAACATTTTTTGATTTTTGAACACATCCATCTGATCTCAAGACAGCAACATGTATAAACCATACACCACCGATGAAGTGGATAAGAGCTTGTTTATGGAAACCTTCCAGTATACGTTCGGTGAGTTGGGAGTTAAGGAAGTCTATCATGAACTGTTACGTTTACGTAAAAAAGAAACTGAATTACAGCTACATGGTGTCTCACTCTCCGAGTACTATAGAGAAAGGAGAATCCCACGGGGCTTCCCAGTGAATAACATACCAACTTTTGGCAGGAACAGTGTGGACTTCTGTAACAGATGGTGCGCTGCACTAGATAGCTGTTCCTATGAACTAATGCTTCTAGTGATTGATGAAACAGGAAGAGAATTGAAGTCCATCAGGGGAGAGATAATGCAATTTGAAAGCAATAACATGGACACACTTAAGAGTGACAAGGAGACGGACTGGATGAGAAAACTACAGGAACAGATATCGCAATATAGAAGTGAAATACTTGCATTTAAACGCTCCAAGTTTTTTCGTGTGCAGCGGGATTACAAAGACAAGTACGTCTACTGTTGACGCCACAGAGGTAGATCAGGAGGACCAAGATGCAGGATGATGATGTCACGCAAGGCACACAGACCGCTGGGTTACGTATCGAGCAGTGGGGAATCGGAAGAGGAGGTAGATGCTGCCGCACGCTCGCAGAAGGGTTTTTTAGGCAACAAGCAAGCCACGGAAATGGTAGACAGGCCAGACCCAGACGTGGTGGCAGAAAGCACCACAAGAGGCAAAGTACGTGGGAGACCCCCACGACGGGGAGCAAAGGCCAATTAGAGCAAGCAGTGATTAACCTCTACCATTGAATTATTGTATCAAATGAGGTATATGAAGTATTTACTGGTGACCAGTTTATTGATTGCAATGCAGTGTGTAATTTTCATGCTTTAAAAAATATTAGAAGGAACATTGTATTGGAAGTCAGCTTTCTTTAAGCCAATACTCTAATTCTTACAATGCAGCACATTCACTTTAAGTAACAGATCTAAGAAGAAGAAGTTAAGGCATATTTGGAGTATTTATTCAGGGTTGAATTTTAGTGTTTTTAGAGGTACTTGAAACTACAATTAAACTCGATTCCTCTAAAACTATGAATACCATGAAAGTTTGAAAGATTCTAATGTAAAAAGTTTAAACGAAAAAAAAGTTGAACGCCACGCAAACCCAGAAGCGGCATTCGGGAGCGGCAACGAGGAGAACCAGGCAGCGAGCGTCCCCGATGTGAGCATGGTGGGCGTGCCCACCACCCTATTAGACCACCAGATATTCTTACACTAACCTTACCACCTACCATATGAAGATGTACCCAACTAATTTGATAAAACTTGCACACTGTATGCATACTGGATTCTTCAGAAAATACCTTGTTCTAGGAATTAAAAAAGGGTATCCTTGTTGTGTAAGGCAGGTGGAAAGCACAAGGTATTCCACCAGCTGTGTCCAGCCTGTGCTGCTGAATGGTGAGCAAGTTAGAGGAACAACCAGAAGATGCCATATGTGTCTCACCTCCAACCCTGTAGATCTTGAACACTTGCAATGTAATAGAAATGTATAGAATACTTTAAATGCTGTCTTTCTTTAGATGTTAATAGTAGTTAAGACATACAATAGGATAGAAGCGAGTACACCAATATTTCAAAGGGGAATTACATCTCTTAAATTAAAATATTGTATTTTAAAGGAACAGTAACAACAAAAACTGAAAGTGTTTTGAAGTAATGAAAATATCATGTAGTGTTGCCCTGCACTGGTAAAACTGATCTGTTTGCTTCAGAAACACTACTATAGTTCATATAAACAAGCTGCTGAGTAGCAATGGCGGAAATTGAAAAACAGCTATAAATAATGGATAACAGATAACATTATGTTCTACAGAGCTTAACTGCTATCTGCTGTGTAACTTGAGCCTTTTCTCCTTTGAATGGCTGCCCCCATTGCTACACAGCAGCTTATTTATATAAACAATAGTAGTGTTTCTGAAGCAAACACAGCAGTTTTATTAGTGCAGGGCTACACTGCATTATATTTTTATTTCTTCAAAACAATTACATTTTTTGATGTTACTGGTCCTTTAAGTTTTACTATGCAAACAATTTGTAGCATTCACAAAAGCAAGCAGTGCTGAATTCACTACAGGGCTCAACACATGTACCAGGGTGTAAAGTACAAAAAAACAGGGTACCTGCTTAGTACTTTCCCAATTTTCTTGTACATAAGGTCCTTAGTTTATGTGCCAGTAAACAGACCCTTAGAATGTACGAGTGTGATAACTTACATCACCACCTATTAAAAGAAAATTCAAATATTTGGTCTTTAATACCAATCTTCGCCTGAGGAAGGAGACAGGGGCCACTGAAATGTGCCACACACTGTTTGCACAGTATAAAACACAGTATAAATTACATATAAATTAAACTTTTTTAATGTAAGGGATGTGTTTTGTAATACAATATTGTTGTAATATTGGAATATTGGTTGCTTCTATTCTATTGCAATACCAATAGCATCTTCAGAAAGACAGCATTTAAACTCTTCCATGAAGTTCTATTAAATTGCAAGTCTTAAAGATCCTTGGCTCTTTTCAGTTTAGACTCTGGTTTTATGCTTTGCTTTGATTTTATTCTGCTTCTTTAGTATCTGGCACACAGCTTGCTCATTATCATGCAGAGTTAATTTGATTTTGCATAAAAATATTTTGATACTGATGCATATCAGTTTAAAAAGGTTATTTCATAATAATGCTACTTATACTGTCCCGAGGTGGCCTACCATGATCTGATTTTTATGAAAGCTGCCATGGTTATTCTGGACAGTACTGCTGGAAACCATTTAAAGGGCACCTATCACAGCCAAAATCAAACACATATTAACAATCTGACCAGTACAACATAAACACGTTTAATCAAACTACATATATATTTTTTTGAAAAAAACTGCAGGTTTTAAAAAATCCCTTACTTTGTCAAATGGGTTCTTTCACTGAGGCAGGCCATACTGAGACTATAACAGAGACTATAATATGCAAATTTCAGAAACATGCTCAGATTGTAACACTGCTTTGAGTATTCTATCCAGAATGCCTTGTTTTAGCAAACTCCTCCACTAGAAGTATCAGGAGATTTCCCTATCTTGTCCCCTGCTGGTGACGTCATTATGCAAATGAAGGGCACACACCAACTTCCAGCAGGTGGCAGTACTACTGTACAGCACAGAGATTTTGCTGATTTGAAAATAGCTTAGAAGGGTTGATAAGCAACAAGGAATTTTAACTGAGCATGTGCGGAGATTTCAGAGCTGCAGTTGGCTGGGAAGATATAGGTAGGAGGAGCCAGTGAAATCTAAGATGCCTGCCTCAACTGGAACTGCAGTAGAGATAGGGGAGATCTCGCAGAAGGTATAGTGAGCTGATGATTTACATTATACAAACAATTCTAACTTTTAAAAATCGTATTTCTTGAACTTTTACATAGTGTATTTACTTAAGAAATTATTTTAGTTATGATTGGTGCCCTTTAAGATGGACAAATGTACTTTTAGATGAATAAACACTGGAATTGAGCTTCTACTTCCCCAGCTGTTGCTAGGTGGCCAGTTTCCCGAAGAACAAAGAAGGCTGCAGAAATCTGTGATATAAAAATCTAATTTGCTCTTGGCAAAGCATTCAGAATCACTGCCCTGCTACTAAGAATAAATGCCACATGATCAAACTCTTTTGTGAAATATTTGTATTGACACCCTGCCAATCTTTATAATGGCAAGTTTTGTCTCTGGTAATATATATTGTTGCTTCTATCTCTTACTTTTTTAAATAGGGATTCTTCAATTATGAGGATGAACAATAAAATAAGTAGCAAAGAATGAAGATATACGGGGGAATGTAATTAAATGAGAAATGGATTTCAGTGCAGAAGTCTGCTGGAGTAGCACTATTAACTGATGCGTTTTGAAAAAAACATGTTTTCCCGATGACAGTATCCCTTTAATAAACTCCTGGGTTGCTTTGGCTGTATGTTTTGGGTCATTGTCCATCTGTATTATGAAATGCTTCCCAATCAATTTGACTGCATTTAGCTGGATTTCAGCAGAGAGTGTCTCTGAACACCTCAGAATTCACTCGGCTGCTTCTGTCCTGTGTCACATCATCGATAAACTATATTACCACTGGCAGCCATGCATGCCCAAGCCATCACACTCTGCCATGTTTTATCAATGATGTGGTATGCTTTGGATCATGAGCTGTTCCACTCCTTCTCCGTGCTTTTTTATTGCCATCATTCTGGTAGAGGTTGATCTTGGTTTCATCTGTCCAAAGAATGTTTTTCCAGAACTGTGCTGGCTTTTTTAGATGTTTTTTTAGCAAAGTCCAGTCAAAGTCAAAGTTGTCAGGACTGCCAGAATTACCCGACGGCGCTGTTTACATTGTCGGCGGTCAGTGAAGATCCAAGATGGCGGCACCCATGCTGAACACATGGCTGCAGCGTCACAGCATGATGATGTCATCACTGATGCCGGGATCTCGTCATAAAACACTGTGATGGCGCCCAAGAATAGGATTTGCTGCCATTGATCCTGGGTTCCTGTTTGTGTTTCCTGATTCCTGCTCCCAGCCTGATTCCAGCCTGTTTCCAGCTCCCAGCCTGATTCCTGCTCCCAGTCTGTTTCTAGCTCCCAGCTTGTTCCTGCTCCTGCCTTGGTTCTGACCCCCTGCCTGAACTCTTGATATTTGATTCTGATCTGCCTGCCCTTGTTAACTCGTGCCTGTGACCATTACTACTGATTCTGCTTAACCCTTCGGATACCGCGACCTTGCTCCCTCAAGAGGGCTTCCTCCTTCATCCTGACTACCTCCCTGGAGGGAGCTCCCGGCTCCCTGACATTATTCTTGGGCCATGGATCCCACTGAGGAAGCTCAGCCAGATTTCGGCAGGGCCTTTCGAGGTCTGCATACTCGCATGGAGGCGTACGAAGCTCGGCATAATTTTGTCAGACACACGCTGGAGGCGATTTTGGAAAAGTTATCCATGCTGACGCAGACTATTCCAACGCCGACAACGCCCACGCCAGTTGCTGCCGACATGGCAACACAGTCCTCCACTTCTGGTCCACGTATTCCCGGAGACGTACGGCTGGACTTTGTCTCTATTGTGGTGGTCAATCCCACTTTGCCAACTCTTGTCCTGTGAAGCCTCCGAGTTCCCCTCTTCAAGGTGACCCGGGAAAGTCTCATGTGAGGGATGTTGTTCCCAAATGTCAAGAGAACTCTCAGGTTTCTTCTGCCTTTACAGATCCATCTGGCCACTAAGACCATTGTTGGCTCAGCATTAGTGATGGGCGATTTTGCGGCGAATTTGCGCGATTCACCGCCAACGAATAAATTTGCGAAACGCCGCATTTTCGAAAAAAGGGACACCAGCGTCAAAAACGGGCGCCGGCGTCAAAAACGGGCGCCGGCGTCAAAAACGAATTACCTGTGCAGGTTGGGACTTTACACAAAGAAAAGTTATCGTTCCTGATTATTTCCTGTCCTTCTGTTCTTGTCGTCTTGGGGCTTCCCTGGTTACGCCTGCATAACCCTATCATTGATTGGTCCTCGGGGCAGGTTTTCCGTTGGAGTCCATGCTGCCAACAGCACTGCCTTCCTGCTGAACCCATCCAGAGGGTGAATATTTCTACGTCAGATTTGAAGACGCTTCCCTCCTTCTACAAGGAATTCTCTGATGTCTTTTGTAAAAAGTCTGCAGAATTTCTCCCTCCTCATCGTCACTACGATTGTCCAGTTGATTTCCTGCCTGGAACCATGCCTCCTAGAGGTCGCACTTATCCTCTCTCCCCAGCAGAGACCGCTGCCGTGAAGGAATATATCCAAGAAAATCTCCAGCGGGGGTTTATTCGCCCTTCTACTTTCCCTGCAGGGGCTGGATTCTTCTTCGTGGAGAAAAAGGATGGAGGCTTACGTCCTTGTATTGACTACTGGGGTCTTAATAAAATCACTGTTAAGAACCGGTATCCTTTGCCTCTGATTGCAGAACTTTTTGATCAACTGAAGGGGGCTAAAATCTTCACTAAGTTGGATCTCTGTGGTGCGTATAACCTCATCCGTGAAGGTGACGAATGGAAGACAGCATTCAACACTCGTGATGGGCACTACGAATACCTCGTGATGCCCTTTGGTCTCTGCAATGCCCCCGCAGTCTTCCAAGAATTTGTGAACGACATTTTCCTGGATCTCTTGGGAAAGTTTGTGGTCGTGTACCTTGATGACATCATGATTTTCTCCAAGGACCTAGCAAGCCATTGCTCCCAGGTGAAGGAAGTACTCTCTCGTTTGAGGAAGAACTCCCTCTTTGCCAAGCTGGAGAAATGCATGTTTGAAGTGTCCAAGATTCCTTTTCTGGGTTATATTATCTCCCCAGAGGGTTTCGAGATGGATCCTGTGAAAGTGTCTGCAATCCAAGAGTGGCCCCTACCGCTGAGCACCAAGGCAATCCAGAGATTCATTGGTTTTGCCAATTACTACCGGAAATTCATTAAGGGGGTAAACCCAGCTCATGGCCCCCGCCTGCTATTGAAGCTTTTCAATCCTTGAAGGATGCCTTCACTTCTGCTTCGGTTCTCCGCCATCCTGATCCGGAGTTACCTTTCTTCATCGAGGTGGATGCTTCTGAAGTTGGAGCTATCCTGTCCCAAATACATCCCTCTGATGGAAAGTTGCACCCATGTGCGCATTTCTCTAAGAAGTTCTCTCCTGCCGAACAAAATTATGATGTAGGAAATCGAGAACTCCTGGCTGTCAAGCTTGCCTTAGAAGAGTGGCGTCACCTCCTTGAAGGTTCCTCGATCCCAGTCACGATCTACACAGATCATAAGAATCTTGAATTCATTCAATCTCTCAAGAGGCTGAATCCCAGACAAGCAAGGTGGGCTCTCTTCTTCTCTCGATTTAACTTTTTCTTGACTTATCGCCCTGGCTCCAAGAATCGGAAAGCCGATGCTCTGTCTCGAAGTTTCACTCCGGTGGATCGTACTCCTGAGAGACAAGAGCCAATTATTCCTCCTGTCAAGATCATCGCTTCTTTGTACCCTCAATTTGCTGATCAAATTCTGGCTGGTCAATCTTCTGCCCCTCCTGATACTCCCATCGGAATGGCATTCGTACCTCCTGAACTTCGTCTGCCTATCCTGCAACAGACTCATAGTTCCAAGCAAGCGGGACATCCTGGTCCTGCTAAGACTCTAGAACTTTTACGGCGTCTAGTCTGGTGGCCGACTATTCGTAAAGATGTCAAAGACTTTGTTGCTGCTTGTACCGTTTGTGCCACTTCCAAGCCTAGCCATTCTCGCCCTAGTGGGTTACTACAGCCATTGCCTGTCCCCTCTCGTCCTTGGACGCATTTGGCAATGGACTTCATAGTCGAACTTCCTCCCTCCAGTGGGAACACCGTGATCTGGGTCGTCATAGATCGTTTTAGCAAGATGGCCCACTTCATTCCTTTACCGAAGCTTCTGCAGTGGAGTTGTCGCAGTTGTTTATTTGTTTATTCAATTCATTTTCCACCTGCATGGCTTCCCGGCGGAGATTGTCTCTGACAGAGGTTCCCAGTTCACTGCGAAGTTTTGGCATTCCTTATGCAAGGTCTTGGGTATTGCTCTCCAGTTCTCCTCTGCCTATCATCCCCAAACGAATGGGGCAGCGGAGCGAGTGAATCAAGCCTTAGATCAATTTCTGAGAAATCATGTCTCCCTCTGCCAAGATGATTGGTCTGACCTTCTCCCATGGGCGGAATTTGCCCATAACAACGCATGTCATTCATCCACTGAAAAGATCTCCATTCATGTATGTGTATGGCCAACATCCCCAAGCCTTTCCGCAAGACTTTGTTTTGTCTGATGTCCCAGCCGCTGATGACCATGCGGCCCATATGTCCGCTATTTGGGCTCCAACCTAATCGGAGACGTAGGTCCTCTCCTCTCTTCAAGGTTGGTGATAAAGTTTGGCTTTCTTCCCGAAACATTCATCTGAAGGTGCCATCTCCCAAGTTGGGTCCAAAGTTTGTGGGTCCATTTCCCATCTTGGAGATTATCAATCCTGTGGCTGTCAGACTTCAGCTTCCCCCTGAGATGTGAATCCCCAACGTGTTTCATGTCTCCTTGGTGAAACCCGCTACCTCCAATGCTTTTCTGTTGACCAGTCTCCCCCTCCTACTACCTCTGTGGATGGTCAACAAGAATATGAGGTGGAAAAGATCCTTGACTCCAGAATCTCCAGGGGTTCTCTTCAGTACCTAATCAAGTGGAAGGTCTTTGGCCCTGCAGAATGCTCCTGGGAAGGACACTCTGATGTTCATGCTCCTTGTCTTGTGAGGGATTTCCACACTAAGTTTCCCCAAAAGCCTTGTCCTGGTGGTCCAGTGGCCCCCCGTGGGGGAGGGGGTACTGTCAGGACTGCCAGAATTACCCAACGACACTGTTTACATTCTCGGCGGTCAGTGAAGATCCAAGATGCCGGCACCCACGCTGAACACATGGCTGCAGCGTCGCAGCATGATGATGTCATCACTGGTGCCGGGATCTCGTCATAAAAGGGCGCCCAAAACACTGTGATGGCGCCCAAGAATAGGATTTGCTGCCATTGATCCTGGGTTCCTGTTTGTGTTTCCTGATTCCTGCTCCCAGCCTGATTCCAGCCTGTTTCCAGCTCCCAGCCTGATTCCTGCTCCCAGTCTGTTTCTAGCTCCCAGCTTGTTCCTGCTCCTGCCTTGGTTCTGACCCCCTGCCTGAACTCTTGATATTTGATTCTGATCTGCCTGCCCTCGTTAACTCCTGCCTGTGACCACTACTACTGATTCTGCTTAACCCTTCGGATACCGCGACCTTGCTCCCTCAAGAGGGCTTCCTCCTTGATCCTGACTACCTCCCTGGAGGGAGCTCCCGGCTCCCTGACAAAAGTCCAGTCTAGCCTTTCTATTTTTGATGCTTATGATTGGCTTGCACCTTGCAGTGCACCTTCTGTATTTACTTTCATGCAGTCTTCTCTTTATAGTAGACTTGGATATCGATATGCCTACCTACTGGAGAGTGTTGTTTAATTGTTTAACTGTTTTGAAGGGGTTTCTCTTCACCATGGAAATGATTCTGCGATCATCCACCACTGTTGTCTTCCCTGGACATCCAGGTCTTTTTGCATTGTGGAGTTTACCAGTGCTTGGTTGCTTGCTTTCTTTCTTTCTTTCTTTCTTTCTTTCTTTCTTTCTTTCTTTCTTTCTTTCTTTCTTTCTTTCTTTCTCAGGATGTACCAACTCCTAATATTGTAGCAATTTCTTGGGTGGGTTTTTTCTGTTTTTGCAGCTTAAGGATGGCTTGTTTCACCTGCATGGAGAGCTTCTTTGACCGCATGTTGCCTGTTCACAGCAAAATCTTCCACACACAAGCAACACCCCCTCCTCAAATCAACTCCAGGGCTTTTAATTTTTAGGTAATATTTACCCTTTTTGAGATTTGGGCTAAAGTGACAAACTGATCATTTTGCTAAAAACATTGATCATAACATTATTTAATTTTAAACAATCAAACAAAATAATACACATGGGAGAGTGCCACAGACTGAAGCTTGGCAATTCTTTGCTAATGCATAGGAAAATATTTCTTGATTGGAAGGTAAGTAGCTGATCCACTTCAGTAGCCTGGCGCCCACCACATTTCACATGCATGACATTATTATCCTATTGAGGACAGAGCATCTTATGTGAGCCATAATTTATTTAAGCAATGTCCAAAACAAGGTAAGTAGTGGGAGCACTCACCGATCACTGGCTCAGCTTGTGCTGCACATCCGACCGAGGTCCCATCGGTGAAAGTATAATATCCAATTCATGCGTAGATGGAGCACCAAGATGGCCAAAAATCGATTAAAAACTTAGATTTTTATTTCATCATATTAAAACAATCGACAAACAGCATGCCCTTGTAATCCCCTGGGTCATGTGCTCAACGCGTTTCGTGACAGCTCGTCACTTCCTCAGGAGCTCCTGAGGAAGTGACGAGCTGTCACGAAACGCCATCTTGGTGCTCCATCTACGCATGAATTGGATAATTTATTTAAGGAAACTCAGAATCAGAGACTGACGGTGATCTAATTGATTTTTGCATCCTTTCTGCTAGAAGAACTGATTCAACTGAATTATAGATTGTTCCTATAAAATGCAGGACACAGTGTGGCTTCTGTATTGTGTGACTTACTGTTATTTTCTCCTGCATCTATAAAGCCTTCCTTTCTGCACATAAAATTGGTTTATAACAAGGATAAATAATCACTGATTACCCCTCAATGTTATGTTCTTATCTTCCTGTTTGTTATTATGATATTGATAAAACACTGTGGAACTGATTATCAGGGTTATTCAGAGACTGATGGGAAGGAATCAGAAAATAGAAGGGAAGGAATCAGAAATAGAATAGAAATCCTTTTTCCTTTTATAGTCTTTCTATTGATTTTTCCATACATTGAACTGCACTGGGTGTCATTGTAACTTACAAAACATTTATTACCACATTCAGCATAACATTCTCACATGCTACGGCATTCCATCCTGGGAGAAGATGACTTTTTAGATGGGGGTTAATATTTACCTTTATTCTAATGTTGCATAAGGTAGAATACATTTTCACTGTATGTAAGTGAAGGGAATGAATCAGAATCAAAAGTCCAGGCAGGGGTCAAAGTCCAGAAATAACAATAATAAAGCACCCAGGAACACTAGCAAACAGTTCCTATACTTGGGCAATTTTGGCGCCATTGGTGACATCACTGCATCAGCGTCAATGCATCAGCGTCTGTGCCGACGTTGTCGCGCTGACGCCAATGCGCTGGGGCCGCTGCCCACGTGGAGGGGAAGGCTTTCGTGACAGCTAGTAAATTGTGTCTTGCTTCCAGTTTTTATGCTCTCAGTGCCATATGAATAGTTCATGCTCCGGGAGATTTGGGTCACTGGTTATGGTTTTAAGTAATTTCTTGTATCTGGCCTGTTCTCTCATGGATTGAAGTAAGCCGATGCACGAATAAATATCATTTATCACAGAACAGAGTGCTGCTGCAGTTACTTCAATCCATGTGTGAGAACCTTTTGCAGAGAGGAGACAGCGTGCACCTGTGACTTCAAACAGTGATTGGTGTGAGTGTGGCTCTTTATCTTTGAATTGTATGGCCTGTTCTCTCATATTCCCGCGATTAAGTCCATTCGTTGAGAATAATGTCATTTTCTTGCGGCTTTTACAATATCAATAAACAACAAGACATTTAGGCAGATTTGTTGCCTGCGGTAGAGCTGCTTTTTTACATAGATGACAAATCTCCCAGTGTGTTATTGCATACCTCCCAAATGTCCCATTTTTTGTGGGACAGTCCTGATTTTGACAGCTGAACCCTCAGTCCCAAATTTTTACTGAAAGGTTTCTCTTTAATCTCCTGCACTGAACAGCCAGAAAAAGATACAAAAGGGCAAATTCACTAAAGGCAAAGTTTTGCCTGTAAATGTTCTGGCACACTTTGCTTCACTTCGTCAAATTCGCTACCACTACACTAATTCACTATAATGCTTATATGCGTCTTTGCAGCCGAAAGCTTTGCTAGCCTAAATTCATCAGGGAGCATTTCATAGTGAACTTTCCCTAAGCACAATTAGACATGGTGTTTTTACGAATGTTTGGTACTGCTCGCAATGTAAAATCATTCGCTGGCTAATATTACATCACTCAGTATCGCTGAGCAAAATGTTGCGTTAACACCTGCTGTGGAGTTTCGTGAAATATTTTGTCACTAATTTTTTTACATATACTGCGCATTTCACAAAAGCCATTTGTTCATAAACATTGTGAGGAAGTTGTTGAGGTCTGTAATCGGTCAAAAAGTACGCAAACATGGTCTCTAACGAAACAAATTACATTCCCTCATTTATTTGCTAAGCTGTTACAATAACTATTGGTGGTAGATTCCATATGGCTTTTTGCTGGGCTTTTTGTAAAAGTGCTTTTGTTCCTTGTATCATAGGCAGCAGAAGATGGTTTCAGCTGGGGGGGCCAGGACGAGGAGCAATGGAGGCGCGCGTAGCGCGCCACAATTTTTGGCCACGCCCCCTTTTAGTCACTCCCCTTTGATTCCACCCACTTTCCCGTGTGTTTTCACTGAATTTTCAGGGAATTTCAATTTTAATTTCACATTTCAGGAAATTTCATGTATAAATACCCCCAGATTGAATGGCACAGTGGAAATTTAATGTGACCTGTGGCATAGACCCTACCCCTCACAAATGACACACATAGGCCTTTAAGGACTAACAGCTTGTGTGCCCATCACTGTGGCACTGAAAGAGTAAACAGCAGTAGGGCAGCAAAACATCAAAATGCATGCCTAGCAATCCTATGAGCAGCAATGAGGAAGCAGCAACTTCCCAGCAGGGAAGGCAGGGCCAGTCTTAACAACTGCGGGGCCCAATTGGAACCATTTTGGTGGGGCCCCCTAAATGGAGTTTTGCCATCTGGCACAGGGTTCCTGTCCCATGATAATTACTCACTACATTTCACTAATTTATTTCTAGAGTTCAACTGCATACAAAACGCAGGAATTTATTTTCACAGTATATGTGCATTTTTAAAGATTTACCCTCAAACCTTCCTGTTGTATGGTAAATAGTACAGGGGAATACGTATGCTGGCATGGTTTTCTGTTATCTCTCTGTACAGACTATGAGCAAACTTAGGGGGCTGTTCCTGCTGAATTGTGCTTAGTACAGGGAATACCTATGCTGCCATAGTTTTATGGGATCTCTCTATACAGACTATGAGCAAACTTAGGGACTGTTCCTGCTGAATTGTGCTTAGTACAGGGAATACCTATGCTGCCATAGTTTTATGGGATCTCTCTGTACAGACTATGAGCAAACTTAGGGGACTGTTCCTGCTGAATTGTGCCTTTGACCATGTCCACTATAGGAAAAATATTGAATATATAGATAGCTAAACGTTTCTTTTTAATAATGCAATTTATTTTATAAAAGCCAAAAGACACATTTGCAATTCGATGTATAATACCCCAGAACTTAAAGGATGAATTCCATAAATAAAAATCCCCAGAAACGGCACAAATGCAATTTTTGCTAACAAGGAAACACCAGATCCTCTCTCTCAGCAATCAGCGTGTAAGCGCAGGATCAGCCTATTTGCGCCTAAACGTTTTGGCGACATTATGCAAATAGGCTGAACGCGATTGGCCAGTTTTAGTCATGAGAGCTTTCGGCTTCTTCAGCCCCAAAATAAATGATAATGGCGTCGGGTTTTGGCGCAAGTATTTTGAAAAAGGCTGCTTAAGCTGTTATAAGCAGAATTCTTAAAAAAAAAAAATACAGGAGAATTTTTTTTTTGGGGAGGCCGTGGCCCCTGTGGCCCCCCCCCCCGGTTCTGCTTCCTATGCCTTGTATTATGCTGTGATAGAAACTTTGAAACAGAAACTTTAATGCAGACAGGAGTCAATGTCCCTTCAGTTTATATTGTATACAGTACATAAATACATGCAAACTGCAAACCAGTGCTTAGCACCTGTAAGAATACAGTTTACTTAACACAATACTATACTAATAATACTGTTTTTGCTAGGGTTGCCATCTGTCCGGATTTCCCCCAGACAACCCGGTATCTCTTATAAGACAGCAATAATCTTAGTGAATATTAAACAGTTTGGCAATTATAAAATAGTAATCTTGTGGCTTAAAGGAACAGTTCAGTGTAAAAGTTAAAACTGGGTAAATAGATAGGCAGTGGAAATAGTGCTCTGTTCTGTTATATTAGACATCCAGTCATTCCAGCCTTTATACATTACATTTTTAAATAACAACTATTTTAGAAACATTTTTTATTTTGCACAGCCTATCTATTTCCCAGTTTTTATTTTTACAGTGAACAATTTCTTTAAATAATAACTGGCATTAACTTCTATGCACTGGTTCTGCAGGTGCAACTTTGAATCTGCTGTAGCTCACTGCAGGCAAGTTTTAGAGATAGTATAAAACGACTTTTGCCCATTTTCTCTCGTAAAGTTGGCAACCCTATGCTCACTTATGTTGTGCAAATGACAAAATCTGCAAGAAAGTAATATTTTATTTTTAGACTGGCTTAATACTGTTAAAAAAAAAAATACTATAGGTACGGGACCTGTTATCCAGAATGCTTGGGACCTTGGGTTTTCTGGATAATGGATCTTTCCGTAATTTGGATCTTCATACCTTAATTCTAAAAGAAAATCATTTAAAAATTAAATAAACCCAATAGGCTGGTTCTGCTTCCAATAAGGGTCAATTATATCTTAGTTTGGATCAAGTACATGATACTATTTTATTATTACAAAGAAAAAGGAAATCATTTGTATATATTTGAATAAAATTAAGTCTGTGGGAAACAGCCATTCTGCAATTCAGAGCTTTCTGGATAACAGATTTCTGGATAATGAATCCTATACCTGTATTAGATAAATGTCTTCATAAGCCATTCAATTTTAAATAGTTAATTTAGTTTGCTAGTATTGTTTACACCTGTACTTTTAGGGGCATATTTATCAACGGTCAAAGTTCGAAGTTCAAAAAACTTCGAACTTCGAATTCAAAAAGACCAACCGAATGGAGGTCAAAGTTTTTTGGGTTCAAAGTGGCCCGAATTCTGCCTACTTCGAATCGTACGATCGTACTTCAATCTACTACGATTCAAAGTTTTCAAAGTCGAAGTTTTAAAGAGACAGTACTTAAAAAAAATTTGATCTTCGAATTTCGAAGTTTTTTCAAATTCGAATTGAAGTTGGACTATTCCCTAGTCAAAGTACCCAAAAATTACTTTCGAAATTCGACGTTTTTTTACTTTGAAAATTCACTTTTTTGATAAATCTACCCCTTAATGTACATCTTCATTTATTTTAATTATTGTGAATACATACTGAACGTCACAAGGAAGCAACAAACTAGATCTTATTCATACAAGATTTGGTTATAACAACCTCAAATGTACCCACCAAAGTGAAGAAATACATTTTCTTAAAGGACGAAGTGGCTAACACTAGCAACAATCCTCCAGAGTTACCATCGCTTATTAACAGGCGCAGGCGTCAATTTGCTAGTGAAAGAGACCGTCGATAGAGTTCATTCGAACTCTATCGCCAGGCGTCTTTTCGCTTTGGTGAAAGGTCATTACTCACTTACATCATATCCTGTGTGCCAAAAATGCATTAAAGTTCAAAAAAACGCTGGCGACTTTTCCTTTTTTTAAAGCAGGATTGCCTGCAAAAGTCCTAACAAACTTTGTTGGGTAACCGGTTTTCTCCAGACATTATATAACATATGGAACATTCATTTTACAGTGGGCTCATGTGTAGGGCATTATATTAACTCTTGTCTTTATTATGGTTCCGTGGACATTTTTAATAAAAAGTGGTAACTTCAAGCATTTGCACCAACATTTATAATGAAGACCATAAAACTTTAAATCACCCGGCCTATGCAAATTGACCTAAACGCAAGATCACTAGATAATTTTCACTAGGCACAAACGAACGCCGGGGTGAGATTCAAGACATCAATATGATAGTCCGGTTAGTACAAAAAATCCTACATTAAAAAGATACTGATAATTTTAAAAATTGGCATGTCACTCAATTTCCCAAAGTTTAGATTTTTCTTAGATACACTTATTTTTGGAGAGACAGCCAACTAAATTCCCAGGCCCAACTTAGTCAGGACACTTAGGAAGTTTAGGGCTGCTGTGCTCTTGGGGAAATGTGCATCAACCTAAGGACAGATGTATGAAGCAGCATTAGTTCTAGTTTTAAAAAATGCTTTTTTCATATTCAGCATACTAGAATTGTTTTGCTCCCTATTCTGTCTGTTCAGCATAGTGTCAGTTCATTAAAACATTGTCCTGACTGTTAGGAAAGTGCAAATGGGCAAAAGGGAACTTCAGAACTTCTCTAGATTTCATTCCTCAGAAGGGCCTTGATTTTCAGCGCTACCAAAATGATCTACTTTGGAAGTATCCTTCTCAGGAAATTTGGTCCTGGGAATGACATACTAATAAAATAATTTACAAACAGCATTCAAATCCCTTTAAATATTTCTCATATGCTAGTAAGAGAGGATTCTTTTTAATATACCAGAAAAATAAAAAGCGACAAACATGTATACTGAATCTTCATTCCAAAGCATTGATATATAAAAACTGTAATTTTGTTTCTTTGCATCTTTATAGTCTATATAAACATTCTCACATGACACCAGGTAGTGGAAATCTAAAAATGAAAGGGAGAGAAAAGATCAACATGTCCAGTGTAGCAGTTTTGTACACACGCTTCTGAATTTAAGGTTCCCATGTCTCTGTTTTTGAAACTGTATGCACTTGCACAGAATAAATTAGTAAAAAGAAAAAGATTGTCTATTGATCTACTCTTTACTAAGTACTTTGTGCTTCTGCAACCTTTTTTTTAGCAGTTAGTCTGCAGGAGGACAGTACAAACTTTAAAGCTTTTAATGGTGATCTTATGCCTTCAAAAACAAGTTTTGGTCTTGGAGATCAATCCCCTATCATTGCTGCAGTGGGGGAGGATTATCCCATGAAAGCAATGTTTTGGTCAGGAGACAAGCAAGGACAAGTTCAAGCAAGAACTAAGACAGGCTCTTAATGAAATAACTTGATAACCAAGCACTGCAGCAAGGAGTTAGCACCCTTAAATAGTCCCAGAAGAGGTTGAGAACAGGGGCAGCATCAATGTGTATGCAATGCACACAGCTGGCTCAATACATACTAAGGCCAATAAGTCACCACAAGTTGAAGCAATGGAGACTGTGCAAACATGCATCAGGGAGTTGAGGCTGAATGCTACGTACTATATAAACATGCCTTCAGAAGTGCCAGTAAGGATTCTTACAATGCCCCCATAGCATTTAAACTGTGGATTCATGGTGCGCCCTGAATCATCATAAAATTTGTAATCCTCATGAGTTTAGGTTTGTAATCCTCGGTGGAAGTTAGTACAGTATCGCTCCTATAGCTTCTTTAGAAGCATCAACTTCTAAAATTAATCATTTTATAGGATCAGGATGATGAAGCATTTGAGCATTTGAAAAAGTAAAATGTTTTTTCAGGAATTTAAAA
This sequence comes from Xenopus laevis, assembly GCF_017654675.1. NCBI lineage: Eukaryota > Metazoa > Chordata > Amphibia > Anura > Pipidae > Xenopus > Xenopus laevis. The sequence continues at coordinate 64,009,812 of NC_054376.1, forward strand.
GCTGTTTCTGCTAGAGAAGTCCAACAGAACTTTTGATATGTCAGGAAAATATCGGTGTCAAATAATGGAAGTTCTGCTGTTTGTGAATTTTATTACATTTCCTCCATAAACAGTAATAAGGCTTTTAGAGGGAAATGTAGTAAAATTCGCAAAGAGCAAAACTTTGCAACTAAAAATTTTGCTCTCACATTGTAATATTCTTGCTTGGTTTTTATTGCATTGCTCTGGAGTTTCGCTACATATTTTGCTGCAGAAAATGCTTTGTGATTGCGAAATGTTATTACATACACTGCAAACGTTCGCAAAAGCAATTTGGTTTCAAACTTTGCGAGGAAGTCATTGAGGTCTTTAATCCGTCAAAAATAGAGCAAACATGGTCGCTAACGTTCGCAGAGGTGTTTGCGAATGTTTTTTGAGCTAACAAAATATATAACATTGTCCCATAAGGCTCTTCTTTGCACATATGTTGGTGGTAGTTGTATTGTACATCCCTAATAGTGTACAAAATGCTTTTCAGATGGTGGTAGTTTGCGATTACAGGTGAAAATTTGAGTTTTGAGAATATTGAAAACAAAATAAAAAAGTATATTGGGGCAAAGTGTTTATTTTCTGCCCAGGTATGGAAATGGTTTACCAGTTTGCTTGAATTTCTAAAATTAGAAGGTAATTTGCTTTCGGTTCGGTCCACAGTAAGACTTCTGAGGAAAGTGGAATATTCATATAAGTTATGGAAAGCGATTGATATTCCTGCAAAGACAATTTTGCTGAAGGGGAACAGAGCGACACAGAAAGAACCATCTTTAGTTGATTAAAATGACTCTAGATATGAAGTAACAGCAAGGGATTTCAAGACTTATCTCCATATAACGGCAGAGAATAACTTCACTGTGTGGAACGATAAAAAGATTGATTTATATATAAAAACGTTTCTGTGAAAGGATTACTTATATAAGCAAATATATGGTTCTATTTACATAGAATGCCATTGCTCAAACCCCAAGGATAATTATCTTTCTTTAATGTGACTTATTTAAAGCTCCTTAAATAATGAAAAAAGCAGCAATCTGAAACGTAGTAAAAGTATAATTTTCCAGCATATTTCTTATTTTGATTGCATTGTTTGAAATTGCCTGTACAAAACTTTGTGAACAGGATGCAAGTATGTGTTTGGCTACTTCCTGTGCTTTATCTTATGATGAACTGCAGGGCTGGTAAATGCATGATACTGGAACTGTTTTGTTTTAACAGGGTTTAACCTTGCCACTAAGAGGCACCCAACTACATTGAATCCTTTAGTTTATGACACACATCCAGTGTCAGACTGGCCCTCCTGGATACTAGGAAAACTCTTGGTTGGCCCAGGTGTCAGTGGGCCCTCGTGCTGCAACATTTTGTCTATTTCATGGTCATTCCCTATTTCTATGAGAATAAGAGGCTAAATAGATGGAATAACAGATTATCATATTATAATATGCAAAGAAAAGAGACTAGGAGAATAGAGGTTGAGTAAGGAGAGGAAGAATATTAGTATTGAGTGTGGGTACTATTCTGCAGGCTATGGTAAGGTAAAGCACAGTAACACTGAGCACCAGTTATGACATCATTTAACATGGAATTCCATTTCCATTTCCACATTTTGCTCTTCCTTTATAAATGTTCTGTGTAGTGGGTATTTTCTTAAAAATGAAGTAACCATGCCATTACCAGAGAGGCATGAAATTTGCATCTCTGAAAGGCATCCAAACCCTATTCATTTTCCAGTGCTGCAACTGCTTGGGGTTATCCCTTAAATAGCCCAGGGGTCCCAAATTCATGAATTAGTCCATGTTTAACAACCTGCCTGGAGTTGAACCAGGGACTTGTTTTTGTGTTGTTTGCATTAGCACTGGTCTATGTGAACAGACAGCTAAAGCCCTTGTTCACTCCTATGGCTATGCTTTGTAACTGCAAGTAAGCATGGCTTGTTTCACCTGTTGCCAATCTGGCCACAGGTGATCTGTGTATGTCATTAGTCTGGCTATAAAACCCCCTACACTGCACTGACTCATTGCCCAACATAGGTCTATTTCCTGATAGTTCTTGGGTGTGATTCTTCGTGTTATTGTCTGTTCCTGACATTTGCTTGTTTTTGACCTTGCTGTTTTGCTGCCTGAACCAACCCTTGCCCTTTTGATCACTCTTCTGGATCCTGACTTTATACCAGGTTACCAATTGGTTTTGACCCCGGCCTGTTTATCCTGACTATGCTCCTGGCTCTTGATTGTTAACTGCACTGTCTGGTTCGTACTATCAGAGCCTGTTTCACGACTTCACTCTCTTTTCCCTCTTCCTTCTGTATACGTTTCCTTGCCTGCCCAGAACTTTCCCCACGGTCCTTTCACATTAAGACCTGGCGGCATCTGAGTAGCGGAGGGCTCCTCCCAAAGCCAAAGGCAGCTGCTATAGTTGGAAGCATGAGCTGAGGCCAGGACCTTGGGGTTTGTTCTGGGTTTGGGATACCATATGTGACACCCTGCATATGAAAGAGCTTTCCATGGTTGTATGAGCTTTTTCCAATAACATATATATTTAGGTCTGGTGCTTCTGTAGGGGATCAGACAAATCCTTCCCCTGTTTTTCTGTCTGAGTTTATAGGACAGGTCTTTCTCATGTATCTGCCATGTGGGAGCAGCTACTACTTTCAAAGGGAAAAGTACCTTGGGGCAGGTAGCGCTACCTGGCAGGGACGCTTCGCCAATGAGACGAGTTGAGGCTGTCGCCTCAGGCGGCAGCGCCCCACTAGGTACCAGGGGCAGCAAAAATGCCGCTCATGATACTTTAAGAGCTGAATTTCCGGCTCTTCTAGCACAGAGAGCGCAGTTAGGCTCTCTGTGCTAGCGTTCTAGCCCTCTCTGCTGCCCTCGTGGACCCCCTCAGGCGCAAAAAGGTAAGGGAGGGGGGCGGCGGAAACTGCTGCTGCCTCAGGCGGTGGAGGGGCCAGGATCGCCCCTGCTGGGAATATAAGAGCTCTTGGGGAAGGGACATTGAACTGACCGCATTTATTCTACATTTATCAGCCTGGCATTAAGTGTGGGACTGTGGCATTGAGAGACTGTGCCAGGGGTTCATAGTCCACAAAGGGGTTCCCCAGAGTAAAGTGATATTGTGTGATTTACATTTACAGCTACTAAATACAGTTTTACATAAAGTTTTTACTGCACTGTAAATCCCAGTTCCCAGTACTTTTTATACGCAAAAGGAACTTAGAGGATATTAGTAGACAGTAGTGCTCATTTACCACTATGCATGCTAATGGGATCCTTGCACTGATGCATAAAAAGTGAGTTCTCTTGTGATGGTTGTGTGTACAGGGGCAAAGAGCCCTGTATGCGCAGAAGGGGTTTTGTATAAACCTTAGGCAAATCAACATTGAAATTCTTTTTTCAAAATTATTTGCATTTAATATCACACTTTATAGGAGATTCTAGTCTTAGGAGATATTAACCTAAACATTAACTTTTATTATCTTTTATTTATTTTATTGAGTAATGTTTATTATATTTATAGACCTTTTTATTTATTATCTTATAGACCTTTCTAATTCCTAGAGATAGTATTTCCAGTATTATTATTTGAATGTGATTTTCCTCAATATTGGCACCTCCAATCAGCTATAAACGCAGGGGCTGCATGACAGGGGATCCAAATGACCAGCAGCCAGATTACACTGGTTTATGTTTAAAGATTTGCAGAATCAGATGTAATTGTGATTGGGTGAGAAGGAATGAGTTAAGGCAAGGGGGGTAGAGAAATAGAAGAATGTGATGTCAGAGGAAGAAGCAGTTCACTTCCTTATCTTCTGAGCAGGTAGAAACATCCCATCTACCCTCCCCCTTATTTTGCACATTTTGTGAAATATCAGACGTTTCTCTTTTTTATGTTCTCTTATCTATTAATAAACAAATGTGGATGTTTTCCTGCATGCACTGTAATATTGTGGTTCGGTACTGTTATACAGTATAAACATGAGAGTCTGCATGGTATTATTCATGTTAAATGAATGTCAAATGCTTGATCCAGGGAATGTTTCCAATCACCATTGGGGTCAGGGAGGAATTTTTCCCTTTTGAGGAATAATTGCCACTGGCTTCAGTCTGGGATTTTTGCCTTCCTCTGGATCAAAACAGTGGATATTTATAATGTATTTTAAGTTCTATATTTCACAGCAGTGGTAGGACCTTGCCAGAGTACTGCACTGGTAAATTTAAAGAGGGAGAAAGGAGGTTCTATTCTGTGACTGCACAGTGGGTTAAATGATACAAACACTACTGCTTGTGCTAGGTGGCAGTCTGCTTGGATTTCTTATCATTGAGACAATGAGACAGATTGAGGGCCACCAGCTGGTAGCAGATTTTGGGACCATCCTCTCAGTAAAGGCAGCCTAATACTCATTGGTGGATATAATGACTTAGTGCTGATCTCAGGTGAGGAATGGCATAAAATAGTAGCGATCTCTTATGGAATTCTGGCTTTGAATATTGCCTTGGGGGTGAGGCTGGCAGGGTCCTTTTTATTTGATAAAATGTGAATAAATACTGTGGCCATTTTACTCCATTTCTGGCTCCTGGTTTTTCATTAAGGTATGTAACAATTGGGTTCAGTGGGATGGCTGAAAGCTAAGGGTCAATTGAGGAGTTCCCTTGTCAAGATATCGGTAACAGCGAGGGAACAACAGAGAGGAAAACTGACAGAGTTGGATAAAACAGACAGTTGCATGCCACTAACTGCATTCCTTTCAAGCTAATACACTTTGCTATTGCTGTGCATTCTATTACCATCTTAACAATTACTAAATGCATTTATTGATTTTGACTTGGCAATTTAATGATTTTGATTTACGTCCAGGTTGAAATCTTCTAATTAAATTATACTCCACTGGGAACTGACAGGGAGTTTAATACATATGTTTATTGTTCTGTATCCCTGTCTTAAACTAACAACCAATCATAGAAGGTCACAACTGCTCTGCCTCTCATGTGGCAAATGCATATTCATACCAGCTTAATTTATGGACAAATCAACATTCAAAATCGGATCTTCTGCTCTTATAGTTGTATGGCCTAATCTGTGTTTATCTTGACATTAGTAGTAGCAGGACCATTCAGGGGCATGGTGGCACTACAAAGATCACATATTAAACTGGATTACTGTCAGGTGACCCCAGTGGTGGCCAACCATTTGGGAGTTTTAACCTTGAAAGAAAGCAAGTACAAATGCGTTCCTGTGTAAAATGTTTAATGAAGAAGTAGAATCCTTAATGAATGAAAGTGAGTGTAGGACTGGCCAGACCAGGGATGACATTGATGTTGTTGGCTAGCTTTAATCTATTGCAATATATGAGCAAACAATACCTGTTTAATTTAAAGGGAAGGAGGGCATTTTGCACAATTAATGCACACAATGTATATCAAATATATGAACAAACAATCTCTGTTTTGTTTAAAGAGAAGGGGGGGCATTAATTAGTAGATTAATGCACAAAATGTGTATAAAAGTTAGCTAATTTGTTCTTGCTATTATATACAATAATTTTAATAATTAAAATTATGTACAGTGTTATATTTATCTGAAGAAAAAAAGCTGATACCTTTTGCAGCAATAACAACTTTTATTAATTTGGGGTAAGTATGTGCCAGCTTTGCACACTGCTAAAGAGAGATTTTAGCTTATTCTTCCACGCAGGTAATTTTGTACTTTAAAATAGTCCACTGAATTAACTGATTTACTTAGATCAGGGCTTTAATTGGGCAGTTTTAAGAGTTTCACCTTTTATTCACCTTGATTGAAGGTACTGTATAAGTCAACCATATTAAGAAAACTGGATAGACTAAATGGGAAGGTGTCCCACAAGAAACCTTTTTTCAAAAATAACTATGTAAAAGCTTATATGGACAGTGAACCAGCTGTGATGATGGAAAGGTTTTGTGACCAAGATTTTTTACCGGAAGTTCAAAATGCAACACATTTACTAAGCTCGAGTGAAGGATTCGAAGTAAAAAAACTTCGACTTTCGAAGGTTTTTTTTGGGTACTTCGACCATCGAATAGGCTTCTCTGACGACCAATCGATAGTCAAAGTACTGTCTCTTACTACATACTTTGCCACTTTAAACCTACCGAGCTACAATGTTAGCCTATGGGGACCTTCCCATTACTTTTCTAAGGGTTTTTTGATCAAAGGAAAATCCTTTGATCAATGGATTAAAATCCTTTGAATGGTTCGATTCGAAGGATTTAATCGTTCGGTTCGAAGGATTTAATTGTTCGATCGAAGTATTTGCAGTAAATCCTTCAACTTCGATATTCAAAGTCGAAGGATTTTACTTCGAGGGTAAATTAACCCTCGATATTCGACCCTTAGTAAATGTGCCCCCAAATATCTGACACAAATCTAGTGGCACTTAAACCTCAAATAATACCATAGCTACAATGAAATATGGTGGTAGTATGATCTTATGTAACTAATTTCATCAGAATTGACCTGAACTACCTGGTTTGTTGTCCTTATATTGGTTCATTCATAAATGGGCTTATGTAATAAATTGGTAAAGCTTGCTACTGGTCAAGGTACTAATAGCAACCAATCAGCAGAAAGCATTTGCTGGTCACCTGTTTAAAAGCAAGCTTTCTATTGGTTGCTGTGGGTTAGTGCTCCTAGCAAACATTGTACCTTTTATCACATATTACATATAGATAAAACTAAAAATATCTTGCTATAGTGTAGATGATTCAGATTAATTATTGCACTGCAAGTTATAGCTGACACCTTTCTTTTCTTGCACACTTTGTAATTTATTTTACTATTACCTCTAGAAGAGAACTAATAGCGTTGCCCATGTGAGTTATCAGGGAAGGCTATGAAGTTCTGAATATACATATGTTGAAGCACCATATCACTATCTGTTAAAACCACATCACTTCTGATTATTCTTTCTTAATACCCCCTCAAAGAAAATATTTATTTTGATTGTTAATTATTGTAAAGTCAATGTTTATATGGGAAAATAAGTTGCTCTTTCACAACATTAGATCACTGTATTCCGTAATGCACAGGGCTTATATACACATACAACAGTTCTGCATTATGAGGATTGAATCACTATAAAATGCCTTCTATGCTTTGTGTATTGTAGTTCTAAAGAGCACTCACAATTGCCACATTTCTTTGTGACAGAGGAGGTCACTTAAACAAAGGTTTGTGTAAATGGTAAGCTGTCTTATAAGTTTTTGGTTGATAACAGTTTCTGATAACTTGATGTGCGAATATATATTTATGAATCTTATCCTCACCGAATAATGATTGTTAGTCTTTAATGGTGGCCTTCAGGTGCACTTAGCAATGTATTATATGTGAGTGTTATGGGAATATATTTGAAAAATCATCATATTTGTATTGTTTCAGGTTCTCCCTGGATAACCTATTTCTTTGTCTGTTCATCTGAATGTCCTTGTTGGATAAAGGGCTAACAACAAAGAACAGATCTTTATTTCTAGTATATCTAGTGCACATGTTATTGCACAAGATGCATATGGATAACTGTGTTGCTCCTGTTATTGATTAATTCTTCTTTCCAGAGTGGAGGTTTGTATTGTGATTATATTTTATGATTTGGTATTTTGGTTTTATAGCTATGTCAGTTCTTTATTAAAGGTTGAACGATAATACATAAATCTATCACGTTTGTGTTACAATACATAATAAAATAGTTACGTTCCAACTCCAACCTGCAATTTATTTATCTCTCTACTTACAGACTAATACACATACTTGCATAGCCAGAAGGTTCGTAAGAAGTGAACAAAGAAGAATTAATAAAAGAAGTTGGCAGGAGGGGTATAGTGAACATAAAGTGTGGTGTAATATGATTGGTGCAGATAAGCTATGTCAGTGTTGGAAGCAAGCACTGTGGAAGCAAAAAAATAAAAAATAAATAATTGGGAAATAAGGCAGGGTGACTGTATAAAGGGCGTTGATTGTTTGACCCATCCTCTCATAAATGTAAACAACAGTACTGATTACCATGTTGGTTGTGCTTGAATGGCTGTATTTTAATGGGTTTAAGTTGCTTGTTATGTCATGGAAGGTTACTATATAGGTTATATATGTTCAGTGAAGCAACAAGAAAAGACATACTGCTTATGTATTCTTTTGGAAAAATACATCATATTGTCTTGTCTTCTTTACCAAAATGACTACTGTATAATGTTTTACTATACTGAGTTGCTCTTTCAATAGGCAGCAGACGTTATGTAAGGTAATGCTTAAACCATTCATGTGTAATATTTATTATTAATATTAAATTCAGTACCAGGATGTGAAGGAAGCATCAGTATAGCTATTGAAAAAAATAATGGGCCACATTCAATTCAGTGAGAAAAAGTTTTCTCATACTTTATCATGTGAAAACTTGTGGACGAGATTCATTTCAAGGAGAAAAATTTAGCTCTGTTTTTTTCTCAATAGATTTCAATAGAGTTTTCATGTGATAAACGGTTAGATACAGTAAGTTTATCTGAATTGAATTTCATCTCAGATTAAATCTTGCCAATGAGTTTTCATGTGTTAAACCTTTTGCTCACAGAATTGAATCTGGCTCAGTGTCTGAACAGACAACAATGTACAGAATTCCCTTCATTGAAGCACTTCCTTACTCTCCCTGAGCCTGATTGAAACCAGGAAAAATATAAGGTAAAACCATGTCCCAAGGACTAAGCAGTAAGATATATGATAGCAAAACTTTTAAAGAGCAATATGATAGTGAAACATGATCACAAAAGTTACTATTGCCTTAATGAAGAGAAAGTCTGCTATACACCTTGGAGGTTGTGGTCCATGGATGTTGGTCAGTAAGAGGGGACTAGTTTTGGATGCTAGGAAACAAAACATGTATCCAAGGTTCACAGCAAAGGATCATTGCAGTTGTGATACAGGGCTCTCTGGAGATACAGCCCATCAACCCTCCTCCAAGCACTTGTGGGGGGGCTGTTTTTACCACCCTGAGCCTTTGGGCCTCATTATTTCAAAATCGGAATAGGCAGATGGGAATCACACATATTACAAATTCATGTTTGCCTTCCCTTCAATAGTGCTTTATCTCCCATGTCCCTCTAAAACCACTGTATGGATCCTGGATCATTCTTATGTCTACTGGGCAGTGATATGTGCTTCTATTCATCTCTAAGGTAGAGATCCTCCCTGAATTCCTACAGTTGAATGGTATAACAGCTGGTCCAAATATTATAGTTGTACATGCAGGAGGAAATTATGTGAAGGCTGTCAGGAATGTGGACAATATATACGTAAAGCAGTACCTTGTTGTACCCATTGTTGTGCATGTACCCTTTGTTGTGCACGGTTGTCTGATCCAAAATAATTGACAGGTGCATATGGTGCTATGCCAGGTACCACCAATTCATTGACCACTGAAGGAAAAAGTTAAATATATCTATGTATCTATATATCTATATTATTTAGCATTTGTAAAGAATGTTGGAGGAGTAATGGTTAGACATAGGGAAATGGAGCATGGTTACCTTATATTTAATATGAATATACAAACAGATATTGAGGCACCACTGTCTTTGCTGGGGCATCAGTTTAGCTAGGCCCATCTGGATTTACAGTGGTAGGTTGTAGCAATTAGCCAGCAAGTGGTTTATTGGTGAGCTTATGGCTGAAAGCCAGCTGCAGCAGTTTTCCACGGAGACAATTATGTGCCGAGCACTTGTGCCATATGATATTATACAGGTATGGTAATAATTGCAAAAAAGGTGTGTCCGTCAATTTATCCACACATTTGTTTTTCCTTGTTTTTATTTCGATATGGTAGGATGGCTATAGCAGCTGGGGTCTGCACTTATCTGGCCATTGGGCAGTCAAGTCTGACAAGCAACCTCCCTCCAACCTTGGGGGTTGTGGGCCATTGCTACTAGGCATTGGGACTAATGTTGGCCCATTTTGGTTGCCAGATTATAAAACATTTATCTGAAGCTAACAATACAGGATACTTGCAGTTATAATACAGTGCTCTCTGGGGACACAACCCATCTTTACGACTTTGCAGTTTATAGCTAGGGGCCAGCTGCAGGAGGCTCCTGTTATACATGGAGACCATTTCTTACTGGGCACTTAACATCAGTTGGCATGAATATTTCAGTAAAGTTATAGCTGTTAATTTATCCACAAGTTTCTGGTTCCTTGTCATTATTTCTATGATGTGAGATGGCTACAGCAGCTAGGGTTCCTGCTCATCTGGCCATTGGGCAGTCAAGACTGATTTCTTTATTACCCATATGTATATCTATAGTTTTGTCAATGTTTAGTATCACCGATAATATTTTTACATTGTATATGTTTGTAGTCTTGTGGCTACGATATTATTTAATATTAGCAAAAATTAATAGATGTAAATAAGTCAGGGTGCATCTCTTTTTCACTTTTTCATTTTATATTAATTTCCTATTTTTGATGGTTTCTGAGATATTTGAATGTTTAAACTGCTTGCAGCAAGCTTTTCACTCAAGTTAGCAACTCAAGGAAATGCCTAGACAATAATGTTGCTGCCACAATGTGCCTTCAAAACAGCAATTGAGCCATGCCTGTTAATATCTCAGAAACAACATTAAAGCAGAGAATCATTGTAAGTTGCAAAAGTACTCAGAGGACCACTCTGAGTAAGTTTGTACCAATGATTTTTTTAAGGTAAAGATCCCTTTAAAAGAGGGCCTTACTGTTGTCCTGTTTCTTCATTTAGTTGCACACATTCACTTTTCTGTTCTATTCTATCTATATCAATATTTAAATTCTTTTTATTGGTCTTCATAACAGAGCACGAACTTGAGCCTGACCAGAGCTAGGCAGGCTGTATATTTGTAATACCCAATTGACAGTAAATCAGAATCTTATTACAATGGTTTATGGCAATATAGTCTATAAAGTTCTTAAACAGGAAGAGGACTGCTTCTAAGTCACAGATAATCTGTAAAATGACCCTGAAACTGATATTGTATTCTTTTTACTGGCTTATTTACTAGCATCTATAATGATATTTAAGGGATGATTAACTTAAATTAACTTTTAGTTTGTTATAGATGAACTTATGCTAAGCAATTTTTCAGTTGGTATTCATTATTTAGTTTGTATTATTTTTGTTCATTTTTAGCATTCATATTTTAGACTATGCTTTTAATACCTAGCTATTAGAGTCAATCGTTTTAACATACAACCTTGATTTAAAATGGTATTAGTATTTTACATTGTTTTTTGTGGTCCTACCAATTTATAATGCATTTCAAATGTTTTTGGGATTTTGTCCTGATGCTCCCAAAAATGTCTGTTTGTCCTCTGTGAATTATTTTATTTGTGAAATAAAGAAGTTGAAATACTAACCAGATGCATAATTTGCAATGGTTCTGTCTGTAAATAGTCAAGGCTAATTAGTCTTTAAATCACTTATTGCTTTAGGTTGTACATCAGACTGTCAGAATGGTTTTGCACAAGCCACTCATAGTGTAACATAAATGCTGCAATGCTAAACCCATGCCATTAACACAGTAAATATTGCTTCAGAGAGAAGAGAAAGAGAAATATACTTTGAGTATTTGAAGAATAAATTGAGAAATTAGTTGATGTGAGCCTTCCCCGTAAGTGAAATATTTCTTCTGCTACTTTATTGTAAGGAGAAAATGGAAATGTGTTACTAATAGCTAGTGTTCCATTTAACAGGTGGAGCTCACCATATCCAGGTAAACCATAGTGTGTTGTGATACAGATTAGGCATTTTAGTCGTGTGCCACAGTAGAGGTAATTTACAAAAACCCTGGACAAAGTGCAAGAACACTAAGGGGCACAAAAGCTGACATTGCTTTTGCCATTTTTATTTGCATGTCTTTAGTTGCATGTATCTGCATTCTTTCAAGCTTATTAATATCCTTCTTAAAATACTATGGTTCAAAATTGAACCCTCACCAGGGTTTTATAAAGAATCAAAATTATGTTTTAATACCCTGAGTTAATGCCATATTTCTTATACAACAGTGTAATTTATTTGCTTTAGTAGCCACTGACTGACACTGCCTAGAGTTACACAGTTTGTTATGCACAAAAAGTACTCAGAGGACCACTCATTTAAAGGAACAGTTCCATGTAAAAAAAAAACTGAGTAAAAAGATAGGCTGTGTAAAATAAAAAATGTTTATAATATAGTTAATAAGCCAAAAATGTAATCTATAAAGGCTGGAGAGACTGGATGTCTAACATAATAGCCAGAACACTACTTCCTGCTTTCTAGCTCTCTAACTCTGAGTTAGTCAGTGACTTTAGGTGGGGCCACATGGGACATAACAGTTCGGTGAGTTTGCAATTGATCCTTAGCATGCAGCTCAGATTCAAAAGCAACAGTTATGATCCATGTGCCCCCCTCAAGTCACTGATTGGTTACTGCCTGGTAACCAATCAGTGGAAAGCAGGAGAGTTGCAAAGCAGGAAGTAGTGTTCTGGATATTATGTTAGACATCCAGTCACTCCAGCCTTTATACATTACATTTTTGACTAACAAACTATATTAGAAACATTTTTTATTTTAAACAGCCTAACTATTTACCCAGTTTTTATTTTTATACTGAACAATTCATTTAAGGAGACCAACCCACTATCATGCAATTTATAACCAGCCATTTATGTTATTTGTTTTAACAACTTTGGACATTATTTTCCAGTTTGCTGCCCAGTTCCCCAATATAGTCAAACCTCTCTACAAGATGGCAGCATCCTTCATGGAAAAATAAAGACAGTACTGAGAATGCCAATTTCATTATAAAATTTAAAAGCACAGGACCAAGGACAATCCCTTGTTTGTACTCCACAAACAACAACAGTTCATTTTTAAACGTTTTCAGGGATAGGGTTTACTAGGAACGTTATAGGGCTGATCAAAATGTGCTTAATTCACTACATGGTGATTTCCTTTAGAAGGCACTATGAGCCGGGCCCAATGATTCGTCCTGCACCAACATTCATTTCCCCATAACAAAGAGTTATGAATGTTTAGATTACTAGTAAAAGTTACAGAATGCAAAATATCTAGTGTACCATAGGCCCAGAACTGGACATATATACAGTTCTACCCAACAGTTTTATCTATTGTTTAAACAGATTGGTCTAAAGTAAGCTAACAAGGCTATCACTTTAAAGAAACATTTCGCAGTGATATGCTGTAAAATGCATTTTTACATGTTCCAGATAAAACAAATGACAGTGCCTTGAAGCCACTGTGTTAGGGATCACTTTTTTGCTGCCACTGGGATGGGAAATTACATGTTGCTCATGAGCCACTGGTTGGGGATCACTGCATACGTTTTGTATAGGGATAACACTAATCAGTTGATACATGTTGGTGATACACTTAGTGGAAGTAGAAAATTACCCCTGTAGTACTTGCTTGCTAGCACAGGACAATCCTGAATTTCTTTTTAATAATAGCACTAATTTTAGCACTGCCAACTATAGGCCCCACTAGAAAGCAATTAAAAATGGATGCACAATATAAAATAAATCCAATATCTCTTTATCTTTAAAATGGAATCTAATATAAAAGACATCTAGACACTTGGGGGCCACACCATCTAACCCCGCCTAAATAGCTTTCTAACTAACAGCCCTGTTTAATTCAACAAATCTCAAGATTCACAGTAGAACTTGCCATTTAAATTCACTTACATTTTCAAACTCTCAGTTTACAGTTACTTACTCACACTTTGACTATTGCTTGGCAATTTTAACAGGATTTTGTATTATCTTTGAAGGTCACTCTTTGAGCAAATGCAAAACAAGATGGGTCCACTCTGCAACTATAAGCTGCTTTACATCTTCTTCAGTCTGGACCAAAAAACACTCTTGGATTTACATCACTGAGATGGTTCCCTCTGCCCCATTTTACTCCATTGGGAGTAGATGGGTGCTATCTGCCATCTCTTGCTTTGTCTGTTATGTACCAGTCTATTTTAATTCCATCATATTATTCATGGTTTTCCATGGTGCTCAGCCAGTTGCTTGGCAACTACACAGCTTCAATATGTTGATGCCCACCAAGAGTTGTGTGCTAGCTGCAGCTCTACTCACCAGGTGACCCCTACAAATAGCAGTAAATGTCTGAATATATTAACCCCAAGACCCTTGCCCTAAATACATTATCATTACCATTACTAATATTGTTGAGGTTGAAATATGCGTGTTTTGATATACAGACAGACAGTGAAATATCATGTAATAACACCAACACATCACACGGAAACAGACATTATCTTCAGCATATTGTGTTTAAAAGACCTGGAAACAGAAGATGTTATTACTTGAAATAATTTATTTTCTAAATATGTCCATAATCCATATAGACTGAAAATTAACATCAACATACTTATATAGTCGAGCATGAAAGTAATGATCAGTAAATACAGTCATGGTCAATAATACCACACAAAATATCTGCACACACAATACATATTTGTAAGCATGATACCCAGTGTGTATACAGAATACACAGAAGCAAACAATGAATGCTAATTTGCCCAGAGAAAGCTAAATATTTTGAAAAGAATGCCTCTTTAAAAGACAAATCACTCACAAATTTCTTTGGCTTGTCATAATTATTCACCGTGAGCTGAACAGAAACTACTTCATGGGCTTCTGCTCTTTACTGCCACATGGGTTCAATTACAGTTTTCCAGTTACAGCATTCCCTGTTGTGTGCACCAATATACTTACTCATCTATAAAATCTGCTCACATTTTTCTCATCTTCAAACAGTGGATTCCTTAATGGATGATTTGGTTTATTTCTAAAATATATTAATCCCTTTGCATTTTGTGCTTATATAGTTCCGCTTTGTAAGAAAATGTTGTTTGACAGACTAATGGTTGTACATTTCAAAGGGCTGACACGGTTTTCATTACAGGATTTCCATTCAACTCCATTATTCCTCTTATCAGAAAATATGGCTTCAAGACTGCAATAAATTGTATGTAAATGAAGCATTAATACCATATGTATTTTTTCACATAAGAATGCCAAGATGGATGACTAGATTTGTAATGAATGATTTGTCTTTGTAGATTATTCCAGGGCACAAGAATAGCATAGCCTTTGGATGAACTAGGAACAAACTTCAGAATTAATGGCATTTGAATAAACAAGCATAATACATATACATATATGCAGTATATATATATATATATATATATATATATATATATATATATATATATATATATATATATATATATTATAGCGAAAAAATACCGCACTCAACAGGCTCAGTTAGAGAAACTGATTTCAATAGAAAAACAAAAGAAAGTCCAACGTTTCGATCACATCATAGTGATCTTCCTTAGAAGAAAAACTAGCAAGAGTGTAAGCAGTGCAAACCCTTAACAACACACACACACATATATTCCCAAATCCAAGGTGCACACCGTTGACTAGGTTATTGCCCATGTGCCAGCATAAAGGATATATAGAACATAAAGCAGGATGCGGCACTCACAGAGACTTGATGCAAAAACAAAAAATCTTTATTGGACTGAACGTTTCGATCAGCTGTTTTTCTCCTGACAAAGATCCCTGTGGGGGATCGAAACTAAATATATATATATATTTATTTATTTATTCACAGGTGATTCTAATTGGGATTAGTGGTCTTAAAAAAGGTCTTAGAAACAGACCAAAACGTTTACCTCCTGTTTTTAATGTATTAAATAAAATTATGGATTTTTAAGAACTTTTTAAAAGCTCCCCAAGTGCACCTTTATTTTCGGATTTTTATAAATAAAGGTTACAATAGGTAGCACCGTGGTAATTGCCATATGCCGTATGTAGGGCACACACTAAAAAATTCACCAACTGCCTGGGTGCCGAATGGTAGTTTAGCAAGCACATCCACAGCATTAACTCAGCATTCGCAGGACTTTCTTAAAAAAAATGAAATCCTTTTTATTGTGCAAAATCAATGTTTCGTCAATAATATTAATCCCAGAATTCTGTAGGTGCCATTTATTCCCTGCTCTGGTTTAGCAGGGGTTACATTCACATGGCTTACAGTATATAGGCCTGTATAGGTTATGTCCACATAATAATATGCAGGAAGGTTCAGTGTGAAAGCATGTGGCGATTTACTGTACTGTCTGGATGCAGGAACCGTAAATGATTTATTAACACACAAACAGCAGAATTTATATCTTAATGACTGTCAATGGCAGAAAATGTAATGACAAAATATAGTGCCTTTACTCTCTGGAAAACTCCTCGATTGCTTCAAGGGTAATCACCACTGACACTGGCATGTGGGTTCCCTGTACAAGTTGTTCTTTCTCAGGGGTACTAATCCCATAGTTCCCTTTTGAGCTTCTTGCTGATGAATTGCCAAGCAATCTGTACAAAAGCTGTATGACCACTAAGTTCTGTAACTATCACTAACCATTCTTCTTTACATGCAGGTTTTGAATCCTTTTTACTTGCTATTTCAGGGAACCATTTTGGGATACCCATTTACTATGCACCATATTTGAAGCACATAGGTGTTGTCTCCCTTGTTGTTCTCCATGCCAGGGGGAAACCACTGTATATACAATTACTCTAATATTTACAAATAAACACCATGTCATCTGAGCTGTACTTAGATGCCAATTGGGTCGTTCCCGTTCTATAAAGGCTCTAGTATTTGAAACCAGGTTCATTTTAAACAACAGGCTCTTTTTATCTCTGCAGACTCCCTTTTCACACAGATATCAGAGGGCATTTTCCTTTTTTGTAGAGGACACCATTTTAGAGTATTATTATTCTTTATAGAGCAGCAGCATCTCCCACAGCACAAAGGGAAACTTCTCTTTTAATTGCCAAGTCAACTACTGCAGCCTATATCTTATATTCCAAGCACTACAAATAATCATGGGTGCCAGATCACAGAGCCCTAAGACTGTTTGTAATCTGGGTTTAAATTCTGAACATCCATATCAATAAGAAGAAAACACCTACCAACAGTCTTAAATTATATTTATTTTACTCAAATGAAATGTTATCTGAGAATCCAATCATGTGTACTCGTTCATTTCCATCCCTGGCATAGCCACATAAAGTCTTATTTCTAAAAGCAGAAACCATTGCAGACAATAATTCATGTCAATTCTTTCTGCGTTCCACTGGCACTCCTGACAATTGGAATGACATGTGGAGTGCTTACCCTGCAGTAGAAAATTAAAAAAAGAAAAACCCTAATTCAAACCTTTGCTTTTATGTTTAAATTGACTGTGTCTAACAGATGCAGACATGATATCAATATTTGATTATTTGACAAATACATATAGATAAAGTATATTCATACATATGCACACCCAAAAAAGAACTTATTTGTATTGGAGGAATAGTGAGTTAGAGTTTTGCTCCTCAGCTTTGTTGCTCTAGGGTCCGGAATTAGATTCTGACCTGTTAAGGGATTGTATGGTTTGTGTCAGGTACCTCCTTATCCCGGAACCCATCATTCAGAAGACTCTGAATTACAGGAAGGCTATCTCTCAAAAAGTCCACTTTAACCAAATAATGAAATTTAAAAAATAAAATGATTTCCTTTTTTAAGGGACTTCTGCTTTTAATTTTCACTGTGGAAGGGACTGATATGAATAATGTTACAAAAAGCACTGTATAAATATATTAGCACTGCAGATGTGGTGAAGATTTCTTTGCACAGTTAAAGCTGAGAGCATTGTGCTTTTTTGTAAACCCACCACAAGCATGGCATACAGATCACTATAGGCTTTAAGAATGCTGCTAGATAATTTCAGCACCTGTGGCACTACTGTACAGAGGGCAAGATACTGAGACAGTGGGAGAGTATTTGAAGGTCTACTCTGCATTGATTTTACCCAAAGAACTATACTGATTTATATCTAACCTCTTTACTTAATTTTCAGGATTCATTGAGGTCTAGCATGGTGCCAAGAGGCTGGCGAATTGCTAATATGGTGCCACTATTCAAAAAGGGATACCATTCTCAGCCTCAAAACTATAGGCCGTTTAGTCTGACACCGGAGGTAGGAAAGCTTTTCAAAGGGGTATTAAGGTATAAGATACTGGACTTCATTGCAAATCATTATACTATGAGTTTGTGCCAACATGGTTGTGTAACAGATCTTGTCAGACTAATTTAATTGCCTTTTTATGAGGAAATCAGCAGGAATCTTGACTCTGAAATGGCAGTGAATGTAATCTACTTAGACTTTGCTAAAGCATTCGATACAGTACCACAAAGAAGGTTAATGGTTAAATAATTATTGGACTGGAACATAATATTTGTACTTGGATAAGAAATGGCTGACAGATAGGTTACAGTAACGTAACTAGAGGGGGGCGGGCCCTGGCGCGGATCGTGCCCCCCTCCGTACGCCCGGAAACGGCCGCAATTAGAACTCAGTGCCGGGGGGGCCCTGAGAGGGTGCGGGCCCTGGCCCAATTGCACCCCCTGCTCCCCCGGTAGTTACGCCACTGATAGGTTACAAAGAGTGGTAGTAAATGGAACAAGTTGTCTAATTCCAGGCAGTGTCATTTTTTGGCTACTAAAGCAAATAAAGTACTGCCTTGCATAAAAAAAAGGGCATTAAAGGGATGAAAACATAATTTTGCCTCTTTATAGGTCCCTGGTAAGGCCTCACCTTGAGTATACAGCACAGTTTTGGGCTCCAGTCCTTAAAGGGGTTGTTAAGTCTTGCCAATTTAAAGTCAGGAAACTCTTCATTACAATGAACAACATAGACAAGATTACTTTTCATGTGTTTTGGTGTTGTCCTTTGGGTGTACCAACTTCCGTCTCAGGGTGTTGCTAAGCTTGAAAACACAGGAATTGGATGTTTATTGAAACCATATGCCATGTATGTGACGATTATGTTGCTTTGCCTGATATGCTCCTTCCCTCTGGTGTTTTTGCTTGTCCATGATTTTGTTTTGACAAAGGCCCAGTCTGAGGAACTGTTTGCACTAGGAATACATTATTTTCCTAATCTATTAGGTCTGGTCCATGCCCAGTCCAAAAATATACCACACCACTGCGCCGAAACTCTGGCAACCAATACAGAGGCCAAAGAAATGTAAATCTTCATAGACATATCCTTGCATGTATGATACATGGGGAGCAAGAACTCATGGGGCAAATTCACTAAGTGCCGAAGCGCCGAACGCTAGCGTTAATTTGCTAGCGTTTGGCATTTTTGGTACTGCGCAAATTCACTAACGAACGCTGGCGTAGTTTCGCTAGTGTTACTTCGCACCCTTACGCCAGGCGAATTTTCGCTAGCGACGTAAAATTCACTAACTTGCACAGTGTACTGAACGCTACCTTTTACGCTAGACTTCCTTCGCCACCTCAGACCTGGCGAAGCGCAATAGAGTAGATCTTAGTAGAAAGTAAAAGGAGAGCACTCAAATTGCAGATTTAACTGCTTATGCTTATTTATTTCAGTCTGTGAGACACGACATGTTTCGGGCCCAAAAAAGCCCTTTCTCAAGTGTAACACACACAGATACACAGTGAACATTTAAACACAGTGATTTTGCCAATTAAATCCCCACATCCAATCTGATATGGTATGCAAATTATCAGAAAGTTCAATGTTGTATCCACAGGTGATTCAAGTGCAATCTGCAAATCTTCAGGTGATTATGTACTCTTTAAGTTAGTGTCCAGTCATAAAAAATATAAAAAATACATTGTATACATTATTAAGTGCCGTAGTGTCAAGTCAAATAGAGACAATGTATAGAAACAGCCAAAATACATTCTATATATTAAATACATTGTATCAATGAGTACATTAATTTCACCAACCTGTTGAAAACAAAATTAGATACAAAATGTCAAGGTAAAGTGATATTACCATCTAAAACTACCCTTAGAAAAAGGCTAAAATACTTGAGACTATTAAAAAACTTTAGAACAATAAAATCTTACCCTATTTTTGTTGTTATTTCAGCATTAACTTTTCTCACAACTTCAAGGTCTAGCTTCTTGATCGAAGCGCAATAGAGTAGATAGGGATTGTTTCAAAAAAAGTCAAAATTTTTTCTAAGTCCCAAAAAACGCTGGCGTGTTTTCTACATTATGGGTGATAGGCTGAAAAAGATCGAAAAAATTTTTTGGGGCTCCCCTCCTTCCCCCCTACATTTCCTGACTCATGGCAACTTACCTATACAGTGGGCACATGTGTAGGGCAAAATAAAAATTTTATTTGATGATTTGAAGGTTTTCTAGGCATTTGTAGTGCTGATACCTATCCCTACATTGAAATTTGAATTGCCGTATGCAAATTAGCCTTCACTAGCGTAACTTCGCTTTACATAGCGAATCAACGCTAGCGCAACTTCGCAACCTTATGCTACCCCTGAGCGCAACCGGATTTTAGTGAATTTGCGGAGCGCTGGCGAAACTACACCTGGCGAAGTGCGGCGAAGTGCGGCGAAGTTGCGCCTGGCGCAACTTCGCATCTTAGTGAATTTGCCCCATAGACTCTCACTATATAATGGGCTTGGAGTTCCATTACCCACTGACTCACACTGTTTATATCATACTAGAGTTTTCAATAACTAATGCCTAAACCTATAAAATATTTGCAGTGTTATCCACCCTTCTCAGTGTATATATGTATAATGTGGCTGCAGGGCCAAAACTTCTTACATCTGATGTTCATACAGTAGGTTACCAGTACATCAATTTCTATTCTCAGACTCAAGGTTGAAAGTGTTGTAACTGGTAAATTATTTGACACTCTGGTTTTGCATCCTTGGTTTTTTTTTTTTATTAAAGACCATTAGTGTGTAATTGCAAAATTATCATTTGAATCTAGTTCCAGCAAACAGTGTAAAAGCTCTGATGAACCAGTGCTCATAGACCAATTCCCTGCCGTGAATGGCTCATTGAATCGAGTGACAACGCATAAAGTATGCACAGCAGAAACATCCAACTCAAATAGAAATGAAAGTTATGGTAATAAATAAGTAGGACATTTTGATAAGTGTACAGTTGTGACAATGAACATATTGAGTATAAACAGGTAAAATGTGTTAGCAATGATAAGGAATTATCTATATTATAGATGTTAGTAATGTATAATTATTTGTAATATTTGAAACCATCAGCAAATAGCAGAAATATATTTATTGCTGATATGACCTTTAATTCAGGAAGCTTATGAAAAATGCATACTGCAGAGTTGCTCTGACTCCTATGCATCCCTTCAGAATAATTTTTCATAAGTGTGCTGTATTAAAGGAAATGGCTGTCCAACTTGTTTATGCAGAAAGCTAAGGGGGATTTAAATTTAAAGACATAACTTAAAGATATTGCTTTCATGACATGATTCCCATATATATACATGGTTATGGTAATGATGCACAAGAGAGCATTTAGCTAGCTTCCATTTTTGGCTCAGTTTCTTCAGTGGCAGTAACATAACTTTGCTTTATGGGTCCCAGTAAAAACTATGGCCAGTGCCCCCACCCCTTTTCGTTACTCTCCTTACTGACTACTCCTTGCAAAGCATTGTGCCAGAAGATTGGGAAACCCCTGCCCACTGGTTGTTCTGCCACTAGATAGTAGAAAAAAATAAGCTAACAATACTTCATTATGTTGTTAGTTAACATAATTTTTAAAAATTGCCACTGGTATCACCTGATGCCTACCAATAACTCTTACTTATCAAATTTACTTATCAAAGTCCGAATTTATCTCAATATTTTCTGAAAAAAACTCTGACCAAATCCGCACAGGTTTTTTTGGGCTTATTTATCAATACACTAAAAAGCACAAATGTCTACCTATTTGTTAAAAGATCCAAATAAAAAAGCATTAATGGAGGGGGAGTGGTTATGGCGCAGACCTGAGCAGATGCTGATTTCACCTCTCAACTCCTGGAGTATCCCACTAGCGATATTTATAGCATCCACAGTCTGCCATCAAGAGCTACCATTGTGCGGTATTGCCACAGTATGACCAAAGGTTCAAAATCAGAAGCTTAAAGAACTCTGTAACAGAATACTTGTGGTGGAAGACAAAATGGTAACTAATGTAAATCAACAGGAGATCTTAATCTCAAGACTCCAACTACAGCTACAGGACGTGCAAGATAAGGTGGAGGACAGCAAAAATAGGTCACAACGCAACAATAAAAGGATCTGAGGCCTACCTGACACCATCCAAGATTTGTAAATGGAGATCCCTACATTGTTATCTAAACTGGTACTCGATCTGCCCTCAGGTCAGCTGTTACTGGAAAGAGTACATAGAGCACAACAGGGGTCCCCCCAAAAGTCATAATCGCTAAAGTCCACTATTTTAAAGAGGCAATTATGAGTGCCTCCAGGGCAGCTCTAAACTTTGAATAAATAAATATGCTCTCTATGCCGATCTGGTTTCCATTACTATCCAGCACCACAAGCAGATGAAACCTGTAACTGCCACCCTTTTAAAAAAGAATGTACCTATTATTTTCCCCCTATAACTCACATTCCTGCATTGATATGTTTCTTGTATGTAAACAAACAATTCTATGTATTCTTTATTCAGACATAAAATCATGCCCATGGTCAGACCATTCTATAGTGACTGTGAACTAATCCAATATAGTTAACAAACCTAAAGAATTTAGATGGAGACTGGATGACCTTGACCATTATTTTCATACTAACAGCACCCTGGAAATTAGTAACTGTACCCTATGAGAGGCTCACAAAGCTTACATTCGACTTCAACTTAAATCCAATATAAAAAAAGAGAGGGAATTAAAAATTAAAAAGCAAATGCACTTGCTACAACAACTTGAAACCCAACAAAAATCGTCTCCATACCATTAGACGACAGATAGAGAAAGTGAGAACAGAGACAGATGTACTACTAACAAAAAGGGAAATTCAGAAATTTCAATGGATCAAACAGAAATATTTTCAGAAAGCCAAGAAGGTAATTACAATGCTAGCAAGATGTTTAAATAATAAATAATTTGCAACCCCGCTTTATGCAGATCAGAACTACAAATGACACACTAACGGCACATCCGATGTGAATGATCCAGGCATTTGCAAAATACTCCCAACAAAAAGATCCCCCGCAGACAGAACTGGAAGGGTTCATCAGTAAATTAAATCTACTGCATCTTTCCCCAAAACAGATAACACTGATGTCTGACCCATTTGATAGAGAAAAGATCCAACATGAAGCATCTTAAACCACACAAATCTCCAGGACCAGATGGTCTAATGAGCAAATACTAAGCTCCTGGACCCAAAACTATTAACACAGCTTCATGTTATGTTCAATTATATCATGCAAGGGATCTCTATATTTGATCCAGAAGCTCTCTCAGCACAAATTGCAGTTATACCAAAATCAGATAGGGACACAACAGATTGTAAAAAAACTCCATCCAATTTCAGTCCCAAATATTGATGTGAAACTGTTAGCAAAAATGTTGGCAACAAGGTTAAATAAGTTCCTTTATACTTTGATACATAAAAGCCTAGCAGAGTTTATACCAGGCCAGCAAGTAACAGACAATATTTGTATGAGATTTCTCCCCATTTCGTAATGTCATATCTGCGCTGTATGATTCCTTAAAAGTGTGGGTCCATCATATAGGATTCAAGTAATCTAGGTTTTCAATAGGCTGGGGGACAAAGCTCCTTGTGCCTGCCGCACAGGGAAACAGAAACAATACAATACGGTCTGAAACTCTTGGATACAGAAGCATACAAAATCATTAGCTCACTTTGGGGTATGCTATAAGATGTTAATATCATTTACATTTTTTCCAGTCAACTAATCAACTAATAAATAACCAATATTGCTTATCCTGATTGTACTAGAACAGGCCAAAAACTTATTGCTGATTGTTTGCTAAGACAGTATAATCATTCTTTATAAGTCTGCAAGTACTCTAGCTCCACCAAGATAGATACATTTTAATTTGACAGCATCGTAGAATGTTTGGGATTTGCTTCTTTTTTTTCTCTTTCCCTTTTATTTGTTATGATTACTGGTCATTGTTTCGACCTTAATGCACATGTTTTTTCATAAAACACAGGAACACATGGGAAACTTGAAAACGTATTGCCTTATCAGTTGGGAAACTTCCATTGACTGCATTTTCCTGTAATATGCACTGTTGCAAAAGGAAAAATAAGAATGTATTAATAAAAAGCATTCATGAATAATAACATGAAACAAATCTGAAGAAGAATACAAAAACATCACAATCCTTGTTACCTCTGAATTTTTTGTGTGTTTACAAGTGAAAGAACTTTGAAAAAATCTCAAAGTAGTAAAATATTTTTTCAATTTGCTAAAGACATTTCCCTTCTTCTTCATCTTCTAGATGATCTTGACAGCTTTTAGATGGCGTAGTTTTACTTTAGAGTTTTTTGTGGTTTTTAGCTCATGGAGGCCTATTTATCAGTCTTATTCTCATTATAGTGATTTTAGAGGTTTTTGAAACCATGACTAAACTCACTTTCTCTGAAACCACAAATGTCATGAAATTTATTAAAAGATCCAAAGTGAAAAAGCACGAACGGGAAAGGTTGCAGAAATCTGTAATTTTTTTAGTTTTTAGCAAAATAACATAGACTTTTTCGTATTGTCGCACAAAAGCCAGTGTCAAAAAAACTCTAAAACCAGGAATCAAAGAAGGGTCTTTCAGTTGTAAAAGGAGCATCTGCAGTTGACTTCTACATGATTTCGACAGGTTTTAGATGGAATATTTTCATATTCAGAATTGTCTCAGTTTTATCACATAATAAAACCTGGAAAAGTGTTCCTTTATCTTAAATTGGGCCCAATTAAAGATTGCTCAAGCCTTCATTTGCTAAAACCATGCAAGAGTTCTTAAACTCTCACATGGCTCCTTCATTTGAATACCTTGGTTCTTGCTGAATATGTTTTTTTCACCCATATAAAAAATATCATAAGCTATACAGGTTTTAAGTGAAAAAAATACTCAAATCAAGAAACCATAAGTTTAGGAACTCTTGCATGGTTTTATAACCCAAATGCTTGAGCCCTAAGGCAACCATACCTTTTTGGTCAGAAGTGTAAAAACAAGTTAGTAGCTGTTAATGTTTTTCTGCTTCAGATTCCAAAGTTACTTTATGGCATACAGCTATTGATCTTGACTCTAGGAGGCAGTTTATTATATGTATGCAGAGAAAATTTGAGAGGCAGTATATTACAGACATAGGGGTTCTTCATCAAATTCAAAAAGTTTATTGGCTGTCACCAGCTTTCTAGTTAATTAAATATTTATGGGTTTCCATCATGTTTAATTTCCAATTTACATGGCCCTTTTAACATAAAACATAGACATAAAAACAAATAGAATATGGATAACAAAATGCATCTATTCTTTTATGGAATACTATCTTACAGTAAATATAACATCAGATAATAATTTCCTGTCCATAGCACGTTACTGAGACACACTTTACTGTTTCCCATTGCAATAGATTCTAGAAGTCAGCCATATGTATAAGTGTTGTTGCCACCTGCCATTGCAGCCATTGCAGTTGGAGAGAGATAATAGAATCCACTTTAGTTCTTTCAGGCTGGTATATGAGTGTGCATGTACTCCAGCTTTAAGCATTATCTTAAAGGCACTGTGTTAAAGATATATATTATCATAAATATAGTTTTTGTTACTATGAATAATTGCTTTGCCTTATTTATAACGTCATTTTATTATTATTTAAATATGTTTGCAACAGTAGTATAATGAATATTAAGGGTTAGACAGTCTGGTATTTATCATTTTATGAGTGTCAGTGTGATATCTTTCCAGATTATTAAATGGAAATATTAGGGGAGATTTATACATTAAAATCATCACATGTGCTTCATGTTCTAACCCAGCCACTGTAACAATAAAACTGACAAGATAAGGTGAACTGAGTTATTTTAAAAACCTACGCTTGTGCAAAATGGCTGTACATCTAGTCGACTAGATTTATATAAAAAATAAATTTCTGCAAAATATGTATGTGGATAAGTGATAATTCAAATGCTTAGTAAAGTCTTTAGCTGGAAAAGTTTAAAATGGCAATTGCTATGAACTAAGTAAACCATTTAGCCTGCGTCTAGGAATTACTTTATAAGGGTGCTTGTAAGGACTTTTTCTCATGATACAAGCCATGTAAGAGTTAACTGGGCCAGTAAGCTTTATAAAGTACTTCTTTTGTCGAACACCATTTCAGTACTTACCGGGATTTTCCCTTCCCCTGCTCTCATCAGAAGGACCCTCCCCAAACCTTTAAAAGGCTAACCACACCCACCTACTGGTGCCTTTTTGGTCCTTCTGCTTCTGCTCCAACTGAAAGCAAATTTTTCTTTTAAACCTTGAGAATTGGGCTTGCCCATAAGTCATCATAGGGACAGGGGTTTTTGGTCCATGGGACCTTTTCGTTCTCCAGCACTTCAGCTCCTGGATCAGGTAGGGCACTGTTGTGCAATGTTTGATGTCCCATGTCTGTCTGTGTTTCACTTGCCTTCCTCAATTGCTGTCAAGTGCTTGTCCCCCCATCCATGTGCTCTTTAGACTTGCCCAAAGGGCATTCAGTTGCAGTGGTGTATAGGGCCCTACACCCCCCCTTTTATTTTTACAAATGGGCAAGGGAGGTGGCAGTTGTGTAGTTTAAGGTCAGTGTAATTAGTTAGGGGCCTGAGCCTTACTGCCTCCTGTTACTTTTCTTTGTTCTCAGAAAATGGGACATATATATTGTTTATGGAGGAAATTTTCATGGCCAGCTGCTTCCCCCTGAGGTATTTCCAAAAAAATAAAAAGTTTGCCTTTCAGCTTGGAATGGCAGCAGACTCTGGGCCTTGCAGGAGGCACCAACACCAATTTGCCTTGGTGTAACCTCAGCAGGTGTGTTTGGTTACTTATCTTTGCAGACAACAGTATAGTATAATCAGGAGATTCTTGGCTGTGCAACTCCAGTAATAGGAAATGGAGGCAGTTTCTCAAGTACTGCTATTCTCAGTAAGCTTGTGAGACCTGTTTTTCTGGGATATGAACCATGTGTCTTGCAATATGGTGGCTTTTTAGAAGAGTAATTACAGCCTGGCATAATGAGCAGCATATAAGGTATATGTTCCTATTCTGTTCTGTAGTGTGCTCTAGCAATTTCTCATTTGAAGTTAGTAGTTAGTAAAAACCCTGCTTCATGTAAATAAACCATTTTCATAATAATATACTTTTTTTAGTAGTATGTGTGGGTAATCCTAAAAAAATTTGCCATTTTGAAAAAAATCATTTCTCTTGTAAATATCTTAATTTAATGCCTAAATACTCTGGCTGTAGCACCATGCTGTTCTTTAGGACTAGTTGTGTCTTCTATTAACCTTTCTCTGAATGGTATAACTACAGAGGGTAGACATTTTCTATAACTAATGAAAGCATATACTATCATAAAAAAGATTTAATAGCAAAAAATAGTTTTGGAAATCAAGTGTGATCCCAGCAAGCTACTTGATTCAGTGCTTATAAAATCAGATGTCCTTTAACTATTTCTCCTGGAATATACAGTATGGGGCACATTTACTTTGCTCGAGTGAAGGAATAGAATAAAAAAAAACTTTGAATTTCAAATGGTTTTTTTGGCTAGTTCGACCATCGAATTGGCTACTTCGACTACAACTTTGACTTTGAATCGAACGATTCAAACTAAAAATCGTTTGAATATTCGATCATTCAATAATAATAAAACTTTGACCCCCTACTTCGCCACCTAAAACCTACCGAGGTGCAATGTTAGCCTATGGGGAAGGTCCCCATAGGCTTCCTAGCAATTTTCTGATTGTAGAAAATCTTTCGATCGATGGATTAAAATCCTTCGAATCATTGGATCGAACTAATTGCGGTAAATTTACATTTGGCAGTCGAATATCGAGGGTTAATTAACCCTTGATATTCGACCATATGTAAATCTGCCCCTATGTGTGGACTGAATTATTTAAGAAATCACTCTGTTTCTAGGCTTTTCAAAGAGTTTGGACTGGCTGTTTAGCGAATAGAATTTTTTTGTCCTAGCTGAAGTGCTTTTCTAGTTGCTGATTTAACATATTTCTCTTGCATCTTTATGCAGGCTTTAGGTTACAAATTACTTTCTTAATTGCCCAAAAAATGTTTATATATTGTATAATGAAAATGTATGATTATGTATGTATAACTTTATTTGTAAAATGCTGTTAAGGAGACTTAGAATTCAAAAAATTATTATATAAGTAAAAAATACAATATACAGAATGTCCACACAGGGAGGAGAAGTGACACAATAAATACAATAACTATACACAGTACACAGGGCTCATAAGGAGGCAGGGTTACATGCTTAAGTGATACATTTAATTATGACTTACTTACTTTATTTTCACAACTATTAGCATAAAAACATTAGAAAAGTAAAGTAAAATCTGCTTTCTGAAGGGATGGCAAACCAGTGCAAAACTCTTCTGGAATAGAAGATCAATCTCAAAAGCTGTTTTTCTTTTTCCATTTCATCTCCTCTCACTCAAAGTACTGTTATAAGTAAACTGGTTTGTAGGTAAAGTACTTCAGAAATCACTTACTTATAGCTAATACAACTATAGCTTGTCTTTAAACAGGTTCCTGTATGTGTCACCAAAGAAGTTTACAACTGGGTTTGAGATCAGTCGTCTGACTGATGCAAATATCTTAGCAACCAATTTGTTTTTGGCCTGTTCTAGTACAATCAGAATAGGCAATATTGGTTTATTAGTTGACTGGAAAAAATTAAAATGATGTTAACAAATAAAAGGAAAATGTTCTACAATAACCTCTAACCTGTAAATATGTAGCAGGTAACAAATATACTTTTTAACTAGATAATTAACTACTTCCTTTACTGAGTTAATTTGTTAAATAAAATCACTGCAGGTGTCAAGAATCACTAACTGCATTAATAACCATAATATACACCGCAGGGGGCAGGCAGTTATTTATAATTATATGCAATTATCGATAATTATAATTTCTACTGCTCTGCCATTTTTTAATCATAACCATTCTTTAGAAGTTTTCAGTTGTGATACACAGCCACGGTTTGGCATTCCAAAAGTATTTTTAAGGGCTAGGTTTCAAAACCCTGCATTTTACAATACAAACTGGTTCTGAATTATTTATCTAACGTGTAAAGCAATATAGATTTTTTATTAAAATTTGCGAATTGATTTCCAGTGTTACTACAAACAGCATATGCAGTCTAAATTGGAATAAAGGAAATTTAAAGTTCATCAGAGAACAAGCACGGTATTTCCTTGAAAAAAAATACATTATCATGCAGGTTGATTCTTTTCTATGGGGCATGCTAAACAGCCTTTGAAATCTAATAAACATTGAGTTTGGTTGGAGAAAACTCAGGCTGTTAAAAGTAATTAGGACAAATTCCGACACATTCCCATGATAGATGGCGTCCTCAAATTACCCTTTGCTTTGTGACAATAACATAGTGTATAATGGACACAATCCAGAATCCATGAGAGAGTCCATGTTACCTTTATACCTGTGCTTCTTTATCTCCACAAGAAGACAGCATAAGTATAAGGACTATCTCCACCTCTAAAGGGGACATCCCCAGTCTGTTATTCCTGAAATACTGTATTTCCCATCCATTTCGCCAGCTCTCCAGCAGTGGGCCTGAATCTGAAGTTGCCTCTTTTTGTCTTCTACTAAGGTTAGCTACAGTTTTCGATTTTATAATTATTTTAGTAATGCTTATGTTTATTACCTCTAGAGATGAGAATGTTTATTACCTCTATAGATAAGAATATTCTATAAAGGGGTTTATACAGCATATTTAACAGGATTCTGCAAGTATATAACATGTTGTTTTTTTAATAATAATATTAATAGAGCTGCTCCAGCAGATTTCTGCACTGAAATCTGTTTTTAAAAAGAACCCGATTTTTTTATATTTAGCTTTGATATCTGACATGGGGCTAGGCATGTTGTTGGTTTCCCAGGTACCCTCTGTCATGTGATGTGTGCTCTGATAAACTTCAGTTTCTCTTCCAATTTCAGTCTCTCTTTCCAATTAAACTCAACAGAACTTTAATTAGTCCAATATCACTGACAAGCCTCTGTTATTTATCTACTCCCAAGGTAATTTTCCATTATTTTCCATCATTTTTTTCTCTGCTTAGTGAAATATTAGCAATAAAAGCATAATGTAGAAACATTAATATACTATTTAACTTCCAGTGTTACACATAACTGAAACCTCTGGGTGGCAATAAAAATTGGCATAAGTTTTTTTCTATATTTGGTAACAATTCGGGCAATAAACTTTAGTAACCCTTGCTAGAAAACGTAGGTATCATGAATGGGTTAAACCTGTTCTTTTGTTTTCTCTTGCACAAGCCATTATAACTGTCTATTGCATCTTAGAAAACGGATACCCAAGCCTTTTTATTGTGACATTTTCATGATATCAATATTTATATATGTTTTTGCTGTCATAGCAACACTGGGAATGTGGTGAAATTTCCATAAAAAAAAGTTTAATAACGTAATAGCACGTTTAACTAGAAACGGGTATTTATATTTGTTCAACTCCTTTGAGACATTTTACTTACTTATTAAAACACTAAATAGTGTCAAAACATACACTAAACATCTGAAAAAGAATATAATTCACAGTTTCACACTAAATGTAGAATTTATCCCATCTGCCAGCCAGATATTTAAGTGAACATGTTTGTCTTTTATGCTGTACTTTGAACAAATCTCTCCCTGTTGCACCTACACTGACTTTTTCAACTCCCTGAATGCTTAGCAACCTAACCGTGCTGTTGTTATAGCTAGCAAAGTGTTGTGTAACATGTTTTTGTTGTTTCTTTTATTCTTAATCTAGGATGCATGTTCTCTGATACTTATAAGTGTCCTTGAGATTCAGCCCACATATCGCAGGCTGTTACTTGAAGTGCAAAAAACAAGACAGATCATGGAACCACTGTAGAAAATCATATATTGCTTAACTGTATACAATTTTGCTCCTAATTATGTAAAACTCTTTGAATAACCTTAAAAGTGTTTAGTTCACCTCATTTCAGAAGCCTCACATACACATACTCACATGTATCATAGCAATCATGACAATCGTTTATTGAAAAATCTCTGGGGAGAACATTGTTGCATTATAGTTTTTGTTGCAAAGGTTATAGGGAAGAACTTTTGATATGAAGCATAACAAAAGTGGTGTAAAGGTGATACCTTTATTGGCTTACTAAGATGATAATCATAGCAAGCTTTCAGAACTAGTGATGGGCGATTTTATTCGCCAGGCGCAAATTTACGTGATTCACCGCCAGCGAATAAATTCGCGAAATGCCCGCAAAAATTTATTGGTAAAAATTTGCCGGCGTCTGAAAAAACTGCCGCCGGCTTCAAAAAAAGGTCAAAAACTAGATGCCGGCTCCGTTTTGCAAATTGTTCGCCGTTTGGCAAATTTTGCAGGAAATTCGCGAATTTTTCAGTGAAGCGAAACGGCGCAAATTTGCCCATCACTATTCAGAACATTGCAGTTCCTTCTTCAAAGCTGATTACAATGAATCTATGTTGACATTGACATATATACACCATTTTGTTTACAAAAAAAACCTGTGAGGGACAAAAGGAGAATCAACACATAAGCATAATTTGTATTGCAAGCAGGGACAGACTTACAGAGAGGTGGGTTATGCAAAGTAATCCAGACAAAGCACAAATTAGATCTAAGGTGAAAAGTAGATAACAGATTCCTGTAGTAGTCTCCACAGAAAAAAATGAATGCATTTCTTTCTAGTCTTGGTAATTAGCCATAAATCCATGGCCTAAATTTAGTCCTGTCTCCAGACTCCTAAAGGATTGTATTCCCACACTTTGCATTCATTTTCTGTTTTGAAATTGCCTTTGATAACAGAAATTTGAAAGTCATCCAGACTGTAGTTGGGGCTATTAAAATGTTTACCTATTAGTGTGTCCAATTTTTTATTGTTTATTGTGAACCGGTGGTGATTGGTCCTTTTTCTGAGGCTTTGTCTAGTTTCTCCAATGTAAATGCCTCTTGTTGCCTCATTTAGTGCATGTTGTTGCATAAACCACATTGCTGGATGAGCAAGTGGCTGTGTATATAGTATTCCTCTATTGTGCCAGGAATTTGTATTCTGTCAGCGGAGAGGATGTGTGGGTATGTCTTACAATCCCTTTCACCAAACACATTTGGGTTTATTTTTAAATGACTATTTCATTTTTCTCTAGTACAAATCAAAATGTGTCATGACATATTGTTTATGAAGCATCATCCCTATGACTTATTGTAAAACATATCAGGTCATGCCAATCATATATTGTCTGAAGATCCAGAAGTGCTGCTTGTAGCTGGTTACAGTCAAGTTTCATTGTTTCCTCTGGGAGTTAATAGATGATTTTTCATGCCAACTACAAGCAACAGTTACTAATCTCCCTGTGTGACATAAACCAAGGTAGAACTATGTATGCAATAAATTCATCTGTATAAAAACACAAGCAAAACTGATTATGCAGCTCAGAGCTATATTATAAGTGCTTGTTATGACTGCTCTATGGATTAGTAGATGTCCTGGTAGTTCTACTTCTTGCCTGGAAAAAAAGACAAAGAAGTCAGGCAAGATTTATGACTGGGATTCTCGATGTCTTTTTAACTGAGCAAATCTTTCAAAAGGCTTATGGCAAGATTGATGACCCTTAGTTCACAAGAAATAGTGTTTTCATTGTATATATTTACATCCCTATGTGACCATAATTGAAGAATGGCAAACTAAAGAAAATACGAGTATAACAAAAATATAATTCAAATGAAATGCAAAATGTTTACCATATTTGATTTTTCTGAGCAGGTTTTATATTAGTTAAAAAATAGTATTCACGCTTCATCAAATTGCTAAAACATTCCAATTACTAAAATTCACAACTCTCTTGCCACAAAGTCAATTTTCCCTTGAGAGCGTGTTTACCACCAAACCATTTACCTCAACATGCTCCCATAAATGTAATTATCAATTTAATTTCATGAAGATGTTGAGTTATATTTGCCACACCAAAGGTTATCAGGCCCGGATTTACATAGCGGGCGCCTTTAGGCCCACTGCCATTCGTCGCCCCCCCCCTCCCCTTTATTCGGGTAAATTTTGGTCATTCGGACCAGAGCAATGGGTATTTGCACATGGGAAATTTAAAAAACTATTGTATCTCCTGTGCATCCCCAGTGTTTCCGAAAAAATGTGGGTGTGGTTGAGCAGCATGCCGCCCCCCTAAAATTGTGCTGCCCTAGGCCTGGAGTTATGGTACTGGAGTTATGGTGGCCTCTCCACAAATCCAGGCCTGAAGGTTATCTCAGTTGTTTTATTTTAAAGTTGTGTCTGCTTGCGTTGATGTGTGCATCCCCACAGCAATTCCCGTATGCACACACAGCGCGACGAGCACACGTCTAGATGCAGGACGTCATGTTGTCTACGTTTTGACGCACAGGGTTCAGATGCTGACACTCTTTAAGGAAAAGCCAGATGCAGATCTGTGCCTGGTTATAAGGTTGTATTCCTAAAGCCTAGCCTTATACCTACTGCTGTGATATCCTGTTGCCAATCCTGCCTGTTTTCTTACCACAAACCTCTGATGCCCATCTAGACCTTCTGCTTGTGACCCGACCTTAAATATATGCTGCCTGTCCTTGACCCGGACCTGTTGACCAAGCCTTCCATCTAAACCCTGGTACCTTGTTTTAATTCTACTATTAGCCTCACTGTCACGTTTAGCACCCTAACTCCAGTACCAATGCTAAGCTTCCTGGTCTCGGCTCTTGCTTCTGCCTTTAACAGCTGCCTTTCACCTCGGGAGGAGCCCTCAGCTAATTGGATGCCGCCAGGTCTTACTAAGAGAGGATCAAAGCTAAAGGTTGGATAAGCAAATGGGCACGATCGTTTCACCAAGGATACTGGATGGAAGACTACACAGCTTGGAAAATAGACCAAATAAAGTAGCGTGGACGGACAGCCTGGCCCAGCACAAGCAGAGTTAAGAATAGTCAGACAGGCCGGAATCAGATTGGAGAACGTAGACTAGTGAGACAGGCAAGGTTCAGATTGGAGAGGTCAGAATATCAGGCAGGCAAAAGTCAGATTGGAGAGTTCAGAATAAACAGCCAGGCAAGGGTCAGGATACAGAGTTCAAAATAGTTGGCTAAGGCAAGGGTCAATATGAAGATCAACAGAATTCACGTAGAAATAGCACCCAGGAACCAACAAATAGAACCTAATGGGCAATGTTTCCAATACTGAGATCCCTTTAAATACTTGGGAATTTCGCGCCAATGAGTGTAAAACTCGGAAGTGCACAACGCACGCCATAGGAACACCGACACAGTAGGGAGCAGGACACATGTGGTGGACGTCCCTGCTGGAGACGTGGCAGGCACCCCCACCAGACGCTAGCCCACCAGGGAGAGTAACTGGACCACCAGGGTAAACCTTTAGGTTAGATTTGTGTTGTATGAACCGCTTGTGGGTCGATATCAGCTTGAGTCCTGCGCTGGAACCAGTCACAGTCTGTAGGGAGGGAGGGAGGGTGTGGGGAGTGTAATAATACAGTAGCTAAGTAGCAGACAAGCTTCCTAAGGTAAATTCATCTTGAACTTTTTAGAAACTAAGCATAAATTGTCAGGACTTACCAGTATAATCCAGACGTAGAAGAGGTTGGAGCAGAAGATAATGAACCCACAAGCGCCTCACACAACCGCTACCCACCTGGAGTGGAACAGGGAGCAGGGTTGTGGAGAGTAGCAAGTGAGACGTTCAGCGAAGTACAAGGGATTAGGCAAAAGGCGTAGTCAGGAGATCCAAGGTCAAAAGGCAGGCAGCAATATTCGTAATCGGTAAACAGGCAAGAAGGTCGAGACAGGCGGCAGTAATCAAAGTCCGGGTTCAGGCAAGGGTCAATAATCAGGAATCCAAAGTTCAGAGTCGCTAGGGTTTCAGTCAAATAACCTAATAACCAGGCAATGCATGTTAATCTGGTTTGGGTTTAAATACAGGAGTTTTGGCGCCAAACTGGCGTCATTGCGCTGACGTCGCGGAGCTGACGCCAGCACGTCCGTCACAGGCGTTTCCGCCTACGTCCTTGCGCCCGCGACCGTCGCCGGCGCCTCCGCGTCCGCGACCGTCGCCGGCGTCCCGCGTCAGACGCCGACGCGCATTAGCGCGTCCGCGCCTGCGCCGGACAGGACGCAAGCATGCGTTCTCACATTGCCCCCCATCAAGGAGCGGCCTCAGGACGCGACCACCAGAAGGCTTACCAGGATGAGTTCTATGGAATTTCTCCAGCAACTCAGGAGCGTGGATATTCGACGTTGGTTCCCAGGAATTTTCTTCCGGACCATAACCCTTCCATCTCACCAGGTACTGGAGCCGCTTGCCTCTTAGTCTAGAATCCAGGATCTCCTCAACCTCAAATTCTTCCTGTCCGTTGACCACCACAGGTAGCGGAGGAGGAGTCGAACGCCCAGGGAATCGGAATGTTGAGGCTGGTTTTAGAAGAGCAGCATGAAACACTGGATGGATGTGCCAGGAAGCTGGAAGTTTGAGTTGAAAGGCCACAGAATTGACTTGGCGAATAATAGGGAAGGGACCCAGGAAACGCTGACCCAACTTCCTACTGGGACAAGAAAGCTTAAGGTTAACAGTTGATAACCAAACACGGTCACCCACCTTGAACTCTGGGTCCCCTCTTCGTCTCCGATCGGCATATATCTTGAAATTTTGTTGGGCCTGCTTCATGTTTTCCTGGATCTTTTGAAGATTATCGGATAAGAAGGTTAATCGGTCTTTGACAGCAGGAACTAAAATGTCAGAAACAATGGCAGAGGGAAAAGTTACTGGATGAAAACCATAGTTTGCGAAGAAGGGGGACTGATTGATTGAAGAATGATGGGAATTATTATAGGCGAACTCGGCTAAGGAAAGAAGATTCACCCAGTCATCTTGGAGGTATGAAGAATAGCATCTCAGATATTGCTCGAGAGTCTGATTAGTTCGTTCGGT